>NC_071525.1:10637596-10945000 GCF_027887155.1 Malaclemys terrapin pileata
AGTAAAGCTTGTCTGGGCAAGAGACAGAACTTTCTCCAGGGCTGCCCTGAGACTGTGAATGAATTCCCCTGAGAACTAAGAAACGTCACAAACCATGTCACTTTCCACTCCAAGTGCGAGGCATATTTCTTTGCCCCGCCTTCTCTAACAGAAACACATGGCAACAGGTATAGTTATAAATGGTAATAATCATAACCATCAAATAAAATTTAAAAGAAAGCCTATGAAAACAAGACTCCTCTGCACATGCTTCTCCTTCTGGGCAGAGAAGGAAAGACCAAGCAATGGGTAACACATGTCGGTTACAGTGCAAACTTCTGGTGCTGATCAATGGATATTTATAGTTTCAACAAACACCTGTTTGATATTTCTGTGAGTTATAATTCTGAAGAGCTCATGCTGCTGGCCCCACACACACATCAATATCCCTTTGTACCACACTGAAACAGCAGTATATGGGGGCTGTGAAATTGCCAAAAAGCCTCTCCCCTGTTCCACAAACACTGCCCTGCAGACAGTTATCCCCATTACTGTGAGACTTTAACACTATCAGCACTTTCTGTAACAAGGAAGAGAGAGTGTGCTGTGGGAAGGGGGTGTATTGCGGGGGAGGGGGCTGGGGGGGTGGAGATGATCCATAATGCAGCCATTCAGAATGGATATAATGCTTTTTCTCTGTGTTTTATACACACGACTTCAGTGGCTGGAAGCTGAAGCTAGACAAATTGAGATGGAAATCAGCCGTACATTTTTAACAGTGTGAGTAAATTAACCATTAGAACAGCGTACCAAGATTTGTGGTGGATTCTCCATCACTGGCCATTTTAAAATGAAGATTGGATTTTTTTTAAAACCCGCGTTCTCTAGTTCAAAATACGTTATTTTGGGGCAGGTCTCTGGCCTGTGTTATCCAGGAGGGCAGACTAGATGATCACAGTGGTCCCTTCTGGCCTTGGAATCTATAAATCCATGAAAACAGGTCTGTATGTTCCCATGGAGAACTGCTGCTTGGTGATCCCAGATACAGCTGAAGATGCCAGAGAAAAACCAACTGCTTCTTCAAGGAACTTTTCTTAGGCGTTTGGGCCAGTTAAATAAACGGATAATCTGCAATTCTCTTTCCCATTTGTTAGTTTGCAGCCACACAATAAGGGAACCTGATTGTGTATTTCCAGTATGTTTGGGTGCATGATGTAGCTGTGCAATAAAGCACTGGCTGGTCTGAATGTATCTAGGCTTCAAGTGGCTTATCTGTGTAATAGGATCCATGTTCAGGGAAGTTCTCTGGCCCCTGTTCTGCTGGTGCTGGAGGTCAGGCTAGATGATCACAATGGTCCCTTCTGGCCTTAAACTATGAATCTCAGTTACTTTGAATATCTGTTTAGCTGTTTTGGGAAGGGAGAGGAATGGGGTACAGCAGTGGCTCTCAACCTTTCCAGACTACTGTACCCCTTTCAGGAGTCTGATTTGTCTTGCTGACTGCCAAGTTTCACCTCATTTAAAAATGACTTGCTTACAAAATCAGACATAAAATACGAAAGTGTCACAGCCACTATTACTGAAACATTGCTGACTTTCTCATTAAACCAACTGGAATAGAAATATTGTACTTACATTTCAGTGTATAGTATACAGAGCAGTATAAACAAGTCATTGTCTGCATGAAATGAAATGTTGCCTGTTGTAAAACTAGGCAAATATCTAGATGAGTTGATGTACCCACTGGAAGACCTCTGCATATCCCGGGTTGAGAACCACTGGGGTATGGGTTGGTGGCATGTGTGTGGGTGTTTATGGCTTTAAAAGTAAGCTAACTAGTGTCATGTGAAAACCTGGACATTTTCCCCAATTCCCTCCCCCTTAAGGACAAAGTGAGCACCTGCAGACACTTAGTGATGTTTACTCTGCACCAGTAAGAATGAATCAAATGATTTTAATAAAATTATCCTGTTTGCGTGGCTTTTAGCTGTAACAATTTAAAATGTAGCTGTATTACAAGTACTTTCTCCATTCCTGGGTATAAAGGGTTAATCAGAACATAAAAAAGCATATTTACTTTGACAATACATGTGCTTTCTTTTGGGCTTTAAAATCAGGTATAAAGCACTGGTCTGATGTGAGAAAACTGATGCCAAAGTCCTTTCAGGACCTATATCCCCCAAGTTCCTGTGGCCAAAGGGCTAGGTACATTATCCTGCTGTGTCTGAAGTGAACTAAAGACGGGAACCTGTTTGGCATGTTTGTGGCTGCACCCAACACATGCATGTTATCGCTTCGATTGCAAAAACATAAACCATCGATAGAGGCAGAATACAAGAATCAAAAGAAATGGAGTGACCTACTGCCTGTATTAGAGGAGCAGTTGACCTGTTTGAGGAAAGCTGGGAAAAATGGGATGATCTGATTTTAAAAATTGATAGACAGAACTTTTACAAATCCCTATGAATATCTACTTGAACACATAACTACAGCGCCTCCGTGCTGCCATATTCCCTATTTGTTATATTGGTTTCCTCTCTTTTAATACTTAAGAATGCCAACACTTCGGTTTATCTTTAAATACAAAGCCTACCCTTTGCTTTCTAAGAAAAAATGTGTAACAAAAATATAACACATCTCACAGATTATTAAAAATCGCTTTGACAACATCCCAGGGCGGCCTTTTACTTTCTTTTCAAATATTCATGCAGAGAAACAAACTGGGGAGGTTTTGGTAATGCCTAGATCTACCCCTGTGCCTTTTTCCTTTTTCGGGCTCTTTGCAAGTATTTTAAGGCTCCCTGCTCTCTCTTTTCACATCAAAGCTTGTCTCCTTGTTTTCTCTGCAGTTCTCTATCATTTCTAGGGATAGTGGGAAAATAACACAGCGGGGCACAGACAAATTCTTGGACTGCATTGCAGACAACTTTTTATTTCAGAAGGTTGAAAAAGCTACTGAGGGGAAGCTGTTCTAGACTTGATTTTAACAAATAGGGAGGAACTCGTTGAGAATTTGAAAGTAGAAGGCAGCTTGGGTGAAAGTGATCATGAAATCATAGAGTTTGAAATTCTAAGGAAGGGTAGAAGGGAGTACAGCAAAATAGAGACAATGGATTTTAGAAAGGCGGATTTTGGTAAGCTCAGGGAGCTGATAGGTCCCATGTAGGGTTACCATCCGTCCGGGTTTCCCCGGACATGTCCGGCTTTTTTAGCTTTAAATGGCTGTCCGGGGGGGAATTCTAATAAGGTAGAAATGTCCAGGATTTCCCCCTTCCCCTCCTGCAGAGTGCGGTGCAGCTGATTGGACGACTGTGCCTGATTGAAAGCCGCTCTCAGCCACTGGGGCCTCTAGTGGCCAGAGTCCCTCCCCCTCTCCTCCTCCCCCGCAGAGCAGCGCCTTATTTGTTTGGCTGCACATGGCGCTCGCAGCTCTCCCTCGGCCTGGGGGGGGGGGGCAGGCAAGGGACAGGGAACGGGGGGGTTAGATTGGTCGGGGGTTCTGGGGGGGCTGTCAGGAGAAGGGGGTGTAGAGAGCGGTTGGGGCAGGCAAGGGACAGGGAACGGGGGGGGTTAGATTGGTCAGAGGTTCTGGGGGGGCTGTCAGGAGAAGGGGGTGTAGAGAGCAGTTGGGGCAGGCATAGGGTTACCATACGTCCGGTTTTTCCCGGACATATCCATCTTTTTGGTAATCAAACCCCCGTCCGGGGGGAACTGCCAAAAAGCCGAACATGTCCGGGAAAATACCGCCGGCCAGGCACTTCCCCTCCCGCGGCTGCTCTGCTCCTCCCCTGACTCTTCGGCTCTGTTTAAGAGCCAAGCTGCCCGAGCGCTCCGGCTTCGGGCAGCCCCCTTGCCTCCGGATCCCGAGCCACCAGCCGGGCACTTCCCCTCCCGGGCTCCAGCTGCTCTGCTCCGGCGGCGCAGGGTCCGGCGGCAAGGGGGCTGCCCGAAGCCGGAGCGCTCAGGCAGCTCGGCTCTTAAACAGAGCCGAAGAGTCAGGGGAGGAGCACAGCAGACGGAGCCCAGGAGGGGAAGTGCCCGGCCGGGGGCGCAGGGTCTGGAGGCATGGAGGCTGCCCGAAGCCCGAGCGCTACCGGCTTCACAGTTTGCCGGGCAGCCTCCAGACCCTGCGCTTCCCCTCCCGGGCTCCAGCTGCACTGGGGAAGCGCCGGCCGGGGACGCAGGGTCTGGGGGGGACTGCCCGGCAAACCATGAAGCCGGTAGCGCTCGGGCAGCCCTTTTTGCGTGGCTGGGAGGGGGGGGAGTTAGGGCGGGGACTTTGGGGAAGGGGCGGGGAATGGGCGGAATTGGGGCAGAAATGGGCGGAGTTGGGGCAGGGCCAGTGGGAAAGGGGCGGGGCCAGGGGCCAGTGGAGTGTCCTCTTTTTTTATTTTTTAAATATGGTAACCCTAGGCAGGCAAGGGACAGGGAGGGTTAGATTGGTCAGGGGTTCTCAGGGGGCTGTCAGGAGAAGAGGGTGTAGAGAGCGGTTGGGGCAGTCAGGGGACAGGGAGCAGGGAGACTTAGATAGGGGGTAGGGTCCTGGGAGCAGTTAGGGTGGGGGGTGGACAGGTAGGGGGATTCTGAGGGGGGCAGGAAGTGGGAGGGGGCAGGGCTGGGGCAGGGCTAGGGCGGCACCCCGTGTCCTCTTTTTTGATTGTTGAAATATGGTAACCCTAGTCCCATGGGAATCAAGACTGAGGGGAAAAACGACTGAGGAGAGTTGGCAGTTTTTCAAAGGGACACTATTAAGGGCCCAAAAGCAAGCTATTCCGCTGGTTAGGAAAGATAGAAAATGTGGCAAAAGACCATCTTGGCTTACCCACGAGATCTTGCATGATCTAAAAAATAAAAAGGAGTCATAAAAAATGGAAACTAGGACAGATTACAAAGGATGAATATAGGCAAACAACACAGGAATTCAGGGGCAAGATTAGAAAGGCAAAGGCACAAAATGAGCTCAAATTAGCTACGGGAATAAAGGGAAACAAGAAGACTTTTTATCAATACATTAGAAGCAAGAGGAAGACCAAAGACAGGGTAGGCCCATTGCTCAGTGAAGAGGGAGAAACAGTAACAGGAAACTTGGAAATGGCAGAGATGCTTAATAACTTCTTTGTTTCGGTCTTCACCGAGAAGTCTGAAGGAATGCCTAACCTAGTGAATGCTAATGGGAAGGGGGTAGGTTTAGCAGATAAAATAAAAAAAGAACAAGTTAAAAATCACTTAGAAAAGTTAGATGCCTGCAAGTCACCAGGGCCTGATGAAATGCATCCTAGAATACTCAAGGAGCTAATAGAGGAGGTATCTGAGCCTCTAGCTATTATCTTTGGAAAATCATGGGAGATGGGAGAGATTCCAGAAGACTGGAAAAGGGCAAATATAGTGCCCATCTATAAAAAGGGAAATAAAAACAACCCAGGAAACTACAGACCAGTTAGTTTAACTTCTGTGCCAGGGAAGATAATGGAGCAAGTAATTAAGGAAATCATCTGCAAACACTTGGAAGGTGGTAAGGTCATAGGGAATAGCCAGCGTGGATTTGTAAAGAACAAATCGTGTCAAATCAATCTGATAGCTTTCTTTGTTAGGATAAAGAGCCTTGTGGATAAGGGAGAAGCTGTGGATGTGGTATACCTAGACTTTAGTAAGGCATTTGATACGGCCTCGCATGATATTCTTATCGATAAACTAAGCAAATACAATTTAGATGGGGCTACTATAAGGTGGGTGCATAACTGGCTGGATAACCGTACTCAGAGAGTTGTTATTAATGGTTCCCAATCCTGCTGGAAAGGCATAACAAGTGGGGTTCCACAGGGGTCTGTTTTGGGACCGGCTCTGTTCAATATCTTCATTAACGACTTAGATATTGGCATAGAAAGTACACTTATTAAGTTTGCGGATGACACCAAACTGGGAGGGATTGCAACTGCTTTGGAGGACAGGGTCATAATTCAAAATGATCTGGACAAATTGGAGAAATGGTCTGAGGTAAACAGGATGAAGTTTAACAAAGACAAATGCAAAGTGCTCCACTTAGGAAGGAACAATCAGTTTCACACATACAGAATGGGAAGAGACTGTCTAGGAAGGAGTATGGCAGAAAGGGATCTAGGGGTTATAGTTGACCACAAGCTAAATATGAGTCAACAGTGTGATGCTGTTGCAAAAAAAGCAAACGTGATTCTGGGATGTATTAACAGGTGTGTTGTGAGCAAGACACGAGAAGTCATTCTTCCGCTCTACTCTGCACTGGTTAGGCCTCAACTGGAGTATTGTGTCCAGTTCTGGGCACCGCATTTCAAGAAAGATGTGGAGAAATTGGAGAGGGTCTGGAGAAGAGCCACAAGATGATTAAAGGTCTTAAGAACATGACCTATGAAGGAAGGCTGAAAGAATTGGATTTGTTTAATTTGGAAGACTGAGAGGGGACATGATAGCAGTTTTCAGGTATCTAAAAGGGTGTCATAAGGAGGAGGGAGAAAACTTGTTCACCTTAGCCTCTAAGGACAGAACAAGAAGCAATGGGCTTAAACTGCAGCAAGGGAGGTTTAGGTTGGACATTAGGAAAAAGTTCCTAACTGTCAGGGTGGTTAAACACTGGAATAAACTGCCTAGGGAGGTTGTGGAATCTCCATCTCTGGAGATATTTAAGAGTAGGTTAGATAACTGTCTATCAGGGATGGTCTAGACAGTATTTGGTCCTGCCTTGAGGGCAGGGGACTGGACTCGATGACCTCTCGAGGTCCCTTCCAGTCCTAGAATCTATGAATCACTCATTGGAGTAGGGTGCTGGGCCATGCCCCAAATGTCTCTCAAGGTAGGGAAGGTAGACTCTAGAGCAGGGGTTCTTAAACTTCATTGCACCGTGACCCCCTTCTGACAACAAAAATTATTACACTGCCTCTGGAGGGGAGCCCCACCGCCCCAGGCGGTGGAGGGGCCAAAGCCCTAGGACTTCAGCCCCACACAAGGGGCCTGTAACCTGAGCCCCACCGCCCAGGCCAAAGCCCTCAGGCTTCAGCTTCAGCCCCAGGCAGTGAGGCTTGGGCTTCAGCAAGTCTAACACCAGCGCTGGCGACCCCATTAAAATGGAGTCACGACCCCCAGTTTGAGAACTGCTGCCCTAGAGGACCTCAGAGCAAGAGGATTGGATCAGGCCCGTCTCCAGTTATTCATGAGGGAGAGCGCACTGGAGAGATTTGTGACCATTTACAAGCATTTCTCCCCATAGTATGTTTCTTTGCACATCATTTAAAACACATTTCTCTCTCTCCATTTTCACTTTCTCACCCTTCCCCACCCCGTGTTTCTTTACCCTCCCTGGGGCTGGGGCTACTTACCAGCCACTGGTTTTGCAGTCCTGGGCCTCACACTACCTGTAACCACCTCCCTCCCTAAGCGAGGTGCGCCGCCCACTCGGGACACAAAGGGTTAGGTCAGGCCCCAGGAGGGAAAGGGTGAGGTTGTAACATCGCAGGCGGGATGTCATAATTTCCGGTGACATCAAGTCCAGTGACATCACTACTCCAAAGTCGTCATCATCCCCCTCAACTCTCTCGCTCTGTCTCGTCTCATCCGTCAGCCTCCTTTTGACAGAGGCTAGAGGCATTAGTGATGTTTGCAAAGCAGCTGATGGCCTGCTCCGCACACAGCGTTTGTGCTGGTACGGCACCTCAGGAGGTGCGGTGCTACTGTAACTCACACACCTTCTGGGTGTGTTGTTCTGTCCCAGCTAGTGGTGCCGAGACCACTTGGAGAGAGAGAGATAAAATGAGTCTGCTCTACAGCCTTAGCTAACTGCCAGGATTATTTAGTAGGGGTATTACAGTAACTCCTAGAAGCCCCAGCCTGTGCCAGGCACTGTGTATTACTGTTAGGTAGATAAATTAAACAGTCACCAGGACCAGATGGTATCACTCAAGAGTGCTGAAGGAACTTAGATATGAAATTGCAGAACTGCTAACAGTGATAGTAACCTATCACTTAACTCAGCCTCTGAAGCAGGTGACTGGAGGATAACTAACGCAATACCAATTTTTAAAAACGCTCCAGAGGAGATCCTGGCAATCACAAGCCTGTAAGCTTAACTTCAGTACCAGGCAAACTGATTAAAACTATAGAAAAAACAGAATTATCAGACACACACGTGAACACAATATGTTGGGGAAGAATCAACACGGCTTCTATAAAGCCTCACCAGTCTACTGAAATTCTTTGAGGGTGTCAACGAGCAGGGAGATAAGGGGAATCCATTGGATACGGTGTACTTGGATTTTCAGAAAGCCTTTGACAAGGTCCCTCACCCAAGGCTCTTCTGTAATGTAAGCTGTCATGGAATAAGAGGGAAGGTTCTCTCATGGATCAGTAACTGGTTAAAAAATAGGAAACAAAGAATATGAATAAATGGTCAGTTTTCGCAATGGAGAGAGGTAAATACTGGGGTCCCCCAAGGATCTGCACTGGGACCAGGGCTGTTCAACATATTCCTTAGTGATCCAGAAAAAGAGGAAAACTGGGAGGTGGCAAAATTTGCAGACAACATAAAATTACTCAAGAGAGTTAAGTCCAAACCTGACTGTAAAGAGTTACAAAGAGATCTCACAAAACTGGGTGACTGGGCAAAAAAATGGCAGCTGAAATTCAATGTTGATAAATGAAAAGTAATGTGCATTGGAAAAATGAATTCCAATTATACATATAAAATGATGGGGTCTAAATTAGATGTTACCACTCAAGGACAATCTGGAGTCATTGGGGATAGTTCTCTGAAAACATCCACTCAATATGCAGCGGCAGTCAGAAAAGCGAACTGAATGTTGGGCATCATTAAGAAAGGCATAGATAAAACGACAGAAAATATCATATTGGCACTATATAAATCCATGGTACGCCCACATCTTGAATACTGCGTGCAGTTCTGGTCACCCCAGCTCATAAAAGATGCATTAGAAATGGAAAAAGTACAGAGAAGGCCAATAAAAGTGATTCAGGGTATGGAACAGCTTCCACAGGAGGAGAGATTAAAAAGACTGAAACTGTTCAGTTTGGAAAAGAGATAACTAAAGGGAGATATGATCGAGGTCTATAAAATCATGACTGGTGTGGCAAAAGTGAATACAAAGTGTTATTTACCCCTTCTCATAACACAAGAACCAGGGGACACCCAATGAAATTAACGGGTGCGTTTAAAACAAACAAAAGGAAGTACTTCTTCACACAATGCAGAGTCAACCCATGGAACGAATTGCTATGAGATGTTGTGAAGGCCAACAGTATAACTGGGTTCAAAAGAGAATTAGATGGGTTCATGGAGGATAGGTCATTCAATGGCTATTAGCCATGATCAGAGATGCAACTCCGTGCTCCGGGTGCCCCTAAACCTCCAACTGTCAGAAGCTGGCACTAGACGACAGGAGATGGTCATTTGAAATTGCCTTGTTCTGTTTGTTCCCTCTGAAGCATCTCCTGTCTTCTGACTGTGCTAAACTGGGCTAGAAGGACCATTAGGCTGACCTGCTACAGGTGTTCTTACGTGTGCATGTAGGTGTATTATAGCAGCACTGAGGAACCCCAGCCATGGACCAGGGCCTCACTGTGCCAGGTGCTATACATTTATTAGGTGTATTACGGTAGCACCTAGGACCCTCAGCAATGGACCTCTCCCTCCCCCGCCCCGCACGCTAGGTGCTGCACAAACCATTGATCTAGTCCCCAGCTGATACCCCCTTGTGCGATTCTGTGCAGGTAGAAGCTGGGTGGACCAGTGACAAGAAGCGAGCCTCCTGTTGAAGTTACTGAGGGCTCCAGGAGACATATCCCAGCCCCTGCATGGGAGAGGCCCAGGACGACACAGCAGAGGAGGGGGAGCTTGTACACGCAGAGGGGCCGGCTTAGGGAGTCCTTTAGGAGAACTGGATGGAGCCTCACAGGCAGGGGCCAGACCCCCACTCACTGGTATGGTGAATTGGAAAACGGTTCAGTTACAAGCCATTTCTTTAAGCAGGAGGGACCAGGAAGCATCAGAATGTTGCAGTTGGTGCAGTGGGAGCAGGGACTCAGCAGAGGCAGCTAGAGCACAGCTACCTCAGCAGGACGCAACCCCTGGCAAGAGCCCCCAGGCACGGCAGCAGCCAGGCAGGCCTTCGTCAGGCTACAGTTTTTTATTGGGGGAGATTGGGCAGCTCCCCCCTACAGGAACTGGGCAGGGGTTACATGGAATTGGAGCAGACAGAAATCGTGAGTCCCCAGCACAGTGAGTGCACTGCCCCGCACTGAGGGCAGGGCCATGGGGCCAGTTGGCTGCTGTGTCTGCGTGGAAGGACAAGGTCTGAGCGCTGGAGCATCTGGAGCCACCATGCAGGCCTCTCCCAGCCTGGACCCCTCACTTCTCCTTGTGCTCGATGAGCCCCTTGGCGATCAGGTCCGGGATCTCCACTGCCAGCCACGGGCCCAACTGCAAAGTAAAGAGCACAGGGGGCTGTGAGCGCGACTCAGACACAGACTCCCTCCACCCCCCACTGACAGAAACGCACCCCCAGGGCCATGAGATGGGCCAGCCCGAACTTGGGCACGTTCCTGGCCCACAGGGGCTTGAAGTGGTCAGTCAGGCAGATCTTCCCTCCCCTGCAAGAGACAAAAGAGATGTGAGGGAGAAGCCCCGGCCACAGGAGACACTGAGGGGAGACAAAGCCCGGAGCCTGGTGTCGTGGGACCATGGGAGACACGGGGGGGACACAGAGCCCAGAGCCTGGTGTCATGGGACCAGGGGAGACGGGGGGTCGGGGAGGGGGGAAGAGAGAGCCTGGCTTGTAGGACCACGGGAGACGCGGAGGGGAGATAGAGCCCAGAGCCTGGCATGGTGGGACCAGGGGAGATGCGGAGGCACTGCCATAGGGGTGTCAAGCCCACTCAGCCCCAGAACGGAGCTGCAGCTCTCACAGGCCTGGCACCATCGCCCCTGCCTCATCAGGACGCCTGGGGTTCCACTCAGACATGGCATCTCCTCCACTTTCTGTCCTGCATCAAGGGGCTGCTTTCCTGTGCTTTGAGCAACAGCTGCCATGTTTCACCCCAGAGGCAGCTGCATTTACCAACAGCTGAGACTCCTCCCACAGCCTATACACATCAGTGGGATGGAAGAAGCGATAAAAAGACAGACCCAACCAAAGCCTGGGATCTGAGTCAGGAGCTCTGGTCCCTAGGGCCTGCAGAGAGCGGAGGTGGGAGCGGGCCAGGGCTGCCTGACCTGTACATCTTGGCCGTTTTCCCATCCAGCTCTGGAATGGCGATTTCGGGGGCGGTGGACGGGTACGTGACGGGAATCTGCAAACAAAAAAACCCGCTCAGTGTGCCCATGGCCACGCCAGCCCCCCCCCTTGGGGAGCAGTATGTGTACCCCAAGTTCCCAACTGCTGCTCTCTCTGCTCAGCCACACAGCTGGGAGCACTGAGCCTAGGCCCCTGTGAGCTCCCTACTGAGTTTACATCCCAGATGCTGAAGTGGAAGCTCGTGGGTAGGTGGGAGGCGGATGCCCTAGTTTAGGAGGGGCAGGAGGGGGCAGGGCCCCATTGAGGCAGAGCCCTTTGCTAGCCCCACGTTACACAAAGTTCCCCGACACAATCCCATTGTTCCGGTTTGTGGCGCGTTCCATTGCAAAGCTCTGTGTAAAGGGCTCCCTGCTCCCGGCTCGCTCAGGGGCTGGGCTGCACTACCCAAGTCCCACAGGACTCCTTCCTGCTCGCTCTCACCCTGCGGGGCGGGCGATTCTCTGCCCCTTCCCGGTTAACATCCTCAGGGTGTTCCCTTCCTCAGCCCCTGGCTTCTGAGGCCCAGGGGGACAGTGATGCTGCGAACCTAGCCTAGCAGGAGGGCCCTCCTCCCTCAGACGCCCCCGCCCCAGGGACACTCACGTCAAACTCGATGGCAAACTCATACTTGAGCAGGTCATGGATGTACCAGCACTTCCCAAACCACCTGCAAGAGAGAGAGAGACGGGAAGGAGGAGGCAGGGAGAGACCCCAGGAGCGCCGCCTGTTCAGCTTAACAAAGAGGCGGATAAGGAGGGGGATGTGGGGAACAGAAATCTGACAAGTGGGGGCTCTTCAGTGCAGCAGACAAAGGTCTAACTAGACCCAATTGCTGGAAGCTGAAATGTAACCATTGGAACCAAGGTCGTGGGGGATCCTCCATCGCTGGCCAGGTCTGACTCAAGAAGGGATGTTTTGCTAAAAGCTCTGCTCTGGCTGCTGCAGCCTGGACCCGTTCTCCATGGCACTCAGTTGATCCAGGCTCCATCCCATCAAACTAATGAGTCCCTTTGTGTGTGGGCACATGGGGCACTGCACCCAACGGAGCGATGCTGCAGGCAGGCAAGCGGGGGTCCATTCACAGCCCCAGGCTTGGGGGCTGGTAGCGAGAGCACAAGGGCAGGCACCTCTCTGCAGTGTCACTAACAGCTGGGCCTAAGCCGAGCCCCTCTACGAGAATGGCAGAGTGGCACATAGGAGATCGATGCCTATCCTAGCCCCTGAGGAGCCCTGGGTGGAAGGCGGGTGCAGCACGGGGAGCACTATGAAGCCATTAGCTCACCTGGCAATAGGTCACAAGTCCAAGAGGAACAGCCAGACAAGCTACGACTGGCAGCCCATGGACACGTGGGGCACCCAGCTGCACTGTACTCCCTCCTGCTGGGCAGTACCAACTCCAACTGTTCGACACCACTGGAGCACAGTGGGTGCCCCCAACACTCTTGCAGTGGATGAAGCCAAATGGAGACTACAGCTCCCAGCATGCAGTGCTCCATCCTGACCCATGCAGTCAAGCCACATTGCCTGCAGGTCCCTAGCTTCCATCTCCCTGCTACTGAAAAGGGCAGCTGCAGCCTGTTCCCTCGTATACACATTGGGGGTGGCCCTTGAGCTCCTGGCGAGGTGCCACACAGCTCAGGGAGGGGTGGCATTTCAGTGCCTCCTACCACAGGAAGCACAGTGCAGACTGGATCACTAATCACCTACCTTGCATTTTCTGTAATGGAACGTGTCCATATTTATTAAGCAGGGATGAGAAATGGCCTCCAGGGGCCAAGGGGGCTGAGATTATTATACTTTATTCCACCAAGAGATAGATTAGGGCACAACCTGGGGGACCTGCAAAGGGAAAAAGGGCTTGTGGCCTTCCCTGCTCCTTGTGGATGGAGGGAGAGCTGGGAGAGGGGCAGGGTTCTGCATGCTTTGCACAGTAGACGTTCAGTTCCCCGCAACCCCAGAGGGGTCTCTGGCCAACCAGAGAGCAAGCAGGATTAGGATAGGAAGGATGTGACACAGAGGTGAGAAAGGACTGTTCAGAATTCCCTTTCTTGTTCATGCCTCTAACCCCAGCAGCTATCGGAAGGCAAGACCTGTTTGCCAGAGACTCAGACCTCTGCTCCTTTTTCAGTGAAGGGCTCCCACAGGACTGGGACTTGGTATGCTCACAATTACTCAAAGGCTAGAGGGCGGGCTATAGCAGAGGAAACCCATCAGAGAGACAGGAGGGCCTGGAGCCATGGCAGCCACAAACATGCCCTGCAACCTATCCATGCCTACCTCGTCCCTTCCTTGTTGGACTCCAACCTGAACCAGTCATTGTCAGCGTTCTTGTTGTTTTCCACATACTGGGAAGGGAAAAACAAAGGCAATGAGTGGGTACAGGCGACCCCACAAAATCAGAACCCCCATACCATGCAGTTTGTGTCTAGCCTCCCAATCCATCAGAAGCTTGCACAGAAACCGAAATTCCTGTTCCCCAAATCTATGTAGATAATGGAGATCTCTCTGGACATGTTTACAGCGTAGACATGTTCCTCGCAAGGCAGAAAGATCTGTTGCTGCTGTGGTGAACACCAGCTGTAAAAGCCCCGCAGCCAGCAACACAAGACTGGCAGTAGCATCGCACAGAGCCACCAAAAGCAGACTCTGTCAAGCCCTGAGATACTGGGCATGGGACAGACTGCAGGATTCCTGGGTCCGGTTGCTGCCCATGGGATGCCCTTAGTACACATGCCTGGCCAGGCAGCACGGGGGGAGAATGTTGCTGGTTTCCAGGTGACCTGTCCTTTAGGCTACACTAACTGGAGAGTTTAGGGCAAGGTAGGCGCCCTGGGGTACCCCAATGTCCCTCCAGGGGACGTGCTTCACTCTGGGCCTGGGAGCCAGCTATACTCTCCCCACAGATCCCTGCGCTGTGCGGCCACCGCAGCCCTCAGATACCTTAGGAGCAGGGCAGTCTGCACCCCCTGGAGCACAGGGAACCCCAATGGGGCCTGGCTAATGCTCCAGAGACGGGGGGGGGGCAGCCCCAGGTCCTCTGCAGAGATGGGGGAAGGGGCGGACCATGTCCCCTGTAGAGAGATGGGGGGGCACATTTGAGTATGACTCTCTCTGGCCACCGTCTGGGAAGAGCCCCATCAGTACGAGAGGGGCGCATGCTCCCCACAGCGAGGCCTCCCCGTCTGGACACCGGGTGGCACCAGGGGAAAGGGCGGCCCGTTCCCCGCACCAGAGACCCCGGGAGCAGAGCGCTGACAGGAAGTGGTTTCCGCCCGGCCCCTTTGCCGGTGACACCCTTCCCGGAAGCGGAAGAGCCTGACCTTGATGAGCGCCTGGTATTCCTCCTTCAACCGCTGCACCCACAGCTCCCGGTCCCGGGGCCCCGCGTTCGTCTTCAGCAGCGGCAACTCCGCCACCACCCGCCGGGTCGCCTCGTCCGCCATCTTTACTGGGGGAGAAGGACCGGAAGTGGTGTCACAACAAGGCTCAGGCTGGGCAGAAGCGCCATGTTTCCAGAGGGCACCGGAAATGACCGCGCGCACGGGCTGGGCAGAGCTGCCATGTTTGTTGATGGCAGCCATGGACTGGGGGGCGGGGCTGAGGAAGCCCTGACCAATCCGTGCTGAGCTGGCCGGGACCCAGCCGCGCCTCGCGCCCCGCCCCCTCAGTGCCCAGCCCAGGCGGCGGGGGGCCCTTGCCCTGGGGGCAGGCCTGGCGCGATGGCCGCTACCCAGGTGGTAACTCCTCATTGCCCGGAAACCCGCACGAGCCCCATCGCCCCCCCACATGCTGCCCCTGCTCCACCTTGTACTGGGCTCTGCGAGGTCCCCCTCCATGCTGTCCCTTCCCTCCCCCACTTGTGCTGGGCTCCGCAGGGCCCCCCCCAGCTCCATGCTGCCCCTGATCCCCCCATGTGCTGGGCTCTGCAGGTCCATGGTCCATGCTGTCCCTTCCCCCCCCCCCTTGTGCTGGGCTCCGCAGCCCCCCGCCCAGCTCCATGCTGCCCCTTTCGCCCCCCCCCCCCTTGCGCTGGGCTATGCAGGCCCTGCCAGCTCCATGCTGTCCCTGATCCCCCCATGTGCTGGGCTCTGCAGGTCCCCCTCTATGCTGCCGCTGTCTTCCCCGTTACACTCCCAGACCAGGAACTGTTTTAAAACTGGAGTGTTATTCAATTTACTCTAAATTACAGCATTGCTGCTTGCCTGCAGACAATGGGTAACCCTCAGATAGCCACCCCAAACACATCGTCAAACGTGTCCATTTCATCCTCATCCATAACAATTTTACATTCAACAAACACTTTGTCCAAGCCATGGGAACAGCCCTGGGTACTAGGATGGCTCCCCATTATGCCAACCTCTTCATGGGCCACCTTGAAGAATTTCTGGACAAATGCACCATGAATACCTGAGAGACGTCAATGATATTTTCATCATCTGGACAAACAACCTGAACTCCCGCATAGATTTGATCAAAACTTCAATAACGAACACGTATCCATTAAACTCTCTCTAGAAAATTGCTGCATCAGCTTCCTGGATGCCACAATCAACTTCAACAATGAAACCCTCCAGATGACTATATACAAGAAGCCCTTAGATCACCACATCTGCCTTCACGGATCCAGTAACCCAAATGCACCAAGAAACCTGTTATGTATAGCCAGGCACTCAGATACCACAAACATTGCTATGAGGAGGAAGTCCAGTATACACTCCTTAACACACTTAAAACCGCCTTCGCCAAACATGGACACTCCACCAAAGAAGCAGATCACATCATGGAACAGGCCACCCAAATACCCCATGAGAACCTGCTTCAATACAGAGATAAAACCACCTCTGCCCACACACCCCTAGTCATCATGTACCTCCCCACACTGGAACCCATACAGGGTATCATTAAACAGTTACAACCCATGCTTGATGGGTATCACATCCTGAAAGAAATCTTTCCTGAACTCCCTACTCTAGCCTTCAAGCAACGCCCCCCGCCCCCCAACCTCACCAAGCTTGTCATCAGAAGCAGGCTCCTCACAGACCAGTACCCACCAACTCAAAGCAGCACCAGACCCTGCACCAGACCCTTCCAGAACAACAGATACAAAACCTATAGACATAGCTCTGCTGCTACAATGATCAACACCCCTCCACAACACATCTGTCAAGTTCCATGGGTCCTACACAGGCCTAGCACAACACGTGGTGTACCTCATCCAGCACACTGAATGCCCCAATAACCACTATGTGGGTGAAATGAGACAATCACTACGCTCTTGAATTAACTCAGAGCTCCATGTGGAGCATGAAGAAGAGCTCCATCTGGCTTGAAGCTTGTCTCTCTCACCAATAGAAGTTGGTCCAATAAAATATATTACCTCATCCCCCCTTGTCTCACAGAAAAATGATAAAAGACAAAACCATCATTGCACCTGCAGGTGAACATGCTTCACAAAGAGATTGCTCTGTATGTGACCTCTCAGTCCTTGTCCTCCAAGGAAACCTGCACAACATCTTCAAAAGAGGAGCCTGGTAGCTTAAATTCATAAATTTGCTTGACACTAAAAATCATGGCTAGAACAGAGACACTGGATTTATGGCTTATTACAACCATCTGTAACCCCCCCCCACACACACACACACACCCCTACCTTTCTTTTCCCTTTCTATGATTGGAGAGGTGGAGGTGTTAACAGGCCACTTCACCTTGAAATGTGTTAATCCTGATGCTAAACAATCTGTTCTACCTTGTATTTAGCTGTGACACCCTGAGTACGTTTCCCAGCCCTGAGGAAGAGCTGTGTGTGAGCTCCAAAGCTTGTCTCTCTCACCCACAGAAGTTGGGCCAATACAAGATATGGGGTGGGGCTGGAACCTGGCCAAGGCCTCAGGGTCAGCACTGTTCTCTGCAGGGATTTGAATTGGGCTGGGACATGGGGGTTAATAGGTGCCTTTGGCCTTGCTGGCTGCTCGTGGACTTTCAGTTCCCATCTATGGAACTCTTGTACCTTACGGGGGTGGTGGGAGGTGTTTGTGCTGTTCAATATTTGGTCAGATGACCCCCAAATTCAACAGCTCCCCCCTGCTCACCATATAGTGGAGCTCATCTCACTGCATGCAGCCAAGGGGTGTCCCCATATCAGTGCTGGAGCCTGGGGTCACTTTGGGGGGGTGCACCCCGCTGCAGTAAGGAGGTATAGGCCACACTACAATTTCCTCCCCAAGTCTGGACCTGCTGGGGGTGGAGGGGGCACTTCTGCTTGGCTTGAGCCAGGGGCTGGGGAGTCATTGGCTGCTGAGATCGGGAGGGAGGGGCGGGCGAGGAGTGGGCGGCTTTTTCAGACTCTCCACCCCCCAGCTATGGATGGGTGGAGCATGTTCTTCCTCTTCCCTCGCTGTCTGCTCCCCAGCTTTGTAATTCATACACAAGTGGCCAAGGTTTATCATATGCAACTGATCATCTGTGGGGCAACAAGGTACGTCCAGCCCTGCGCTGGGGCCTGAGCTGAGCCAGTGGGGAGGATGCCTCTTCTTACTGAGCCCCCGCCCTGTGGCACAGCACTCACCAGCACTGCGCTGGGGCATTGGGGTGAGCACTGATACACAGGGGAAGGTGACACTTACTGAGCCCCCACCCCAATCTCTGCAGCACAGGGCCCCCGAGCACCGTGCTGAGGCATTGGAGTCTGCACGGACCCAGAGGGACGTGCTCTCTACTGAGTCATGACAGTATTTCCTGCGGCATCTGGATGTTCCTTAGCTATTAATCCAGCCCAGCCCTGCTGAGGTTGGGAACCCTGATGAGATCCTACAAGTCCCAATGTGGCTGAGCTGCTCTCTAACCGTGCAGACTGCGTCCTGCTCTCCCGCTCTCGGTACCTGGGGCTGCGCCATCTCAGGACTCTAATTTCTTTGGGTGAATACAGCTCTGGTCCAGGGCAGCCTGTGGGCCCATTCCGCTGCTTAGATTGGGCTGCATCTGCTGCTTATTCAGGAAATGTACTTAGGTCAGTGCTGGCTTCAGTAGGCGCTGGGCCATTGGCTAGCACTTTTCATTGTCAGTTCACTCTATGGACATGAGCTAATGAGTCCTCACAGCCTCCTGGCGGGGGGACGGGATTCAGGGCTGTATTCCCTTGGACAGCTGAGGAGACTGAGGCAAAGGCAGGAGAAGACCCCAAGTCCCGGGCGTGTCTCCCCAGCCTGGCACCTCCTGCTGTCATTTACAAAGCGATGCTGGCCTGGTAGCATTTCACCCCACTCTGCCCGGGGTGTACGACAACAGAGAGCCCAGGCTGGGAGTCTAGCCTGTTCGAAAAGTTCTTATCCCACGCTTGTCACCAGAGCCTTTGAGCACCTTCCTGTCATGCACTGAGCAACATGACTGACACCTGTGGGGTGGAGCCCAGAGCTCACTGCACTGCCTCTGGGTTTACAGACCTGCGGGTGAGCAGAGATTCGGGCCCCTCACTCACTTTAGTGGCATCATGAACGAGGCCAGCTGGGGCTGAGTGTTAGCTCCTCCCCGATGCACCACGCTCACTCGCTAGGCCAGCGTAAGGCATCTCCGGGCCAGCTTGGCTGCAGCACTGGGACTTGGAGCCAGGCCCAGAGTGCCCAAAGCCCAGGAGTCTCACCCTAGATCGCCAGGAGAACCCCCGTTTGCTGGGCAGTTTGGTGCAGTTTACCTCCTCTCGGCAGGATAGCTAGGCACTGGAGCCAACAGAGACTGCAGAAAGAGCCAGTCCCTACAGCTCTCTGTTATTCTCTATGGAGGGCAAAGGGGGATTCTCTATTGTTCTCGATGAGGGAGGGGATTCTCCATTGTTCCCTGTGGCTGGGGGTGACTGTGACCCAGGTGCCCCAGGTTGGCACTGGACGGGTACACAGTTCCAAGTCTATACCCAGGGACATGCCCAGACAGGCATATTTCCCCTGTGATCGCCATCCAAGGACAACTGAAGGTCCCTAGAAATGCGGGGGGGGCTCCCACAGGTGCCCAAACTGTGGCCCCACCCCCCGCGGCACCCCTTCCCCTAAGGCCTCGCCCCTTCCCTGAGCCCCTGCCCTTGCACCACCCATTCCCCCTGAGGCCCTGCCCTCTGCTTGTTCCTCTCTGACCCCCTCCCTCCCGTCAGTCGCCCTTACTACCCGTAAAAAGCGGGAGGGCATAGCCATGTCCTCCTGGCCCCCGTGTTCCGGCGCCCAGTGCCATCTTCACAGTATTCCACCGAAGGGGGCTGTGATGAGCGGTCTCTGCTGATTGCTAGGAACTCTCTGGGTGCCCCAGTTATTGCAGGATGGATGTTTGGGATGTCAGAGTTATGTAGCATGCAGGATATTGTGTCCAAAGCTGCTGGAGGGGAAGCAGGGGACCGGGGCAGGGTGGTTCGCGAGCTCACGAGGAGGGAAAACAATTGACAGCTTTTGCCCCAGCCATGTCCTAGTTATGACAAGAGACAAAAGGGCTGGAACTGTATGAAAGGAGAACGAAAGGCACACGAGGGGATCCCTTATGGAGGCAACCCTCTGCCAGCGCGGGTGTCTCGTGAAAAGTGGATCCCAGCTCTCTTGACTAGACAAGGTCTGTATGGACTGACAAGAAGTCGAGGGGCTGGGTGCGATGAAGTGGGGGCGTACAGACAGGTTGGAGGGATCAGTGCCTGGGGACAGAGCAAAACGCTGGGGTAACTATTGCCAAAGATTTAGCCACACGTTCTCTCTGCTCTGCCCCAAGGACTCACTCAGGGAGCCAAAGGGCTGGGGGGTGCAAATTGCCAGCCTGAGGCAACTCTAACAGGTGGGGGAGGAGACAGCATGGTGTCTAAACCTAGCAGGAGAGAGAAGCTTGGTCTAGATTTTACTTTTCAAAGAATCCACTGCAAAGGTTTACGGGTCTATAAAGACCGGGGTGGGAGGGTGAACCTCAAGTGATAAGCAATTGCATCAACTGTCTATACAGTGATGTTGTATTGTAGAAGTGTATAGCATGAGGTCATTTCTGAAAGCCAATGACACGCTGGGGATTACTATCATTGTGAAATATCTGTAGTAAACACCATAGGAGGAAATACGGATACTTCATGGTATTATGTTTTCAAGTCTGTGAGCAAATGGGGAGACAGGAGGGAATGTCACAGCTATTTACCTGTCTCCTATGTTAATTAAGCATGGTGGACTCAAAGCAATGGAAGCCCCGTTTATATACAGGGGAACAGGGAGCCCACATGAGGTCAGCCTGCATCTTGAAACAAGCTCATTTAACTTAGGAAGATATAAGCAAGGGCGGAAGCCATCTTTGGCATCCATCATTAGACTGAGGCTAGGTCTACACTACCCGCCTGAATCGGCGGGTAGAAATCAATCTCTCGGGGATCGAATTATCGCGTCTCGTCGGGACGCGACAATCGATCCCCGAATCGATGCTCTTACTCCACCAGCGGAGGTGGGAGTAAGTGCCGTCGACGGGGAGCCGTGGAGGTTGATTTTGCCGCCGTCCTCACAGCGGGGTAAGTCGGCTCCGATAGGTCGAATTCAGCTACGCTATTCGCGTAGCTGAATTTGCGTATATTAAATCGACCCCACCCCCGTAGTGAAGACCTGCCCTGAGACAAAGGAGGAGCTCCTACAAGCTGAGAAAGAGGGGTCCTTCAACCAAGGGGGGGGTTGTTTAAGGTCTCTGGGATCTTAATATTGGTGAGAAACCACCTGGAACCAAGCCTGTATCTTGCTAGATTAAGTTTTAGACTCTTAGATGCTTTTTCATTGTTATTTCCTTGTAACTCCTTATAACTTTACTACTTTAATTTGGCATCACTTAACCTGTGTCTTATTGATCATATATTTATATCATATACCCTTGCTGGGTGTAAGCAAAGCTGGTGGAAGCCAGAGTGGGGCTATGGACAGGCTGCTGGAGTCAGAGCGGTTGACCTGGGACTGTCTAGCACAGAGACGCTGGCTCAGGGTGTGACCTGCATGCTGTTTGGCTGGTTGTGAGTGCCCCGGGTTGGAAGCTACAGCGTCAGGGCACTGTGAGGCACCCAAGGTTGCACAGCAAGTGGTGACACAGCCCCGCACTGGTCTGGATTGCCCCCGAACTCCATCACAGGTGTCTTTAAGCAACAGGGGGTCATCTGAGGGGCCAGCCCTGGGCTGGGCAGCGGCCATGTGGTTGCAGCTCTCAGGAGCGGGTGCTAGATAGAAGATTTGTACCCCAGGAGTGTGCCCTGAGACTGGGGCAATCCCTGGACTCTGTTCATACTGGGGGGGGAGGACACACTGGGGACTCAGAGATTGGATCACCTCACAGTACACCAAAAAGTGGCCAAGAGAGGGTGCTCAACTATAGCTGTGATGCAGGTGGGGGAACCTCTCCATTGTCCTCCACGGGGGGAAGGAAAGAGGGGCCCTTCATTGTTCTCTGTGGAGGGAGGGAGACTCTCCATTGTTCTCCATGGGGACTGCTGAGGACTTTGGGCCTTTCCAGCCACTGGAGGGCAATATAACCACACAGCTGAAGAGTTCAATCCCCTCCAGCAGGGGGCAGTGACGCGCACACGCTGACACACATGCTGATCCAAACACACCAGGCGGTGCTGACTGGCAGCCTGAGGGACAAGGACCCTGCTCTGCCTGCATCGCACGCACCTTGCACACCCACCCCATCGGCCGCATGCTCACACGCTCACCCTCTGCTCCGAGCTTTGCACCATGCGTGACGCTGTGAGTAGTCGCATCAGATTTATTGCTCCTGGGACCCCCTTCCCGCCCCCCGTCAGGTGATATCACCAGCTCTTTAACGCCACAATCGGCCCACGCGTCTCCTCCTCTCGCTGCCATGGAAAGCGCCCAGCCCTGCTCGGCAGCTGCCCTGGGGCTGTTGGGAGCCGGCCACTCACTCACTGCACAGCCTTCTTCCCGGTCTCCAGCAGCTTGGTGAGGAGGTCCACAAATTCGGTGTGCAGCTGCTTGGCGATAGGCGAAAGCTGCTCATTGGCCTGCTCCAGATAAGCCCTAGGGTGACAGACACCTGGTTCCTTAGAGACGGGCAGGACTTGGCTGGGGAGACGCAGCAGCCGGGGCCCTGCCTGCCTACAGGGCATGGGGACTGCACGCTATACCATGTGGGGAAACTGAGGCACAGAGCAGGCCTTTGTCCTGCCCAGGCTCACACTGGACTCATTGGCTCCTGGCCCCCTGCTCAGCCTCAGACCATGCTGTGTGCAGCGGACTGGGCTGGAAATGATCCTCACTGTAGCCTGGGACTCAGCTACTGTGGCTTTTCTGTCCTTCCCACTCCACCTGCCCTGCCTTGCTGCTACGGGCTGGGGTGGCATGTCAGAGGCTCTGGAGCAGGGGCAGGGGGCAATCTGCTCTCCCAGCACTGCAGCGTTAAAGTGCTGAGTCTCTCCAGCTGCTTGTGTGCATCCAGCAGACTCTGCCCGTTCTACACTCCCCATTGCCCCTCTCCCTCCAGGTCACCCCACCCCCGGACAGCAGCACCCCACCTCCACACTCCCCACAGCAGCCCGTACTTTGCCTGGGTCTTTAGCTCCTCGGTCTTCGCCTTCTCCGGCAACTGCTTGCTCAAGTATTCAGACACCGTGTGGAAATACTGGGTGAAGACTTCCGGGAGGCTGGAGGCTAGGGTTTCTGCATCGCGCTTCACCACAGCACCTAGGTGGCCCGGAGAGCTGGGTTAGGCCCCTGCCTCATGCAAACTGTGGGGCTGGGGCGATCCATCATCCCCATGGAGTCCAGGAGGAGATCCGTTAGCCCCATGGGGCGGGGGGGGGAGTGAGGAGATCCCTCAGCTCCAGTGGGAAGGGCCCCAAAGATTGTGCCCAGTTCCCTGCGCTAACCCACTAGGCCACACCCCCTCCCAGAGCTGGGAATAGAACCCAGGAGTTCTGATTCTCTCTGCTACCCTCTAACCTAGCCTCTCCCTCCCTGAAGAGGCTGGCACTGGGTAGCGAGGGGGCTGAGATCGGGAGCGTACAGGGAAGAACCTCACCTGCCAGTGAATCCAGCTCCTGCCGAGTGTGCGGCATGGCCCATCCCACAATGATCCCGGGGCCAGCGCGGACGGAGCATGCCGGGGGTGGAGAGCATAGCCCTGGCGAGGCTCTTACCTTCCAAGCTGCACACGCAGAGCAGCACCACGGCCAAGACCAACACCTTCATCGTGACAGGCACTGCGCTCCGGGACCTGCAGGGCAGAGGGGGCTGGGAATCAGCAGCTGCCCCAGCCAGCCCCCTTGTCCCTGGCTCACCAGTCAGGCCCCTGGGGAGGGCCTGATTAAGGAGAGAGGCAGATGGGGGCTAATTACCCCATTAACAAGGAGACCAGCCACAGGAGCCCAGGAAGGCCATGCGGGGGCAGGGAGGCGCACCCCCTTTAGGGAAGGGCCAGGAACGCTGGCTAACAGCACAGGTGCTGTGGAGTGCGAGGCGGAGTGGAACGCAGGGCATAACGGCCGGGTGGTGTCTGTAGGACAGAAGGGCTCTGAGCTGGACATGCACAGGGGAACCCCCTAACACGGGCACCAATGAGAGCTGTGGGGGAGGGGGTCGGCTGTCGATCTCCCCAGCATGACAATGGCCCTCTGCCCCGGCATTCAGCTCGGCCAGGCCTTGGGGGGGGCTCTGCACAGCTGATCCCTGCCTCCCCACCCGTGTAGGCCGAGTCCCTGGGAGGCCACAGACAGCAGCGCAGATTGAGCGGAGAGACAAAGGCTCATCCACCCTGGGACAGGGAGGAGGCAGGGGGTAGTTGTGGGCATGGCAGGGGCTGCCTGGTAGCCCAGCTCCGCTGGTGGCCAGGCAGTGAGACTCCTCCAGCAGCGGCTGCGGGGGACCCACCCAGGACCCCCCCCCCCCCCCGAGGCGCTGCACAGGGAGCCGGGGGAAGCTGAGGGCAAGCAGGCACTTACCCACCCTGCCAGCCAGCCCTGTCTGACCGGGTCCTGTCCACACCACGGTGCCCATCCATGCTCATGAGGGACAGCATTTCCCACCTCTGCCAGGGGAGGGGCACTGGGCCAGGGCCTGGATGGTGTAAGTGGCCCTAACCCCACCGATGCTCCCAATGGGGGTTGGACACACTCCCGGGTCTCCCCGCCCCCCAAGGAGCATTTCCAGGGCAATTTCTGTTTATAAAATAAATCGCTAATTCCCCTTTCCCACTGCCACGGCCGCCCAAGCATGGGCCAGCACGGAGCTAGGGGAGCTAGACCCAGGGGAGCCGAGCAGCCTCTGAGAGGGGGAGGCAAAGGGGCTGCGTGCCCCATGATCAGTGCCAGCAGCCCAGGGAGCAGCACAGGGCTGGTGGGGCCCCATGGAAAGACACTAGGAAGAGGAAGGAAATAATTCAAGGGTCTGTGATGCTGAGAGCAGAGCTCATGGGGTCAGCTGCCCTGCCCAGCCATGTCCCTCCCTGGTCCCCTCTCCCTGCCCCCGCCCCCCGCCCGCTGCCCCCTGCTTCCCTGCTCAGCTCTGCATGTCCCCAGGCACCCCACTGTCCTGCTCAGTCCTGCTATGCCGTGTCCCTGGTCTCCCACGCTTCCACCCATTTCTCAGCTCCCCACCGCCCCCATCTCTTCCCCCACCAGCCTTTGGATCCTTTGGGCCAGGCCCCCGTGCATTTCCAGAGGGCAGGGAGGGCTCCAATGGGGGATGTCTCTGACCCTTGCTCTCCTGGGCCCCCAGGACAGGAGGGTGGGATTTGCCTGGCTTCCCCTGCCTTGGAGTGGATCCCCTGGCTCATGCTGTGGCCTGCAGCCTGGGGAGCCCTTGGTGGCTGCAGCCGTGCAGCTGGGGGTGACGGGGGCAGGGGATCTGAGTCCTGTGGGAGGCCTAGAGAGGGGCATGAGCAGCTCAGCCTCACCTGGTGCCCCCCCACCCCCCGGGGCCAGCTCCAGGGTGGCTCTCGCTGGTGGGTGGCAGAAGTGGCACCAACTAATCCAGTCCTGGGGCAGAGGCTCTCTCACGCTCATGAGCCAGCTGGGCTCCGCCGAGGCAGGCGGGAGGCAGCTCTCAACCACCCAGGAAGGGCGAATCTCGTTTAAAAAATCCAACGTTAATTCCAAATCTCAAACAAGCTCATTGTTTCTCTGTAAACCGCCCCCGCCCCGCTCTGCAGACAGACCTGCCGGACTGCTCACCTGAGGCCTGGGCTAGAAACTGGTCAGGAACAGCAGGTGCCCTGGCTGGGGCTGCGGGCACTTATATCCCCTGGCCTGCTGGGCCAGCCCACGCTGCCCACTCATTGGTCCCCCGGCCGGGGGTTCGCTGCTGTGCTGGGGAGGGGAATGTGCTGATGTTGTGCTGTACAATCACTAACTGGCAAATCCCTGGTAAACAGGCCGGGGCTAAGGGTCGTGCTGTGGGGGTGTGCTGGCCAGCGCACAGTGCATGGGGCCAGCGGGACAAACACCAGTGTTACCAGGCAGTGTCTGAGGCACTGGCTAGGGTCTGCTGGGCGCCATGGGCGGTATTGCTACGGGCACTGCAGCAGCACGCTCTGTCCCCTTCAAGGGGTAGTGGTGCCCGGGGCCCGCAGTCTCTGTCCCGCTAAATCCCCCCTTTAAGGAAACGTGTTTAGGGGAGCAGCAGACAACCTGGGGAATGGGGCCAGGTGTTAATCAGGGAGCTGGTTAAAGCCTGGCTGTGGGGTGACCCTAGGAGCAGGGAGCCCCTGGAAGCAGGGCCGAAGCCTGGCTGCGGGTGGGCTGGGGAAGCAGACCCAGGGTGGAGGGGCACAGGGGGAAGGGTTCGGGCCTGGAGGGGCGGGGGGCAAAGGCGATGGTATCTTTATACAGACTTGATAAATTGGGCCCCAGGCAGGGGAATGTGCCAGGAAGGCGGCTGTGAATGAGATACAGGGGAGGAGCAAGGCAGTGGCGTGCCAGGCTGTGCCACAAAGGACATGCTCTGGGGTGGCACCCACCCCACTGGCATTGTCTCTTTCCCCCATAGCGCCTACACGTTAGGAAAGGGGATTGCACAGTGGATCTGCTGCAGGGAGGCAGAGTTGAGCACAGCCCTGGATGTGTCTGACCAAGAGTGAGCTCTGGGGCTGGGCCTCACCATAAGGTGGAGCAGGTATTAGGCTTCAAGACAGGTCACTGCAGGGGTCAGGAAGGAATCTCCTATTCCCCTGTGAATGGGGGGCCTGGAGAGGGCAAGCGTGGGGCTAGTGGAGCTGGACAGGGCGGTGACTCAGCCCTGCCTGTCATGTGCCCCACAGGGAGAGCATTAACCCTTACAGCCTGTGTGGGGTGCACAGGCCAGCGAGCAGGGAGGGATTCCAGCTGCTGGGACCTCGATCCAGGAAGGAGCCCGGAGCCAGCCAGCCTGCCTCCCTGACCCTCACTAATACCTCCCACCGGAGCCACCAGATCACAGGGACAGCCAGCTCCTAGGGGCTTAGCCAGCATTTGCCATGGGAAAGGGCTGCACTGCTTGGCAGGAGGGCACGGGGCTGGAACCCCCTGGGGGTGTCTGATCCATGGGGCTGGGGCTGCTGGTTTGCTAGCTGACCTGGAGCCCTGCAGGGGAAAGCTGGGTGCAGGCTGGGGGGAGAAGTTTCCTGGCTTCCTGCACCCCACCAGCCCCTGCTCTCCCTCAGAGCTGTCCTGCCTGGACTAGTCTAGTGCACCCGCCTGTGTGCCCAGAGGCAGTTGTGAGCCAGAGGGTGAAGGACAGTGTGGTTTAATCTTATCACTCACTGACCGTTAACCTCCAACATGTCAGGATGAGTCAGCGGGACAGGGGGGTGGGGTGGGGGTGTGTGTGTGTGGGGGGGGGGGGGAATGGCCCCATGGGACATTCCAGGTTAAGCTGTGCAGGGGGGCGGAAGAGCACTCATTGCTCTCCAGCTCCTGTCCTTGGAGGATCTCAAAGCCCTCGAGCAGCATTTATATATCAGGCCCACAGCCCCTGGGGAAACAGAGGCACAGAGCCAAGGCGTGACCTGCCCAAGAAAGCCAGGAGCAGCACTCCCCCTCCTGTGCCTAAGCACTCCACAGAGCACCTAAGAGGGGCTTTCGACTGCCCCTGCCACAGGCCAGCGCCCAGCATAAGGGGCCTGGCTAGGTGGGCCCATGGCAGAGAGGGAGAGCAGCTGTAAGGTTTCCCTGACGCTGACTCAGACAAAGCTCCTCAGTGAGTAGCAGCAGAAAGTGGCTTGCTGGCGCTCTCCTGTTGTCACATGACAGGTCCCTGGAGCTGGCCCAGTACTAAGGGCCCTGTGGCTTCACCGGCCACGGGATTATGGGGAGACAAGACCTTGGGGCAGCCGGCAACGGGGCTAGCAAATCCTTGAGCCCAGAAGGGCAGGACAGATCCTCAGCCCTCACTGGCCTAAGCGTGTGGCCCTCTGCGGGGGCTGCAGGGAACCCTGAGCCCTCCAGCTGCATGTGCCAGGGCAGCCCTGGCTGGGGGAGGGCTCGGCTGGTGTGGGGCCTTGTAGGGAGAGAATGGCCCAGTTTGGCAGCAACCCCCGCCCCATGCAGGTGGGGTGTGGGCTGGGGTTCTACAGCTGGCCTGGCCTGGCCTGGCGGACAGTGCTAGGGCGCAGGGTGAGCCCCCCATGCCGCTGTGCCTACAGATCCACAGCCCCCAACCCAGAGGTGCCGAACGATTTGCTTTTCCACTGGAGCTTGGAATGACCATGGGTTTGGGTCACTGCCTAGGTTTGTCCCGATGTTGGCAGGACGACTGGGCGCTTGGGGGACGCACACAGGGTCACCCGCCCAGATCAGAATCTCGCTGACATTAGTGCGAAGCCGGAGTCACCTGCTGGGGATTCCCCCAGCTGTAACCGAGAGCAGAGGCCAGGCCAGGATCCCATCCAGGCCCAGAGGACGTGTGTGTAGACAAACCCCTGGGACATGCTCGCTGCAGTGTCTGGAGCTCCTAACTGGGCAGCCTGGTGTCCTCTGTGGGTGGCGCCATCATGTTCCTCATCCCTCTTCTCCAGCCATTTGCTCAGACATGCTGCAGACTGTTAGAGGAGATGCACACTGTGCTCTCACCCACCTGTTGCATCTTTCTTGCTCTGGTTTTCCTTCATTTAAAATGAAAATCATTGGTGGGTGAAAATCAGCCGCTCACTCCCTGTGTACAGAGGAGTCCCAGTCAATGAAAGAACCTGCAGCCTTCCCCCCGCCCACGCCCGTAGGGCCCAGGTAGAGTTACCCAGATCATCTTAGCACCAGCATTTCCTGACTTAACCCCTGGCATCTGTAACCCAAGCATTGCCCTGGGTCGCAAACAGCTCTATTCCATGCCAGCTCTACTCTGTGTTGGCACAGCCCCACTCCCTGCCCTCTGGGTTAGGGCCACCTTCCAACACAGATGGGCCTACTCCACCTGCCCCACTAAAATGGGGCCCAGGCAGGAATTCTCCTAAAGGCCAGAGGTGTCCGGGGCTGAGTTTGGGCTACCCCATTTTCTGCAGTCCAGCACAAACCATCTTGGTCAGGAGGCACCGTCAAAGGGCTGCATGGCTGCTCCCATGCCTGGCTGCTTCCCTGACACAAGGAGAGGCCCCATGTTGAGAGAGGCCCCGTGTTCCTCTGTGTAAAGGGCCAGTTATATAAGTGCCACCCCCACACGGGCAGACCTTTTCTAGGCTCCTTCCCCACAGCTGGGAACACACCCAGGACAGGCACGGTCGCAGGCCCTAGGGGGATGCAAGGGGGCAGGCCCTGCTGGTCTCCTGCCCTCACAGCCAGAGAGCAGGAGGGCAGCGCAGAGGCCCTGCCAGGCTCTCTCCCCCACGGCTTGGTCACTTTGTTTGTTTGATTCTGTTTCCAGGAAAGCCCTGTGTTGACAGCGGGGAGGCAGTGGGCCCTGGAGAGCAAGCAGGAGCTGGCCAGTGAGGGCCCTGCTCCAGCTGGGTCACAGGGTGCAGAGGGCTCCTCTCCTTTAAGTGGGGTGGGGAGGTCACTAACATGCCTGGCCTGAGGCAACATGGCCAGGACCCCACCCTGCAGGGGAATCACCTGGTCAATCTGGGTCCTGTGATCGGGGGTCATCGGAGGAGGTTCTGGGGAGAAAGGGATGAGAAAGAGGCTCCCTCCCCCATCAGAATAGAGAGCTGGAGCAGGGAGAAAACAGGTCTCCCTTGGCCCTGCTGATGTATGTAACCCTACAACTTCCCTTGCCCCCCAGTTCATCCACTCCCTCATTCAGCAGCCAGCTCCCTTAATGCTGCACTCCAGCCAGTTCCAGCCCCCCAGCTTGGAAACACCCCCAAACCCAGCCCAGGGGCAAGAAACTGCAGCTGCTCAGACCCGCTGCTGGGAAGCCCCATGGCCATGGATTCTCTGTAACTTGAAGTCTTTAACTCATGATTTGAGGACGTCAGTAACTCAGCCAGAGGTTAGGGGTCTATTACCTATGTAATAGGTTACCATACGTCCGGATTTTCCTGGACATGTCCGGCTTTTTGGGCCTCAAATCCCCGTCCGGGGGGAAATCCCAAAAAGCCGGACATGTCCGGGAAAGTAGGGAGGGAGGGAGGGACCGGCGGTGCTCGGCCGGGGGCCGGAGCCCGCTAGGGCCGGCGGTGCAGAGCCGGGGGCCAGGCCGGGGGTGCTCGGCCGGGGGCCGGGCCAGGGATGCTCGGCCGGGGCCGGCGGTGCGGAGCCGGGGGCCGGGGTCGGGCGGTGCCAGGCCAGGGGCCGGCTGTGCGGAGCCGGGGGCTGGCGGTGCGGAGCCGTGGGCCGGCGGTACTGGGCCGGGCGGTGCTCGGCCCGGGGCCGGGGGCTGGAGCCGGCAGTGCGGGGCCGGGGTCGGGGGCCGGTGGTGCGGGGCCAGCGGTGCTTGGCCGGGGGCCGGCGCCCCAGGGCCCGAGCCAAGCCAGGCGGGAGATGCTGGGGCCAGAGCTTCAGGCTTCCCGCGAATCAAATGTTCGCGAGAAGCAGGGGAGGGGGAGGGGCAGGGGGGCGAAGTGTCATGGGGAGGGGGCGGAGTTGGGGCGGGGCTGGGAAGGGGTGGGGCTGGGGCAGGGGCGGAGTTGGGGCGGGGCCGGGGCCCGTGGAGTGTCCTCTTTTTGGACACTTAAAATATGGTAACCCTATATTACAGGAGTGGGTGCAGGAGGTTCTGTGGCCTGTAATGTGCAGCAGATCAGACTAGATGATGACGATGGTCCTTTCTGAGGTACAAGTCTGTGAGCCCACCCCCATGGGTCCTGCAGGGTGGAGGGTGGGGGTGGAAGGTGGAAAGAGCTCAGCATGGCTCCCAGACCCCAGCGCTGGCAGGGAGAAGCCAGGGATCGAGAGTGAGGGACAACCATTGCCCTGTCCTAGGCCCTGCTCGACCGGACCCAGGGGAGCTCACATTCTGCTTTAATACACACTGATGAGTTTCCGCCCTCTTGCAGGAAAATCCCTGCCTCTGGAGGGGCCCCAGCCAGGCACAGTCATTGAACCAGATACAGAGGGATCACTCAGCCCCCTGAAAATGCGGCCACCTGGGGGGAGAGGGCTAACAGTGCATAGCAACAGCTCCAATAGCTCAGAAAAGGGAATGTCCTACAGAAAGTGTGTGTGGGGCTGTCTGGTTTGGGGTGTGTGCAAGCCTCCAGGGGCCCCTCCCCCTTTAACCAAAAATGGTGGGGGATGGCTAATGACCATCAGGCGCTTCACAGACACTAGTGATCTCGGCCCCACAACAGTCAGGGGGTCAGTATCACTGCCCCATTATACAGATGGGGAAACTGAGGCAGAGAGGGGCAACAGTAGGGTTACCATCCGTCCAGGTTTCACCGGACATGTCCAGCTTTTTCAGCTTTAAATGGCCGTCCGGGGGGATTTCTAATAAAGTAGAAATGTCCGGGATTTCCCCTTTCCCCTCATTCAGAATGCGGCGCGGCTGATTGGACGGCTGGGCCTGATTGAAAGCCACTCTCAGCCACTGGGGCCTCTAGCAGCCAGAGTCCCTCCCCCTCCCCCACTCCCTCCTCCCCCGCAGAGCAGCGCCCCAGTGTTTGGCTGCACGTGGAGCCCGCAGCTCTCCCTCGGCCTGGTAGGGAGGGCAGGCAAGGGACAGGGAACGGGGGATAGATTGGTCGGGGGTTCGGGGGGATGTCAGGAGAAGGGGGTGTAGAGAGCGGTTGGGGCAGGCGGGGGACAGGGAACAGGGCGGTTAGATTGGTCGGGGGTTCTGGGGGGGCTGTCAGGAGAAGGGGTGTAGAGAGCGGTTGGGGCAGGCAAGGGACAGGGAACGGGGGGGTTAGATTGGTAGGAGGTTCTGGGGGGGCTGTCAGGAGAAGGGGGTGTAGAGAGCGGTTGGGGCAGTCAGGGGACAGGGAACGGGGGGGTTAGATTGGTAGGAGGTTCTGGGGGGGCTGTCAGGAGAAGGGGGTGTAGAGAGCGGTTGGGGCAGGCAAGGGACAGGGAACGGGGGGGTAGATTGGGCGGGGGTTCTGGGGGGGCTGTCAGGAGAAGGGGGTGTAGAGAGCGGTTGGGGCAGGCAAGGGACAGGGAACGGGGGGGTAGATTGGGCGGGGGTTCTGGGGGGGCTGTCAGGAGAAGGGGGTGTAGAGAGCGGTTGGGGCAGGCAAGGGACAGGGAACGGGGGGGTTAGATTGGTCGGAGGTTCTGGGGGGGCTGTCAGGAGAAGGTGTAGAGAGCGGTTGGGGCAGGCAAGGGACAGGGAACGGGGGGGTTAGATTGGTAGGAGGTTCTGGGGGGGCTGTCAGGAGAAGGGGGTGTAGAGAGCGGTTGGGGCAGTCAGGGGACAGGGAACGGGGGGGTTAGATTGGTAGGAGGTTCTGGGGGGGCTGTCAGGAGAAGGGGTGTAGAGAGCGGTTGGGGCAGGCAAGGGACAGGGAATGGGGGGTCAGGGGTTCTGGGGTGGGCTGTCGGGAGAAGGGGGTGTAGACAGGGACAGGGAGCAGGGAGACTTAGATAGGGGGTGGGGTCCTGGGGGAAGTTAGGGTGGGGGGGTGTCTCAGGAGAGTGCAGTCAGGGGACAGGTAGGGGGTAGGGGAATTCTGAGGGGGGCGGGAAGTGGGAGGGGGCGGGGCTGGGGCAGGGCTAGGGCGGCAGCCCGTGTCCTCTTTTTTGATTGTTGAACTATGGTAACCCTAGGCAACGGGAGCTGTCCAGGGTCACAGGTGCCACAAGTGCCCTGACACCCAACCCGGCTCTAGCACCTGGTCCGTCCGTGGCCCGTCCGGGCCCGCTGAAGCACAGCAATGGGTCAGAGGGGGGCAAACCCCAAGGCATTGCCGGGGCGAGGGGCGCCTGGCAGCACAAGGGCTCATTCACGAGAACAAGCGGTACAAAGCAGTGAGCCGGCAAAGCCCCCGGGGCCTCCGTCCACAGCTGCTCCGCTCACCCGGTGCCCCCCAGGGACCCGCGTGCCCGACCCCTCGCCCCCAGCCCGACGGCACATGGGGGGCGGATGCCCGCTTCCAACATGGCGTCCGGGGCGGCGGCCGCTCCCGTGAAGCCACTTCCTGCGGGGCGGGGCCCGGGCGCAAGATGGCCGCGCCCAACAAGCTCAGGGTGAGCGGAGTCCAGCACGGGGCCGGGCCGTGTGAACGCCGGGCGGGGGCCAGCCGGAGGCGGCAGCGCCCAGAGGCACCGTAAGGGGCAGCCCCCCGGCTGGGGAGCCCCCTGCATCCAGCCCCCCAAACCCTGCCTGGGGAGTCCTTCTACACCAGCACCCCCAACCCCGCACCCCTACGTCCCCTCCCCTTGATCCCACTGCCCATCCTGCCCCCTGACAACTAGCCCTCCATCCCCCACCGAGGGCAGCCTGCCCCCCAACAACTAGCCCCCCATTCCCCCTTGCCTTGTGGGCAGTTACCCCCTCTCTCCACCTCAGGACACCCTGCCCCCTGTGCACCCCAGCTCCTGTGGGCAGCCAGCCCCCCTCCCAGGCTCCGAGCTGTGCTGCGGGGTGCTGGCCCAAAGGGCTGCGGAGTGGGGACAGCTCCGTGCAGGTGTTGGACCCCGCTGGGTGTCATGTGCGTAAGGTCCCTGGGGCAGGGGGCAGCTGGGTGTGCTCTGACTGGGGAACCCGCGGGCACCTGCTGATCCCAAACTCTCCGGGTCTTTCCTCCTCGGACTGGAGGCAGAGATTTGAGGGTGGGTTGGAGGGCGGTTACACCCCTGCATCCCAGGGCCAGGCGGCACGGCCTGCGGGGCGATGGGGAACGTGCTGGCACCAGCGCTCGACTTGCACAGACCTCTGCGCCGGCAGGAGCCGCTTACCAACCCAGGCAGCTTCGATGAGCTCCATCGGAAATGCAAAGGTGAGTCTGGGCCACCTCTCCTGTGACAGAGGCATGTTGAGGGGATTGGAGAGTGCTCTTCTGACAGCAGGGGGTGCTGCAGGTACCAGGGCAGGGGCACTGGCTGTGCGGGGAGCTCCCAGCTGCTCTAGTCTCCCATAACAGGGGTGCTGTGGCATTCGGCTCGCCTGTGTTTCCGGGGTCCCGTTCTGTGATTGGCAGCACTACGAGTGACCGTGTGCAGACGGGAGGTAGTTAACTTGTGTTAGATGGCTGGGGAAGCCGAGGTCCGAGCCCTGGATTAGTAACGGTTTAGGGAGGATGGGGGTGAAGACCCCAAGTTTCCATTCCTCCGACTCGTCCTTGTTGAGCTCAGCCCTGGCTGTGGGGCCTGGAGCACAGAGGAGCCGGCTGCCCTGTCTCTGGCTCTGTGGGCCCTTGTGCTGTGTGTCTAAGCCCCCTCCGCCCCGTCTCCTTGCAGAAGTCTTCCCCCAGCAGATGGAAGGGGTGAAGCTGATCCTCAACAAGGCCCCGAACAACCATTTCCAGGTCAGTTGCAGCTCGTGCCTCCAACTGCTTTCCCTCCCCCGGGACCCTCCAGGCCTTAGCTTAGTACCTGCTTCCCCCATTGAGCTGGAGGGCCCCTTCCGGTGCATGCCTGGCCCCTCTTCAGGGTCTGGCAGCCAGGAGAGCCTGGAGGGATGGAGATGGGGGATGTAGGCATGTTCCCTCTCGGAGTTGGGCTCAAACCCACCAGCTGGATACCCATCGACAGGCTGTTTGGGAAACACCTCCCAGTGGCTTGGGTGTCGAGGTGAAGATGCTGCTGGGATCTGGGCAAGGGGTTGGCACAACGAGCCGGGGCTTTGTGGCCTCCTCCACCCCTCTTGTTTGCTCTGAGGGTGCGGCCTTTGGAGACTACGCATCCCAGTGTGCAGTGCAACCAAGCAGGTTCACACTGGGTCGCCGATGGGGGGCTGTGTTCTCTGGGCTCTGCAGCCTCAGAGAGATGGAGGAGGCGCTGGAGCAGGGGAGCACTGTCTGGGCTGGGAGGGGCGGTGATCAGGTGGCACTGTCCACGCTGGCTGGGCTGGAAGGAGCTGGCGCCCTTGAGGGTTGCACACAGCATCCTACCCCAGCACAGCCTGACCCCCTTGTGTCCTCCCCAGGTCGCCCACACCGTTCATATGAGCACAGTCGGCCAGTCCAGCTACCACTTTAACACCACCTACGTAGGAGACCGGCAGCTTAGCCCCACCGAGGTGAGCTGGGACCCAAATGCGCAGGGGGCGGGAGTAGGGGCTGGGAGCCAGGCGTCCAAGCTCAGCTCCCAGCACCAAGATGGAGTGGGGTCTGAGATGCCCAGATCTCAGCACCCCACAGCTCTCCTTGTTCTCGATGGGGGGCGGGGATCCTCCAATGTACTTGGTGGCAACTGAGCATGCTAGAAAATCTCCCCATGAAAGCAGGGGGCTGTGACCAGGACTCCTGGGTTCTATCCCCCCCTCTCTGATTGACTAGGGTCCCTTCCCCCGTCTCTGCAGCAGGTTTGATCCGGAGCTCCCTGAGCGGGCAGAGGATGTATGAAGCATGTCCGTGAACGCTGATGGCTCGCTCTGGTGCTAGGGAGGAGCAGAGCTGGGAGAGATGCTAGTGGTGGTCAAGGCCTCAGCCTCTTCACAGGGAGCTGGGTGAGGGTTGGGACCCTGGTGTTTCTGCCCCAGCAGTGGGAGGGGTCCCCTGCTGAGGGATGTTTGGGATCCCCACATAGGCTGCATTCCCTGGCAGGTTAGTGACTGAGCCACAGTGGAGATTTCCTCTGCCTGCTGGGTGGACGTATGACCTGCCACCAGCAGCCTCTGGGAGCCAGCCCTGTCGCTCACCCCCCGTCTGGGTTAGAATCCGTGGATCCTGCTCATGTGGGCATCCAGCTGGCACCGTCTTGCCAGGCTCTTACAGGGGGTGCTGGGCAAACTAGGTGCCTGAGGGGCATAGGACCCATGGCAGCAGCAGCGCTCTCCCCCCCATCCTTGCAGGAGGGCGGGGGGCTCCTTGCAGGTCATGCTGCAGTGCAGTGGAGGAGGGCTGGATGCTGCAGGGCCCCCCAGCCGAGCTGCCTCCAGGGCCCAGTGCTGAATGGGCTTCCCGCCCAGGGAGAGAACCCCCCAAAGGCCCCAGGCGAGGGAAAGGAGCCAGCGCTCCCCTCATTCTGAAGCCATCGCAGAGTGCTTTGGAGCCTGACTCGAGATATTTGAACATTGAGAGATGGCAGCCCCCCCCTGGCATGGCAGCCGCCCCCCCGACGGGATTGGCATGGCTGTGTGTGTGGGCCAGGGCTCTGGCTTGGAGGCTGGGCCTGGGCCTGGGCTGGGCATGTTTGTGTGTTGGTCCGTGTGGGGCGTGTTCCTGAGGCTGTGGACAGAGGGGTGGGAATGGGGGTCAGGCTGAAGTGTTGGGGCTTAGCCGCTGTCCGCTCTCTCCTTTTGGAAGCGCTTAGCTTGGAAGGTGCCACCAGAGGGAGCAGGAGAGCCCAGCTTGTGCTCAGTCCACGCTAGGGCCTGTGTGCACAGGAGACAGGGCGTGGGAGGTGTGTGTGAGGCATGGGATGGGGGCAGAGCTCCAGCTCTGGGGAGGGGTGCGGAGGCCCCCAGCACAGGTAGTGCTCCCAGGAGCCAGGCTGAGGAGACCCGGCAGACTTGCTGCACGCTGCCACCGAACAGAGTGGGAGCACGGCAGGAGGGAAAGCTCCCTAGGCAGGTGGCTCCCCTGCCACAGCTTGGGGACCCCCAGGACTGCTGACTGCACCGTCTCTGGGGTGTGTGCAGCTGGCGTGGGGCTCCCCCAAGGAGACCCAGCGCCTCCTGGCGTAGCCCATCCCAGCGCCGTGCCCCTTCTCTCTGCAGACTTTCCCCATGCTTGTCGGGGACATCGACAACTGCGGGAGCCTCAATGCTCAGGTGCTGCACCTGGTGGCGGAGCGGATCCGCACCAAGGCCGTCTTCCAGGTGAGGCCGCGCCCTGGGCCTGCAGGGTAGCGGGGGAGACGGGTGTGGGGCAGGGCATGTAGGGGGAATGGCATGCGGGTGTAGCATGGGGAGGCAGGGCATGGCGTGGGTGGAGTGGGGGACAGAGTGTGTTGGAGGAGTGGGGGGGCGGTGTGGGGGAGAGGGCATGGCATGGCAGTGGGGGTGCCGGGCATGTGTGGAGGAATGGGGGCATGGCACAGGGGCTGGGCGTGTGTGTGAGGTGGGAGAGCTGGGGGGTTGTGGAGGTGGGGGGAGCAGGGTGTGTGGCAGAGGGGGGCTGGGCATGTGTGTGGAGGTGGGGGGGCTGGGCGTGTGTGTGGAGATGGAGGTGGGAGGTTGTGGAGGAGGAGGAGCAGGGTGTGTGGCAGAAGGGGGCTGAGCGTGTGTGTGGAGGTGGGGGGAGCAAGGTGTGGTGAGGAGGGAGGGCTGGGGGTTGTGGGGGAGCAGGGTGTGGGAAGGAGGGGGGGCTGTGTGTGTGTGGAGATGTGGGACTGGGGGGTTGTGGAAGTGGGAGCAGGGTGTGGGGAGGAAGGGGGCTGGGCATGTGTGTAGAGGTGGGGGGGCTGGGTGTGTGCGTGGAGGTGCAGGGAGCAGAGGGTGTGGAGGTGAGGGCTGGGGGTTGTGGAGGTGGGGGAGCAGGGTGTGGGAAGGAGGGGGGCTGGGTGTGTGTGGAGATGGGGGGGCGGGGTAGGGCATGGCCGTGTGTGTGTTGTTCAAAGTGCTGACGCTGAGAGTTAAGCGCTAGGACCTTGGCAGTTGCCGCGCTTTCCCAGCTGCTAATCTGGCCGCACTGACCCCCTAGAGCCATGGGGGGCTGGAGCCCAGCCAGTCCCTGCACTGCCTCTGGCGCCCTGGGCTGGAATGGAGAGGGCTGAGGCTGGGAGAGGGGCTCCAGTTTCTCAGCTCCATGCAGAAGCACTGGAGCAATGAGGGCAGCATGGAGTAGTGGCTAGAGCAGGGGTGGGAACCAGGACTCTGGGTTCCCCTTGCCTGTTCTAACACTGCCTGGCGGGTGCTGTGCCTCAGTTTCCCTCTCTGCAGTGGGGACGGTGACAGGGCCCAGCCCCCTTCCCCTGGGGGGTGTATGGGCACTGCCCCTGGCAGTCTGCAGGGGAGGGGCCAAGTGTTCTTTCCCAGCAGCTGGCTGGGCCCCTCACATCCCCTACGTGGTGCCACAGGTTGTGTGTCTCCAGCTGTGGCTGTAGCCAGACCCTGCTCACCAGCCTCCATCATGAGGGCATTGTGCTTGGGAAGGGATCAAATCCCCTCTGGTGCCCAGCTTCCCCTCCCCCCTTGAGCAGAGTTTGCCCAACGCACCCCTGGGTGTTGGGTGTGTCCCAGTGGCACCAATCGTACGGGGCTTAATCCCTGCTAATTGAAACTCCCTGGGGAGGCTGTAAATGCAGGGGTAAATCTGGGTGCAGCACCGGTGGGGGGGCAGAGCACCCTAGGGCTGAGGGGTGGGAGTGGGGAAGGCTGGGTGGAGCTCCTGGGACGGGGCCAGGGGAAAGCTGGGTGGAGCAGGAATGCCCCCTATGATCATAGTGAGGCGAGGGAGCTGCCCTGGGTTGGGTGGGGACCTCCTTTGGGTTTGCTCGTCTCTGCCAGGGTCTGGCTCTGCTTTCCCCTGTGCCAAGCTGTACCTGGAGCCCTAGCAAGGGCCCTCCAAGGGGCTTGAGGGGAGGCCACAGTCAGGTCACGGCCCCAGCTGCTGAGGGAAGGAGAGTGGATAGAGGTGAGATTTACTTGCTGCTCCCCAGGTGAGCCCTCATGATGGTATGACGACATGGGGCAAGGTGTGGGGCTGTTGGGCATGGGGCTGTGATGGGTTGGGGCGTTGGGCAAGGGTTGGGGCAGGGTTGGTGGTGTGGCTTTGGGGCGAGGCATGGGGCGGTGATGAGATGGGGTCAATGGGTGAGGTGTGGAACATGGCAGAGTGTGGGGCTATGATAGGGTGAGGCTGTGATGTGGATGGGGCAGGCATATAGTGGGGAGGGTGGGGCAGGGCAGAGGAAGGGTGGGGCGGGTTTTGGGGCAGGGGGTGCCGCACCCCCGGCTAAGCCCCTGCCGTTCCCTGCAGACACAACAGGCCCGGTTTGTGACGTGGCAGTTCGATGGGGAGCTCCGTGGCGATGACTACACGGCCACACTGACGCTGAGCAACCCCGACGTGCTCAGCCAATCAGGTGAGCCTCAGCCTGTGGGCCCCGTTGTCCTGCCTCACTTCCTGTCCTAAACTCTCCTGCCACTGGCTCCTTCCACCCTCTTCCTGCCCGAGACCTGCAGCCCAGGGCTCGGCACGGAGCAGCCTCCCCTCCCCTACAGGGTGTGGACAGCCTGGTGCCCAGCCCTGTGGCCACACTGCTCTGGGGCTAGCGGTGGGGCGATGAGCCCCCCCATGTCAGATGGGGAGGGGAGTGTTGGCTAGTGTACAGGGCTGGGAATCAGGACTCCTGTGTTCTGTGACCTTGGGCAGGCCCCTCCCTGCTCAGTGCCTCAGTTTCCCGTCGGCTGGCCCCGGGAGGTGGGGCGGTGATTGTGGAGTGCAATGCTAACGGTCTCTCCCCCCCTGCAGTCATTGTGGTGGCGCACTTCCTGCAGAGCGTGACCTCACGGCTGGTGCTGGGCGGGGAGATGGTGTATCACCGGCGCCCGGGCGAGGAGGGCGCCATCGTCACCCTGGCAGGGAAGTACACGGGTACGAGCCTGGCTTGGTCACTGCCCCCTGCCTGTGCCAGAGCTGAGCTTGGGGGAAAGGGGGGGAGGCTGTCCCAGCCCTGGAGCACAGAAATGTCATGGGATGGCACAGCTGGTATCCCTGCTTAGAGACCCATCGGGGGGGGCAGGAGTGGGACTGGGGAGCAATGGCTGGGATAGCAGGGACTGTGGGTCAGCACAGAGGGGCACGCAGGGGAAGCCTGTACAGCGCCTACCCGAGTTGTCCCCTCCCAGCCAGGCTTCCACCCCAGCACGCTTCTGAGTGATTTAAAGCCCCTCGCCAGCCCTGCCCCCCTTGCCAGCTTCACTCCCTCTATATCTCTGCAGCTCGCAAGTGGGTGGCGACGCTGAACATTGGTTATGGCGGGGCCCATGCCAGCTACTACCACAGAGCCAACGAGCAGGTGAGCCCGGCCACCCCCAGGGGGCTGCCCCCATCCTCCAGGGCAGCCATGGGGCACCCCTCACCCTGCGCTTCCTCCCCTGCAGGTGCAGGTCGGGGTGGAGTTGGAGGCCAACACCCGACTTCAGGACACGACCTTCGCCTTCGGCTACCAGCTCAACCTGCCCCCGGCCAACGTGGTCTTCCGAGGTAAGTGCGGAGCCGGGCCAGCCCCCACTCGGGCAGGGGGCTGTCCAGGGCTGTGCCAGCCTCTCCCAGGGGGCAGGGCGTCTCCAGGGCCATTGGACCCACAAACTCCCTGCCCTCACAGTCCAAGCTCACACCTCCCCCAACATGGCTGCGTGGTCCTAGCGGGAGCTGACTGGGACTTGGACTGAGGATGTTCATAGCTGGGGTCAACTCAGGGGCTTTGGCCTCTGATCCCCTCCACCCGCTTGCTGAGGGCTGGCCCGGGCCTGGAGCCTGTCCCATACCCGCTCTCCCCTCGCTCCTCTGTGCCAGCTTCTTTGTCCAGCTCCCGGCACCATCCTGGGGCTTCGCGGCAGCAAGCATGGAAGCAGACCCCCCAGTTACCTAGAGGCCCAGGCCTAGAGTCCCTGAGCTACCCTTATTGCACACCGCAGAGCTGTTCGTATCCCATCCAGTAGGGGGCAGTAGCGACCCATCCGCCTTCATTGTGTGTAAGGCTGTATTATTAGTGAAAAGGGCTAGAAGCTTCTGCCCAGGGTTTGTGAAATCTCCCATCCCCCACACCGAGCCAGCCAGTCCCCCACCCCCAGGGCTGGATCGGAGTCAGAGCCCCCTACAGGGGAGGCCCCATATCCCATCTCTCCTGAGCCAGCCAGTCCCTCCACCCCAGGGCTGGATCAGAGCCAGCATCCCCTAGAGGGGAAAAGCCCCATATCCCATCTCCCTCTGAGCCAGTAAGCACCCCTGCTTTGGGGCCAGACCATAGATGGCGCCCCCTAGAGGGGAAAGGCCCCACATCCCCCAGGTCAGTTCCTTCACCCTTGGAACAGATCAGAGCCAGTGCCCCCAGAGGGGAAAAGCCCTGTGACTCACATCCCCTGAGCCAGTCACTTCCCTTTCCCTGGGGCCAGATCAGAGCCGGCGCCCCCTAGAGGAGAAAGGCCCCATATCCCCCACGTCAATCCCTTTGCCCTTGGGCTGGATTGGAGCTGGCGCCCCCTAGAGGGGAAAGGCCCTGTTCCTGAGCCAGCGCTGCTCTCTCCCAAAGGATGCCTGAGGCAGGGCTTTCTCCTGCAGGAGCGGGGCACAGATCTGGCTGTGTGGGGCCACCCCCAACTGCATTGAGTGCTGGGAGCACAAGGGGTGGAGACTGCAGCCAGTGTGCCCTGTGACTTGGCCCATGGGACTGCCAGGCAGGGCCGGTACAACCTATTAGGCGACCTAGGCGGTCGCCTAGGGCGCTAGCATTTGGGAGGCGGCATTTTCTTCGGTGGCGACCCTGGCAGCCGGATCTTTGGCCACCCCGGTCATCGTCAGCATTTAGGCAGAGGGAGCTGGGGCAGGGGGGCGCAGGGAGGGCCACCTGCAGCAAGTAAGGGGGGGTGGGGGCGGTACTCAGGGGAATTCCCCGCCCCAGATCACCTCTGCTCCGCTCATCCCCTGAGCATGCCGCCCCGCTCTGCTTTTCTCCCTCCCGGGCTTGCAGCGCCAAACAGCTGATTGGCACCGCAAGCTTGGGAGGCGGGAGAAGTGGAGCAGCGACAGTGTGCTCGGGGAAGAGGCGGAGCAGAGGTGAGCTGGGATGGGGAGCTGCCGCACGGCTCCCCGGGCAGGGTGGGAGCTGCCACAGGGGAGGTGCCTTAGGGTGGAGGGGGGTGGGGAGCTGCCGCAGGACTCAGGGAGGGGGTGGACCAGAGGTGAGCTGGGGTGGGGAGCTGCCGCACGGCTCCCTGGGCCGGGGGGGTGGGGAGCTGCCGAAGGGGGGGGGGGAGAGGGAGAGCTGCCGCAGGGCTCGGGGAGGAGGGAGGGTACAAGGTGGAAGTTTCACGTAGGACGCAAAACATCCTCGCGCCCAGCTGCCAGGGGGCAGCAGCTGATCAACACTCAGCCTCGCCCCGGGAGAGCTCCCCGTCTATGTGCCCCCTGAGTGTGCTCAGGGCTGCCTGGCTGCTCCCCCCCACCCCAGCCCGGCTCCCTGCACTCTGTCTGGCACCTCCTGCTCCATCGGCAGCTCCTCTGGCCTGGGGTTCCCAGCCCTTGGCCCCCCTGATTCAGCAACAGCCCCAGAGGAGCTGGGATCAGGGAGGAGGAGTCCCCAAGGCTCAGGCAGATGGCATGCTGGGGATGTGCTCATGGCCCCAAGGCGCCCGCTGTGCTGTTGGGGCTCCCAGCAGTCTCCACTGCCCAGGGGGGACATGCTGTGTTTGTTGGGCACTGAGGGGGGCTAGGAGCCCATCGCAGCTGGCTGGAGCCCCAGGGAGCGGGGCCAGGAGCAGCCCTGTGCTGGGCTTTGGGGCGGAGCAGGATGAGCTGGAGTCTGGGACCCAACTGAGGTTTCTCCAGCTGGGAATGGGGGGCAGGGGGGGTCTGAGCTGTGGGGGCTGGGCTCCGGGGCATGGTCTCTCTCGGCTGCTGGGGGTGGGGATGCGTCCAGCTGCCCAGTGGCTCCTGTCCCTTCCTCTGCAGGCCTCCTGGACAGTAACTGGTGCGTGGGGGGCGTCCTGGAGAAGAAGCTGCTGCCTCTGCCCGTCACCCTGGCCCTGGGCGCCTTCCTCAACCACTGGAAGAACCGTTTCCACTGTGGCTTCAGCGTCATCGTGGGCTGAGGGGGCAGTGCCCTCGCGGGGCTCCCTGCTCTCGCCCCAGCTGCTGGAGGCAGGGCAGAGCCTGGCACCAAGTGGATTCTGACTGGTTTGCTCCGGTGGGAGCAGGATCCTGGCCGTGTGCGTGGGGCAGGGCCGTTCACCGCAGCCTGGGGGGCCGGAGTCCTCCCCGCCGCCTTCTTGCCTCAGGGAGCCTTTGTGCCATGGAGCCAGTGCCCTGCAGCTAGTCCTGCCCTGAGTGGCCGCTCTTGTGTCCAGAGGGCATCTGGGGGGGCACCTCTTCCCCTCCCCGCACCAAGCCCTTCTCTGCAGGCGGCTGAGCTGGGGAGGGGACGTCACATGGGCATCTCCCTCCCCTCCCCCATGCAGCTGGCCGAGTCCCCCTCGGGGCTGTGCGGTGGAGGTGCTGCATCTCTGTGCCCTGGGCAGGGGGCCCTGTGTTGTGGGGGAGTTCGGGGGGCCGCCCCTTTATGTGATGTTCTCACTCCGTGTACAATGGCTTGGAACCCAATTAAAGTGTTTGAGCTGAAGGGTGGCTGGAGTCAGTGGCTGGGGGATAGGACTTGGACACCCACCACCCGACTGCTCCATCCTGCTGCCCCTACTGTGTCCCCCGGCTTCTGCTGGGGCTTGGCTGGGCTGGATACTCCTCAAGGTAGTTCTGTAGGGCTGTTCAGAGCCTGGGCTGGGCTGGGAGCTCTCTGCTCCTGTAGGAATCCTTGCAGCAGGTTGGGAGAGGTTCAGCGGGGAAAGCACAGATGGGGTGGGACCCTCTCCATGCCCAGGTCTGCCCCACTGCTCAGGGCCTTGTTGCATGGAGCACCTTTAAAAGTGAGGGGGACTCCCCCTGAGCTGTGAGCAGTATGGGGCCTTGGACACAGCTGGATGCACTGAGCCTACCCCTAGAGGGCAGCAGCACTACTCCACGTAGGCTCCAGCCCATGCAAGGCATCTCTGGGTTGGGGCCGCACAGTGCTCCTTGGCCGGCTGGAAGGGCAGGAGCCTAAAGAAGCCTGGTGATTTCCCAGAGAGCTGGCAAGGCCAGGCAGGCTGAGGGGGAGGATGGGCAGGGACGTGAGTGGGGGCGATGTGCTTTGGGATGCCTGGGGGGCTGGACACAGTGTAGGAGCTCCCCCCATAGCTCACATTACCCCCCTTGGGCCTAGCACGTCCCCTCTGCCCGCACATGCCCATGCTAACCTTAAACCCCCTCCCCATGGCAGGAGGAGTCACGTGCGTCTTTCCCCAGCACACTGGGCACTCCTGTTGGGTTTTATGCAAAGCCCACCCTGGCCACCACCCTGTCCCCAGCCCTCTCTCCCACTCCTCATTCGATTTCTGTTCCTTCCAGCCTCATCCCGCTGGGGGCGCCGTCCCCCCTCCCCTGGCACAGCCCAACCCAGGAGCCAGGAGAACAGGTGCACTGGAGCCCAGCACCACTAATGTGCCTCTGCTGAACCCACCCAGAGAACGGTGGGTTGTACGTTTCCTCCCAGCCTGGAGCAGAGAGACTGATTCTCACGCTCCCCTACCCTGTACTGCAGGTTTGCTCCTGGCCTCCCAAGCTGGGGGCACTGCCTGTGGGGCAGAGCACCTGGATCCTTGGCTGATCTCACAGGGTCCGAGGCCCCATCAGCCATCCTGTGTAAGGAGCCATTTGCCCCCGGAGCAGCAGGAGGTTTCCCCAGGTGCAGCCCCTGGTGGCTTATGGGTTCACAAATCCTGCACCTCTGGCCTGACCCCTTGCTCCTGCAGCTAATCCCCAAAATGCTGCCAGGCTTCTGGGCCAGGAGAGTGCAGCCTCCCTGCCGGGGTTGGGGGCGGCGGGATGGTGCACAGGGTCGCAGGATGGTAATGACCTTCCCTGGCCTGCCCCCTTCTGGCCCTTCCCCTGCAGCTAGGCCAGGTCCCCTCAGTCTGTCCTGCTGCCCCCTCTCTGACAGTCCCGGGGGCCTCAGGGCCGGCCGCAAGCGTCCCTCTGTGTCACACATCACCTCCATATTGGTGTACAGAACAAAATCCAGGTGGTGGGGGTGGGGCCGAGGGGTTCTGAGTGTGGGAGGGGGCTCGGGGCTGGGGCAGAGGGTTGGGGTGCAGGGGTGGGAGGGCTCCCGCTGGGGGTGTGGGCTCAGGTGGGGCCAGAGATGAGGGGCTCAGGGCTGTCTAGTTTTGTCCTGCCCGAGCAGGGAAGCTCATTACAAATATCCAATGAGCTAATCTGCATAGTCACTGATAATTTGCATGGAATACATTTCAACTTGAAACCAATGGATGGATGCAGGGCTGGGGAGGACTGGGCTTGAAACCCTGCAGAGCGGGGCCCTTGGTGGGTCTGCAGGGCCAGCCCCCCTGATATCCATGTGGCCCTGCCCCCATGGCACAGCCAGGATGGGGGCAGGTCTCCATCAGGACCGGCTCCAGGCACCAGCTTAACAAGCAGGTGCTTGGGGCGGCCAAGGGAGAGGGGCGGCACCTGCGGCAATTCGGGGGCGGCAGGTCCCTCACTCCCTCTAGGAGCAAAGGACCTGCCGCCGAACTGCCGCCACCGATCACGGCTTTTTTTTTTTTTTTTTCCCCAATTGCGGCTGGCGATCGCGGCTTTTTTTTTTTTCTTGGGGCGGCAGAAATGCTGGAGCCGGCCCTGGTCTCCGTGGCCTGGGCAGCTCTTGGCCTCTCCACTGGGCCTGGCCAGAGGTGAGGTGGTGGTGGTGGGGGGGGGGGGGGGGGGGTTGGAGCTGAGACCCACCAAACTCATCATATACTGGGCCACGAGCCGGCCATGAGAGAGAAGCAGCTTTGATTGCTGCTGCGCTGGGCTGGATTTGCGCTGGGGAGCTGCAGAGGACAGGCTCTGTAACGCATCATCAGGCCCTATCAGCACCAACGTGGCTGGGTCTGGAAGGTAGCAGTGGAAGTGCCAGCCCATGGAGGGCTGATGCAGTGAGGTGTCCCCCTGCCCCAGGCTGTCACACAGGCTCCCACATGCTGCCTCTTTAATGACAAGGTCATGTACGGAATTTTCCTGTGTGGCTCTTGGGAGCTGCAGACCCAAGGCCTGGCCCTCTGCCCCTACAGCAGTCGCTGGCAGCATAAGTAGGTTGTTATCCCCTACGTGCAGCAGCCTGTGGAGGGAGGTGCAGGTGCACGTGCGCGCACACACACACACACACACACACACACACACACACACACGCTGCCTGTGCGTTACAGCTCAGGGCAGGACTCGGACATGTGTGCTCAGTGCAGCACTGGCAGCTCGGGGAGACTCCTGCTGTTTGGCCTTGGCTAAGCAGAGCTGCTCCAGGTGCTGATGGACAGCTGGTCTCTGCCCCTGGAGCAGCACCCTGTGGCGCCCCCCCCCAAAAGCAGAGGGGAGGGCCCAAGCTCCATGCACCTGCTCCTGGCCCCTCCCCTCTGCTTTCAGGATGGCTGTAGTGCAGAGAGGAAGGGACAGGATTAGCCCCAGAGCACTGCCCTGGACAGCCCACCCCCCACCAGCACTCACCTGCCCCAACGGCGCCCTACCCACATTGCAGCTCCCGGCCCTGCCCCGGGGAGGCTGGGTGCTGACTGTAAACTGCAGTTTATGGACTCACGCTCGTTCAATTAGCATGTGGCAGGCAGGGCACGTGGCAGACAGTTTCCCCTGAGATCTGAGGCTAATAAGGGCAAATCCCCACTCGACCTGATTCAGAGCAGGGAGGTGAAAGCAGGTTTCCCCCTCCCCAGTGAGTGCCCAAACCATCTGGCTGCAGCGGATCCTGTTCCACGGTGTATCAATAATTAACTCGGGGCTGGGAGAGCATGAGGCCAGTGCTCAGGGCACTCACCCGGGATGTGGGTCTAGGCCCTGCGCCAATGACCCTGCCTGATTGCGCTCTGCTGGGGGCCGGGCAGGGGAGCGCCTAGTTTGTGAGTCCAGCCAGGGCTTCAGCAGAAGCGAGGTGCTGCGTGTTGCTGGCTCTGTGCCCCAGCAGCACCACCAGGGTTAGGTGGCAGCTGAGCGAGGTTTGGGGCATAAATCCCTTTGTGGTGACGTGCGGCTCGGCCCCGCTTCCCCGAGGGCCCTGGGTACTGGTGGAGCTGTGCTCCTTGGACACCTCACCAGCTGGGGGCGGGGGGGGGGGCAGTGGCCAAGTAGCATGTGGGGGGGCGTACCTGGGGCCTTGTGGTGGCATCACAGTGTCTGGCAGTGCTGGGGAGAGAAGCTGCAGGGTCCTGGGCAGGTGCAGGGCGATGAGATGGGCATAGACTCTGCCCGGGCACCTGCAGCTGCAGGTTGTTCATGTCTGTGAGGTTCCCCATGGGCCCAGAGGGCAGGTTTCCCCTCGGCTCCCAGCAGCTCTCACGCATGTCAATGAATTTGATATTCTTCCCCCTAGGAATTGTTCCCAGAGTCACTTCACATCCCCCTGGCTCCACCGTAGAGCCATCGCCAAGACGCCAGGCGCTCTGCAGCTACAGAATCCAGAATCTGCTCCCCCCGGAATCCACCCCTCACCCCAGAATCTGCTCCCCCCCTCCGGAATCCACTCACCCCATAATCTGCTTCCTCCACCCCCAGAATCTGCTTCCCCCCTGGAATCCATCCCCACCCCAGAATCTGCTTCTCCCCCCCACCCCCGGAATCCACCCCTCACCACAGAATCTGCTCCCCCCCTCCAGAATCCACTCCCACCCCAGAATCTGCTTCCTCCACCCCCAGAATCCACTCACCCCAGAATCTGCTCCTCCCTCCGGAATCCACTCCCACCCCAGAATCTGCTTCCTCCACCCCCAGAATCTGCTCCTCCCTCCGGAATCCACCCCTCACCCCAGAATCTGCTTCCCCCCCTGGAATCCATCACCACCCCAGAATTTGCTTCCCTCCCCCGGAATCCACCCCACCCCAGAATCTGCTCCCTCCCCTGGAATCCACCCCTCACCCCAGAATCTGCTTCCCCCCCTGGAATCCATCCCCACCCCAGAATCTGCTCCCCCCCCCCGGAATCCACCCCTCACCCCAGAAGCTGCTCCCCTCTCCCTGATAGCTTCCCCCCTCTAGACTCAGAATTGGCCTCCAGAATCTTGGCTTTCATATAAAACTGTTTTTTAGCCCTGGTTGCACAGAAACCTTTGGAAATGTGCCGCGAGGGTAACGGCTGCCTGGGTCTGTGGGGAGCCTGAATACCGAGTGCTGGGGACGGTGCGAACTGCCCTATTCATGGCGAAGAGGCATTAACTCTGAAACCTAATGATGTCCGTTCAAATGCCAGCAGTGCTGCTAACTCTCTCACCACTGCTCATTTTAGCAGTACTTCTCTCATAATCCCAAATTCCCTCCCCAGGGACCAGCCCCCCTCCCCTTTCCCACATTCCTCTCCCCTCCCCCCAAACCAGCCCCTCCACCCCCAACAGGCAGGTTGCTTCGGGAGGAGGGAGCTGGTTGGCTCCCTTGTTTCCATCTTTAGCCCGTCAAACACCCCCACCCCCACTTTGTGTGCCCTCAGCTGCTGCACAGTTCTCGCCCTGGAGCATCCCAGACCAGCCATCCCTGCTGCAGTGTTTGCTCTAGGGTCGTTGCCCTGCAAAGGACGATTGAGCTCCAGCATCTGCCCCCCGTGGCGGCTCCTGTAGGAGCAGAGCTCTGCTCTGCTCCTATGTCCGTGTGTAGCCGCAGGGCCTGGCTCCCTGTGGCACCTGGGTGCAGCAGGCACTAGGTCTGGGACCTCACTGATAGGCCTCTGTGGGGTTGGCAGAGCCTCTGCCCCCTTGGGCCCCAGCTGATCTTGGCCCAGAAGTTGGCTGTTTGGAGCCACGAGCGAGCGGGAGCTGAACACATTCCCCCAACACCTGCAGTGCATCCCCTGGGACTCGCCCAGCTCCAGAGACCATGGAAACCAATAGGGAGGCCCCAGCTTGCAGTGCCCGCTGCTCAGCCCAGCCTGGCGGCCTCACTCACGCACAGGGGGAGGGAGCGTCTGCACGAGGCTTCAGCCCGTGGGAGAAGACACCAGGCCTCTTGCTAGGGGAAGCAAAAGTGGATGGGAACCTGGGAGGCAGTGACCATGAGATGGTCGATTTCAAGAGCCTGACACAAGGAAGAAAGGAGAGCAGCAGAATACGGACCCTGGACTTCAGAAAAGCAGACTTTGACTCCCTCAGGGAACTGATGGGCAGGATCCCCTGGGAGAATAACATGAAGGGCAAAGGGGTCCAAGAGAGCTGGCTGTATTTTAAAGAATCCTTATTGCGGTTGCAGGAACAAACCATCCCAATGTGTAGAAAGAACAGTAAATATGGCAGGCGACCAGCTTGGCTAAACAGTGAAATCCTTGCTGATCTTAAACGCAAAAAAGAAGCTTACAAGAAGTGGAAGATTGGACAAATGACCAGGGAGGAGTATAAAAAAGTATATTGCTCAGGCATGCAGGAGTGAAATCAGGAAGGCCAAATCACACTTGGAGTTGCAGCTAGCAAGAGATGTTAAGAGTAACAAGAAGGGTTTCTTCAGGTATGTTAGCAATAAGAAGAAAGTCAAGGAAAGTGTGGGCCCCTTACTGAATGAGGGAGGCAACCTAGTGACCAAGGATGTGGAAAAAGCTAATGTACTCAATCCTTGTTATGCCTCTGTCTTCACAAACAAGGTCAGCTCCCAGACTGCTGCACTGGGCAGCACAATATGGGGAGAAGGTGACCAGCCCTCTGTGGAGAAAGAAGTGGTTCGAGACTATTTAGAAAAACTGGACGTGCACAAGTCCATGGGTCAGGATGTGCTGCATCCGAGGGTGCTAAAGGAGTTGGCGGGTGAGATTGCAGAGCCATTAGCCATTATTTTTGAAAACTCATGGCGATCGGGGGAGGTCCCAGATGACTGGAAAAAGGCTAATGTAGTGCCCATCTTTAAAAAAGGGAAGGAGGAGGATCCAGGGAACTACAGGCCAGTCAGACTCACCTCAGTCCCTGGAAAAATCATGGAGCTGGTCCTCAAGGAATCAATTATGAAACACTTAGAGGAGAGGAAAGTGATCAGGAACAGTCAGCATGGATTCACCAAGGGGAAGTCGTGCCTGACTAACCTAATTGCCTTCTATGATGAGATAACTGGCTCTGTGGATGAGGGGAAAGCAGTGGATGTGTTATTCCTTGACTTTAGCAAAGCTTTTGATACGGTCTCCCATAGTATTCTTGCCGCCAAGTTAAAGAAGTATGGGCTGGATGAATGGACTGTAAGGTGGATAGAAAGCTGGCTAGATCGTCGGGCTCAACGGGTAGTGATCAATGGCTCCATGTCTAGTTGGCAGCCGGTTTCAAGTGGAGTGCCCCAAAGGTTGGTCCTGGGGCCGGTTTTGTTCAATATCTTTATTAATGATCTGGAGGATGGTGTGGACTGCACTCTCAGCAAGTTTGCAGATGACACTAAACTAGGAGGCGTGGTAGATACACTAGAGGGTAGGGATCGTATACAGAGGGACCTAGACAAATTAGAGGATTGGGCCAAAAAAAACCTGATGAGGTTCAACAATGACAAGTGAAGAGTCCTGCACTTAGGACGGAAGAATCCCATGCACTGCTACAGACTAGGGACTGAATGGCTAGGTAGCAGTTCTGCAGAAAAGGACCTAGGGGTCACAGTGGACGAGAAGCTGGATATGAGTCAACAGTGTGGTCTTGTTGCCAAGAAGGCTAACGGCATTTTGGGATGTATAAGTAGGGGCATTGCCAGCAGATCGAGGAATGTGATCGTTCCCCTTTATTCGACATTGGTGAGGCCTCATCTGGAATACTGTGTCCAGTTTTGGGCCCCACACTACACGAAGGATGTGGAAAAATTGGAAAGAGTCCAGCGGAGGGCAACAAAAATTATTAGGGGTCTGGAGCACATGACTTATGAGGAGAGGCTGAGGGAACTGGGATTGTTTAGTCTCCAGAAGAGAAGAATGAGGGGGGATTTGATAGCTGCTTTCAACTACCTGAAGGGGGGTTCCAAAGAGGATGGAGCTCGGCTGTTCTCAGTGGTGGCAGATGACAGAACAAGGAGCAATGGTCTCAAGTTGCAGTGGGGGAGGTCCAGGTTGGATATTAGGAAACACTATTTCACTAGGAGGGTGGTGAAGCACTGGAATGCGTTACCTAGGGAGGTGGTGGAGTCTCCTTCCTTGGAGGTTTTTAAGGCCCGTCTTGACAAAGCCCTGGCTGGGATGATTTAGTTGGGAATTGGACTAGATGACCTCTTGAGGTCCCTTCCAACCCTGATATTCTATGATTCTATGATTCTCTTGTCCCAGCGCCCGCGGGCTGGCAGGGACACGGCCACGTCCATGGGGGAGGCAGCTGCCAGGAAGGCTGGTGCTCCCCATGGCCACTACTCACTGGTGACATACCAGATACCCCCGGGACAGGCCCAGCAAACAGCAGCACGAGCCCGCAGGGTCACACACCGTGCACGTGGACATGCAGCATGCACTGCACATGGAACCAGTACACACAACACACACTGCACTCGACCACACAACACACATTGTGCGTGGACACAAACATGCAGCACACACTGCCACATCATTGGAGCAGGAACATGAACTTTGTGCCCACCTGTACACACGACCCAGCCCTCGGCTACAGCGTCCCTGGCCCAGCAACTCGTTATGATTTATGCAGAGTGGCACAGTGTGGGGAGAGGAGCTTGGGAGCCCTCACCTGGGAGGGGTGAAACCCAAAGCCCTTCTCCCCACCAGGCGGGGGGATTGAACCTGGCTCCCCCACACCCCAGGTGAGCACACTAACCCCTGGCTGTAAGGGAGGTGCCACTTCCACCCCGGTCTATAACTGGCCCCTACCTCGCCCCCAAAGTGTTTTAGCCAGAACTGGTTGGTGAGGTCACTGCGAATTGCCAGATAGACTTGGGTCAACTAGTCAGCTGAAAAAATTAACCCAGCTCTAAGTGACACACAGAGATATTGACATGCACACAAACCTTGCTATTAACACCCACCCACAGACACAGCCTGCCAGTAACACACACACACCCTGCAATTAACACCCTCTCACAGACTGCCACTAACACACACATACCCTGCCATTAACACACACCCAGACACATACCCTTTCACTATCACACACACAGACACACACACATCTTGCCACTAGCACACCCACCCACCCTGACACACACACAAATCCTCACACACACACACCCTTGCCATTAACACCCACCCACAGACACACACCCGGACACTGACACACACACACACCCTGACACAGACATACACCTCACACCTGCTATGCTCGTGGGCTCACTCTCTCTAACCCTTGCTCCTGGCCATGTGTTGGTCACGCCCTGGCCACGTGCCCCAGCTCCCACCTGTGCGAAGGCCTTGTCCCCACATCCCCCTCCGGCTGCACCCGGGCACCATGGCTCAGCTGGCATGGCTGGCCCCCAGTGGCAGAAAGCAGCATTGGCTCCCTCCAGCCAGGGCTGTGCGCCCACTTTGTGTGTGTGTGTGTGTGTTGCGGGGGGGGGGGGGGGCAGTGAACCCAGGGGCGCCAGGCCCCGGTGCGTGTCCCCACGGGCAATTGCTGGGCGAGTGCCCGGCTGTGCACGTGGGTGGGGAACGGCAGGTCCCAGGGCCGCAGATGGAGCCAAACCAGCGGCTGCTGCCAGCCCATCCCCCACAGAGGGAGCCAGGCCCCGCTCCTGGCAGCATGCCTGCCCTGGGGAGAAGCTGTCACGTGCAGCTGGCCAGTGCCCAGGCTGGGAGGGAGCAGGGCATGGCAGGGGCAGTGCCACCCCCCTGCTACACACACATCCATGGACCCCCCCCAGCTGCACAATGCCACACAACCCCAGCCTGCCCCACTGCACAGCCACACAGCACCCAGTGCTCACCCCTGCCCAGCTGGGCACTACTTGGGCTCCCCTCCCTCCTGCAGCATCTCTGACCCCCCCCCCCCACACACGCTGGCTCAAGAGCTGCCCAAGGGCAGGGCTGGGCTCTGCTCAATGTCTCGGGCTTCCTTCCCCCAGGGCCCAGGGGCAAACGGCAGGCCCTGCAGGCCAGGCCTGGCTCTGGGACCAGCAGCTGGCTGCGCTGCGCCCTGAGGCAGCACCTCCACGAGGCAGCCTGGGCTCGGCAGAGTGGAGCCGGGCGGGCGTCAGTGACTGGAGGGGAGTGGGAGGACAGTAATGGGGGGGGAAGTAAAGGGGGGGGTCAGGGACAGAAACCAGGAGGGCAGTGACCAAGGACAGAGAGCCAGTGGGGATGGGGAGCCTGCCAGGGAAAGATGCTTAGGGAGAGGGAGGCCTTGGAACTGGGGAAGGGAGGAGACAGAGTTGGGGGCGGGGAGGGTCTCCCATGCCATGCTACCCCAGCAGGCCATTTGACTGGGAGTGGGTGTGGGGGGAGACCATGACAGTGCACTAACAGACCAATTGAATCCTGGGCCAGGGAGCCAGGACACCTGGGTTCTCCTCCCACTGTCTCTGTGGGTGCCCTTGGGCAGGTCCCGTCCCTGTGCCTCAGTTTCTCCCTGTACAATGGGGAGAATGGCCCTGCACTGGGTGGGGAGCCTGACAGAGAGTGGGGTGAATGAGGTATGCCAGGAGTAGACCATGTTTTACCCCCACCTGTGCCCCACAAGCAGGCGCCTGGATTGCACCAAGTCACTGCCCCAGAGGAGTGGCTGTCAGGTGTAGGTGGGCCCTGGGAGCGAGGGGGGGGCTGCCCCTCATTAGAGGCACAAGGAGAGTGAATAAATAAATGAGGCTTTAATTTGGCCCCTAAAGTGTGCTAGTGACAGACATGTCCCAGGCACCATGGCCCTACCCCCACCAGCCCAACCCCACATGTGCCTCCCCGAGCTATGCCCCCAGGAGCCACAGTGCCACGTCCCTGCCCACCCTGCCAGCAGCCCAGCCCCTTGTGAGCCCCCCCAGACACAGCCATGGTGGCATGACCTGGAGCTGTGGGGTGGCCATGGGCATTAGCCCAGGTGTGCATGGCTGAGGGAGGGGAAAGTGCCTACGGCAGGGGTGACACAACATCACCGCGCATGGTGAAGGGGGGTTATTGAAGCCTGGGTAAAGCTGGCACCGGTGGGGCCCCCCTGCACTGGGAGCATCTCGCTGGAGTAAACGGGCACACCTGGGACAAGTAGGACACCTGGGTTCTGTGCCCTCTGACCCCAGGGCCTCTGGGCACTGGCCTACGCTGAGCACCCACAACTCCAGCGACAGGCCTCAAACAAATACCCTCCCCATGTCCAGGGCCATGAGGGACCCAGCCAATAAGACCTCGTCCACCCTACAAGGGCAGCCGGGCAAACGGGCGCAATCTCCTTGGCCCCCCAGCTGGGCCCCTCTCGGCTATGCTGGCAGCACTTTTGGGCTCCTGGCAGCTAGAGCCACGGCCCTTGGGAGCAGAGCCAGGCTGAGAAACCAACAGCCAGAGGCTCAAGTCACAGCACTGCTTGGTGCCTCAGTTTCCCTGTTTAAAAGGGTCAATCCTGTGTGGCCAGCGGGCTGGGAGGGCGCTGATCCTGTGCTAGGGAGGGGCAGGGTCAAGAGGCACGCCCTGAATTGGGGGGGCAGGACTGAGGGGGGCATTCCCTGTGGGATGGAGCAGGGCTGAGGGCCAGGCCCTGTATGGAGGGGGACAGGCTCTGTATGGGGCAGGAGGCAGTGCTGGGGTGGGGCAGTGCCAAGGCACAGGCTCTGGAACGGGGGAAGGCCCCACACAGAGGCAGGGGGATGCAGGCCTCTGTGTGGGGCTGAAGGGCAGGCCCCACACAGGGCTGGGGGATGCAGGCCTCGTGCCAGGCTGGCTGCAGGTGCTGGCACATCCTGGGCTGGGTGCTCCTCCAGGCATGTGAGCTGCAGAGGGCAGCCCCACCCTGCCTGCTGGGTCCAGAGCAGGCCATGGGGAATCACAGGGCCTGCCCCACTCATGGGTGTGACTCCCCTTCCCACCTGGTGTCTCACTCTCAGCCATGCCCAACGTTCCTGCTCCCAGCGCTGGGCCTGGCTAGGCTCCAGTGCAGACACTGGCCCAAGGTGACACTTGACAGACTGGCTAGAGCCCCAGAGGCCGCAGGTGGAACCGAATGGCCACCATGCCCAGTCCCACCCCTGCCTGGCTGCAGTGTCCAGCATCTGGGCCTGCCTGGGCTCAAGCGTCAGGCTCGCGTCTGGTCCAGACGCAGGCTGGTTCTGGCCCGTTTCAGCCATGTGCCTGGGCTGCTCTGCACAAGCGGTGCTGGCTGGGCAGGGGCTCAACTGAGCCGAGGGGTCGGTTTTGATTCCTCAGAGCCACAGCTGGCCCAGGCCCTGGGAGCTGAGAGTGGGTTGGATTCGCTGAGTGGAAGGGAGAGGATCAATGAGCCAGGAGCAACAAGTTTGGGCAGCTGGATCCGGCTGCAGGGCTCAGCCGAGGAGTCCTTGAGCTCCTGGGGGGCAGCAGATGGGCCTGAAAAGTAGCTGGGGGGGGGGGTTCCAGTCCTGTGGGGTCCTGGCCCCAGCGAGGGGAGGCCCTGTCCAGTGGAATCCCGGCCCCAGTGTGGGGGCCCCGGTCCAGTGGGGTACCCACCCCAGCGAGGGGGCCCCGGTCCAGTGGGATCCTGGTCCCAGCCAGGGGGGCCAGCCAGCAGGTCCTGACTTTGGGCTCTAGCTGATGATCTCGGAGAGCAGCGGCGTCATGGTGGTCAGGTCCTGGATGTGCAGGATCTGCCGTGTGTTCTCCACCTTGAGCGTCCGCAGCTCGGTCAGCAGCAAGAGCAGCTTTGCGTAGAGGAGCCTGGGGCAGAGGGAGCTGAGTGTCAGCCCCACCTGTGGCCCTGGTGCCTGCCTGCCCCAGCGGTCGCTCTGCACCGTGGCAGGAACAGCCCCCCCGCCCAGGAACTCCATTCCACACAGCCTGGGTAGGAGACAGGGGAACTGAGGCACATGAGGGGGAAGGGGCCTATCTATGCACAGGGTCAGGAACAGAACCTAGGAGCCCCTCTGCTCTGGACCCACTAGACCCCACTCCCCTCCAGAGCTGGAACTAGAGCTCAGGAGTCCTGACCTGACTCCCATCCCCCGCCCCAATGGGCTGTTTCACAGGAGGTGCATGTGGCTGGAACACAGAGGGGCAGGAGGCTAGACTGAAAACCCTTGGGTGGGAGCTGGCTGGGCCCCACTGGGGAGAGGGGCTCCCAGGCTGAGCTCACCCCTTCCCTAGCTAGGGAGAGCGACCCCCAGTGCTACACCGTGCCCCCCACCCAACAAGGGCCCTTTTGCTTCCAGCTGCCCAAAGGCAAATCAACCTCTGGCTGGCTGGGGCAGAGGGGGGCTGGCTATTAGTGGTAAGGCCTTGTGCACACAAGTGTAAGCAGGGTCTGAACGAGCTCTCCCCAGACAGCAGGAGCAAACTGTATTTCCATGAACACACCTCCTGTGCAGAGGTATCCAGCAGAGAGTTGCGGAGCTCCAAGTGACCAGCTTTGGCTGGTGGTGGGTTACAAATCACCTAGTGAAATGTTGTTGTCAATGTTGTTATCTTCATTGTATGCCTAAAGGAGAGCAGAACTGTGCTGAGCTTGTCCCGAGTGAGGAGTCACCCTCAGCTGAAAGGAACTTGCTAAGCCAGGGACTGGAAGGCCTGAGGCCTGTGAAAGTCAGAGGGGTGTTGACAGGTGTTCTAGCTAGGAGATGGGGCCTTTTCCTAAGGGTCTCTGGTCTGGTTTAACCTTTTTCTCCTCAGACCTCAATAGGCTCCATTAGGAGCCTTTTGTTATTTGAAATACCCAAGAAGAGCAGACATCCCTTATGGTGGAGCAGTGTTTCTACCCAGCCTGCTGAGAGCTAAAAAATCACCAAGAGACTAACCTACAGAGGTCACGGCAAATAGCAGCAGAAGGTGGGTAGCTGGCAAGAGTGGCCAGTGAAAGTGGCAACCAGTCACCTGGTGGGGCAGCCGGGTGGAGAGGAACGGGTTACTAGCAGGACAGCCAGACAGCACAAGTGCTAAGATAGCAGAACAACAAGATGCACCTCTGAACCCTGGGTCCTCACTGACCAAGGACAACACCTGTGAGTGGGGTCTGGTGAGGGAGCAGAGGGGGCACAGTAAAAGAACTGTTGGTTGTAGAACTCAAGGACATGAGGCAGAAGGCTCTTCCCCACGCACTCTGGGGTGGGTGTCCTGCTCACAGTTTTATGGTTATGAATCCTGCTTGTGGCATTTTCCCTAATTAATGTTGTGTGACTTCCCTCCTGTCATTAAAAGTTTATTTTCTACACACAGACTCTGTGCTTGTGAGTGGGGAAGTAGAGGCGCCCATGGGGTGGTGTGTAATTGCCCCAGGTTACCAGGTGGGGGTTCGAGCTGGTTCTGTGCTCTATTGTTGAAAAGAACCCCCTAGATCAGGGGTCTCAAACTCAAATGACCATGAGGGCCACATGAGGATTAGTACAGTGGCCCGAGGGTCGCATTACTGACACCTCCCCCACTCCACCCCTTCCATGAGGCCTCGCCCCTGCCCCGCCTCTTCCCACCCCTTCCCTGCTCCCATTCCAACCCCATCCCCAAAATCTCTACCCCAACTCTGCCCCCTCCCTGCCCCCAGGGGGTGCAGGGGGGGTGTGGTGGGGGCTCAGGGCAGGGAGTTGGGGTGTGGGGTGCAGGAGGGGTGAGGGGTACAGCAAGGGGTCAGGGTGCAGGGTGTGGCAGGGGGCTCAGGGCAGGGGGTTGGGGTGCAAGAGGAGTGCGGGGTGTGGCAGGGGGTTCAGGGCAGGGGGTCAGGGTGCAGGGAACAGCAGGGGGTCGGGGCACAGAAGGGGTGTGGCATGTGGCTCAGGGCAGTGGGTTGGGATGCAGGAGGGGGGAAGGTTGAGGCAGGGGGCTCAGGGCAGGGTGTTTGGCTGCAGGAAGGGTTCGGGGGGCAGGATCTGGCCCGGCACGTACCGGGGGCAGGGCAGGCTCCCTGCCTGCCTGTCTGCCCTGCCCCCGCAAGAGGCTGAAATGTGGGGAAGGGGGGGGTGGAGGGGCTGTGTGTTTCTGTTGCTTCAGGCACCGCCTCCAGCAGCTCCCATTGGCCGTGGATCCCCATTCCCGGCCGATGGGAGCTGCTGGGGGCACTTCCTGAAGTAACAGCAACACACAGCCCCTCTGCCCCCACCTTCCCCACATTCCAGCCTCTTCCCGGAGCTGCGCAGAGCAGGGCAGGCAGGCAGCCTGCCCTGCTCCCGGTGCACGTCCGGCCGTCGCTCTGGTAAACACTAGGGGAGGGTGGGGGGGCTGCAAGGGGCTCGCGGGCTGCAGAAAATCACCCCATGGGCCACAGGCGGCCCGCGTGTTTGAGACCCCTGCCCTAGATATTGAACCCAGCCCTGGTTGCTGCCAGCTCCACCTGGCAAGAGAGTTACACAAGTATGTGCGTTGCAGGGTGTGTCATCTGAGCAGCTGCACGCAGATGGCCATGGGAGATGTACTCTTAAATGGCTGTCAAGTATCAGAGGGGTAGCCGTGTTAGTCCGGATCTGTAAAAGCAGCAAAGAGTCCTGTGGCACCTTATAGACTAACAGACATATTGGAGCATGAGCTTTCATGGGTGAATAACCACTTCGTCGGATGCATATGTGTGTGTGTGTACAATTGTGTTAAATTGTGAGTGCAAGTGTAAGTAGCTGTGTGTGTGTGTGTGTGTGTGTGTGTGATTTCCGGGTGCTGTGGCTGCGTTGGTGTGCGGCTGCGTCGGTGTGCAGTGGCTGCGCGTGCAGACATGTGAGCGATCACAGAGGGGTTAAAGTTCTCCCTGTCCTGGGGGAGCAGCTGGGGGACTGACTCCCGGGAGAGAGACTCCAGAGCTGGGCATGAGAACCAACCCCAGCGCTTTGGAGCGGCTCAGAGCACAGAGACAGGACCTTGCAAGGGACTGCACAGGAATAAGCTCCTACAGCCTCAGGATGGGGGGGGACAAGCTGGGCCTGCCCCAGCTCCCCCAGACTCGGGGAGGGGGGAGGAGAGAGGGCAAGCCAGGCCTGCCTCATCTCCCCCAGACTCGGGGGGACAGGGGGGGACATGGCAAGCCAGGGCTGTCCCAGCTCTCTGTGCAACACAGGCCCGCACAGACTTTTCCATGGCTTAGGGTCCGTTTCTCTGCTGGGTTCTGCTAAGGAAGCTCTGATGGCCCTCGTGAGCCCCAGTCACAGCTCCCGGAGGGGGGTGGCAGCAGGGGCCAGCCCCAGTGGGGCCTGCTAGGACCCAGGGCTCTGGGCTGAGGATGGGGGATCTCCCCAAGAGGGGAAGGTAGCGAGGCCAGACCCCGGGGGGTGCAGGCGCTTGGGGAGACCGGAACCATCGGCGATACTGTGAACCCAGCCACCTCACAGTGACAGTTCCCACAATCCTCTCTGCCTGGACCTCCCGAGCGCTCAGCCCTGCTCCCTAGCCCCAGAGGGCATGGTGGGACCCTCTGCCCTGGCCCTGGCCATCTCTGGCTGCCTGCTGCCTCCCAGCCCGCTGAACAGGTGGGTGTCACTGCTAGGTCCCGGGTCCCTGAGGAACATGATACCAAGGGCACAGGAGCTCTGAGCAATCAGTCCCTGTGGCCCTGGGCCCCTGGCCTTGCCACTCCCTAGAGCCCCCGTTAGGGCTCCCATGGGCCAGTGCTCAGCTCCCACTGCCCCCACATATCAGTGTGACCCCTGCAGGTGCCAGCTGCCCCCAGCTCCTGGGAGAGCCTGGACATCCAGGCAATGGGCAGAGGTCCCGAACAGCCTCGTCCCCCAGCCAGATCCCACCCAATGGGTTTTGCCTCTGGCCTCCCTCCCTGGGCTGCTCGCTGCACCCGCTCTGATCCCACCCCACCAGCGGGACACTGCAAGGGCTAGTGGGCAGGGCACGCCGCTGGGCCCCAGGACAGCTGGGTTCAATTCCCAGCTCAGCCACGTGACCCTGCATCAGGGCCCTGGGCCCCCTCATCTGCCCTCCAATCCCTCAATCCCCAGCCCTACAGGGGGAAGATCTCTCCCGGGGCTGGGTGAGGATAAAGCCCACCCATGAGTGACTGGCCCAGACACCTCAGAGATGGGCCGGGTACCTGCCTGGGCTCCAGGAAGGGCTCTCCCTGCCCTTCTCTGTGAGGCCACGGAGGCTGGGCCATGGTAGTGAGCACCCCCTGCTGGGCTGTTCAGTGCTTTGGGCCCTGTTCCCGCCAGGAGCCCCCTCCTGCCCCAGCTTTGCTAGTCAAGCTAGTGAGGGGCTCTCACGCACCTGCCCTTGCGCAGTCGGGAGGGGAAGAATATGGAAATTTTGGTAATATTTTTATAATTCCACTATGTGCCTCAGTTTCCCTCCAGGCATGGTGTTGCTCTGCCCTGAATGGAAAGAGCAGGAGCCATGAGGAAGCTGCCTGGGCTGACATAGATGGGTAATTAAGGGCTGGCTGGGACCTGGAGAGACAATGGAAACCCCGGCCATTGTCAGTGCGGGGGGGGGGGGGGAAGCAGAGCCTGGTGTTGGCCCACGTGGCCTGTCTCTTCCCCTGTGCTGCTCTGGGCTACCTGGGCTACCCTGGCACCCCCAAGGACTGGTAAAAAGCCGGGACATGGCACCCAGCCTGTGGACCCGGGACAGGGGGTCCCTTGCTCACCTGCCTTCGGGCAGCGGGTGCCGTTGGTCAATGTAACTCTTCAGCGTGAGGGCCATCTTCTCCTGCAGCTGGTCGACGGTGTGGCGCTGGGTGATGCCAGGGTGGTCTGGGGGAAGGCAGCCCTAGCATGAGCGTGCAGGCAGAGCAGGGGCCACATACCCTGGGGTCGGGGGCACCTGTGTGTATGTGGGGGGCTCAGTGCAGGAAGCCCAGGGGCAGGAGTTACCCTGTTGTGCAGACAGAGCAAGCCCTGGGGTGCAGGGGGCTCAGTGCCCATTGCTCAGTGCTCACCCCCTGCTCACAGGGCACAGCGACTTCCACTGGTCAAATGATGGGGCCATGGATATGCCCTTATGTGCCATCGCACTGTCCAGGGCCATGCCCATTGGCGTGGTGCAGGGCGGGAGGGCTGGGCAGGGGGCTCAGCACCCCACCTTGTTAGTGCCCATAGGAGGAGCAGGATGGGAGGCTGGACATGGGACTCAGTGCCTGTTTTGGGGCTGGGTAGGAGCTCAGTGTCTGTGGTAAGGGCTGGGGGGGCTCTGAGCCCTTCAGGCTGGGAAGGCTGGGCGGGTGCGTGGTGGGGGCTGGGCAGGGGAGCTCAGTGCCCATGGTGGGGGCCGGGTGTGGGGGGGGTGTTCAGTGCCTATTGTGGGGGCCAGGTTGGGGGGGCTTCGAGCCCATGGTGGGGGCCAGGTTGGGGGGGCAGGTCGGAGGTGCTTGATGCCTGAGGGAGGTGGGGGAGGGCTCAGTGCCCATCGTGGTGGCTAGGTTGGGGGGGGCTTGGAGCCCATGGTGGGGGCTGGGGGGGGCTTGGAGCCCATGGTGGGGGCTGGGGGGGGGCTCAGTGCCCATGGTGGGGGCCGGGGGGGGGGTTCACTGCCCATCATGGGGGCCAGGCGGAGGGGGGGCTCGGAGCCTGTGGTGGGGGCCAGGTTGGGGGGGGGGGCTCAGAACCTGAGGGGGACAGGGGGGCTCGGAGCCTGTGGTGGGGGCCAGGTGGGGGGGGGACTCAGAGCCTGAGGGGGACGGGGGGGCTCAGAGCCTGTGGTGGGGGCCAGGTGGGGGGGGACTCAGAGCCTGAGGGGGACGGGGGGGCTCGGAGCCCGCTGGGGCCGGGGGAGGGCTCACCAGGCGAGAACAGGGCGATGGCCAGCAGCAGGACGTACTCGGCCTCGTGCAGCCTCAGCTTCTTCAGGCTGATGTGGAACTTGAGCAGCGGCTCCAGGTAGATCTGCTGGAACCCAGCTGGAGACAGAGATGGGGGGTGATGGGGGAGCTACGCTGGCTGGCCCAGGGCTCCCCAGTGGGGCCACAGCTCTGAGCTCAGCTGCCAGCATGCCGGGGCCCGGGGAAGTTGGGGGTGGGGGGGCAGCTAGGAGAAGTGCATTGCACTGCAGGACAGGACAGGACAGGATGGGGAAGGCCCGGCTCCTCGGGGACTGCAGCCTCCCAGCCCGGGAAGCGCAGAGAGAAGCAGGCATCTCACAGCACACGAAGACTGAGCGTGGCTGGGGGGTAGGACGCAGCTCTGCCACCCCTGCCTGGGAGACGGGCTCCAGGGCTCCTAGCCTGGCCCTGCCCTGGGAAACGTCGTCGGCCCACCTGATCTCACCCATGTCACAGCGGGCAGCAATCCTGTGCCCTGTATGTCCTGCGGCAGCGAGTTCCTTGGGGGCCGCACGTGCAGCATTTCCACAGTGTCGGTGCTCGGCCAATCACTGCTTGGCACTGTGTGGCGTGGGGTGCAGGGCTGTAGCTGTGTCAGTCACTATTCCAGCCCCTCCTTGCCTATGGTACCCCATAGGTTCCCCATAGGCAAGGGCACAGTGCTGCGACAGGGCGCAGGGGGAACCACGGTTCTTGTCAGGGGATTCTGGGCAGGGCAGCCCGTGTTCCCTTCCAGGACTCCCCTAGCCCAGGCCGGGCGAGCCCCTGAGGGGGACACTGGGGGGTTAGAAGCAGAGAGAAGCCGGGGCAGTTGGGCCAGCCCCTTGTGCCATAGGGACTCACCCAGGGCGCCGTCTTGGATGGTGTAGCAGTGCTGGCCGCACTCCCAGGCCTTGGTCTCCTCGTTGAAGACCGTGTTGAACTGGATCTGGCAGATCTCCAAAGTGGCGCCTTTGAGAAGCGAAATCTGGTCATCGATCGGCAAATTCCTTCCCGGAGAGAGCGAGAGAGAGCATGAGAGCAGGCCGGGGAGCCAGGGCCATAGGCCATGTGCAAAATGGGGGCAGGGGAGGGACCCTGCGGGGGCTGGGCTTAATGGGATTCAGGGGGGTGGGGGTACACTGGGTACAGGGGGAGCAGGGACTGGGGATCTCAGGAATGAGGCAGGGCAGGGCTTGGAGGTGGGGGGTGGGAGCAGGGATGCGGCAAGGCAGGGCTGGGGGGTGCGGGGGGAGCACGGATGCGGCAGGGTAGGCCTGGGCGGGGGGCAGGGATGCGGCAGGGCAGAGCTAGGGGGTGCAGGGGGAGCAGGGATGTGGCAGGGTAGGGCTGTGGGGGGTGGGGGAGCAGGGATGCGGCAGGGCAGGGCTGAGGGTGCAGTAGGGATGCGGCAGGGCGGGGCTGAGGGTGCAGTAAATAAATAAATAAATGGAGATATCCCATCTCCTAGAACTGGAAGGGACCTTGAAAGGTCATCGAGTCCAGCCCCCTGCCTTCACTAGCAGGACCAAGTACTGATTTTTGCCCCAGATCCCTAAGTGGCCCCCTCAAGGATTGAACTCACAACCCTGGGTTTAGCAGGCCAATGCTAGAGCAGGGCTGAGGGGGTGGGGGAGCAGGGATGCGGCAGGGCGGGGCTGAGGGGGTGCAGGAGGGATGCAGCAGGGTGAGGCTATCGGAGGTGCGGGGGGTAGGAGGTGCTAGCTGTGCTGAGCTGGGCCTGTCACTCTCAGGGTCTCAGCTCCCATTTCCCACTCCCCCTCCAGCCAGGCAGTTTGAGCCGCCTGCCCCCAGCTGCCCCCCATGCCCACCTGGCTCCCCGGGGTGTGGGAGCCCAGCCGTGCTGACCTGAAGGCTGGGATCTCCTTGGCGAATTTGATCACTTGCTGGATGAGGACGGTGCTGAGGTCGGCGAAGTGGGGCAGCATGGAGAAGTTGTCAGGCAGCATGTCCCCCTGCAGGCTCTGCAAGGGGGCCAGGGGGCCGCCCTCTTCAGGCTGGGAGAGCCCCCACATGACATGGGGAACCCTGGGCTCCTGGGGGCTCTGAGGGCTCAGGCTGTGGATGTACAATCGCACCGGGGGCTGGGGAGACAGAGGCCCCAGTCAGAACCTTAGTGCTGCCGCTGTCAGTGGCACCGGCCCTGTGGAGAGCCGGCTCGGGGGTGTGGCGAGCCCCTGGTGCATTGCCCTGCGATACAGCTGAGCCTTGGACTACTGGGTATACCAGCCCCAATTCCCACACCCCGGCGGGGTGCAGCCCTGCAGACAAACCCTAGCGCCGCTTCCACAGCGTGGCTGGGGGTCCTCTGCCGAGGCTCCCTCGGGGCTGAGCAGGACCTGGGGGTCAGAACCACATGCACAGGATCCGCAAGAACAGATGCTGCAGATGCAGGCGCAGTTGCGCTGGAGCAAGGATGGGGGATGAGGTAGTGGTAGTGGTAGGGGATGTGGACAGAAGGGAGGGGTGGGGTGGGGTGGGGTGGCAGGGAGGGGATGTGGGGGCTGGAGGCAGATAGGGGTGGGGCAGAGGGGAGGGAAGGGGATGTGGGGGCAGGAGGGAGGGATGGGTCAGGACAGAGAGGCAGGGGAGGGGTGGGCAGAGGGGAGGGAGACGGGCTGAGTGGGGCAGGAGGGAGGGGTGGGGTAGAGGAGAGCGGGTGGGGCAGGAGGGAGGGATGGGGTGGGGGAACAGGAGGGAGGTGTGGGGTGGAGGGGAAGGGGGTAGGCTGGGGGCAGGAGAGAGGGAGGGAGGGATGGGGTAGGGGTATAGGAGGGCACCCTATGGGGAGAACAGACTCAAGCCCTGGCAGGTGTGAAACTTGTCCCGTGCCAGCACTTGGCCCAGTAACCAGCCCGATCCAATCAGGGAGCAGGAATCCCAGCATGTGACTCAGGTAGCCAATGGCAGCTGTTTTGAGGGCGGGGGAAGGGTCTGAATAGCCCCCACCCCCCCCAACTCGCCTAGGCTCTCCTGGTGGGGCGGGGCAGGCAGAGGTTGGGGTTGAGCAGGATCAGTGTTCAGGGGAGCTGGTTCCAGTGGGGGTGTGGCTCTAGGGGTGGTGGCCAGCCCAGTGGGGGCTGGTTCCAGCAGGGGTGTGGCTCTGGGGGCAAGTGGCTGTGTGGGGGAGGTCTGGGGGTGAGCTGGGTTGGTGTACCGGGAGGGGGGGGCTGGTTCCAGCGGGGTGTGGCTCTGGGGGCAGGTGCCTGCGGGAGGGAGGGCTGGGGGTGAGCTGGGTTGGTGTATGGGGGGGGGGCTGGTTCCAGCAGGGTGTGGCTCTGGGGGCAGGTGCCTGCGGGAGGGAGGGCTGGGGGTGAGCTGGGTTGGTGTATGGGGGGGGCTGGTTCCAGCAGGGGTGTGGCTCGGGGGACAGTGGCTGCCCTGGTGTCTGCAGGGGGTGCGGGGGTTGGGACTCTTACCCGGCAATGTGTGAACTGGGAGAAGCTGGAGTCGAAGTGCCTCTTGTGGGCCTCGATGAGGCTGCTGATGAGCTGCTCCTGCTCCTCTGTCAGCTCCGCCGGCTCCTCCGCCAGCTCCCGCTCCTGCTTCTTCTGCTTCCGCAGGACCCGGCGCATCTGCAGAGCCTCCTCTGACATGATCACTGCCAGGCCACGAGCCAGGGGTGAGGGGCTTGGCCCCAGCAACGGCTCCCCAGGCCCACGCTGACAGACGCCTCCCAGCTTCCTTTCCCTCAGCCCCGCCCGAGAGCCTGGGGAGCTCGGCATGGTGCTGCCCTGGCCATGGGCTCCACTGTCTGCTTTTGCTCCATGACCCGCCTGGCAAACCAGCGGGAGGGAGCGGGGCCTAGTGGGAGAGCAGGGACGGGGAGCCAGGGCTCCTGTGTTCTAATCCCAGCTCGGGGCTGGAGAGGGGTCTCGAGGGGAGAGTGGTGGAGGAGCAGGGCGGAGTCAGGACTCCTGGGTTCATCCTAGAGCCAGGAAGAAACCCCAGCCAGCCCCTGCTGTCAGCCAGAAAAGGACAGGAGTCTAGTGGGTAAAAAGGGAGGCTGAAACTAGGCTGCCAGGGTTCTCTTCCTGGCTCTGGGACGGAGAGCGGTCTAGTGGGCAGAGCAGGTGCCTGGGAGTCCAGACTCCTGGGTTCCAGCTCTCAACAGGTGCCCCTGATGTGTTTAAACTGCAGCATGCTGGAGCGCTGGGAGTCCCGGAGGAAGGGGTATGTGCCAGGGATGCGGCAGCGGGTGTTAGCCGGGCGCTCAGCAGTGACGGGAGTAAGGACAGGAGAGTCACTTCCACCAGGAGCCCCCCCAGTGCTACGGGACAGTTCTCCAGAAGGCCAATGCTGCCCCTGCCAGACAGGGTGGCGTTAAACACATCAGGGGCACCAGCCCCCTTCTCTGAGCTGGGGCTGTACGGGCGGGGCTCAGGGCCGGGCAGGTAGAATCTCCAGAGCCGTTACTGGATTCAGATAGCGGATACTTGCTGCAAATCAGAGACCTTGGCTGCTCCACAGGGGAAGCACAAAGCAGCCCAGCGAGCTATCCATGCAGCCCCCAGCCCCCCCCAGCGAGCTATCCATGCAGCCCCCCTCCCCCGCGAGCTATCCATGCAACCTCCAGCCTCCCTCAGCGAGCTATCCATGCAGCCCCCAGCCTCCCTCAGCGAGCTATCCATGCAGCCCCCAGCCTCCCCCAGCGAGCTATCCATGCAGCCCCCCTCCCCCACGAGCTATCCATGCAACCTCCAGCCTCCCCCAGTGAGCTATCCATGCAGCCCCCAGCCCCGCCAGTGAGCTATCCCACAGCCCGCAGTCCCTCCAGCGAGCTATCCGCCCAGTACCTCCAGCGAGCTATCCACGCAGCCCCCAGCCCCGCAGCGAGATATCCGCCCGGTACCTCCAGCAAGCTATCCACATAGCCCCCAGCCTCCCCCAGTGAGCTATCCATGCAGCCCCCAGCCCCGCCAGTGAGCTGTCCCACAGCCCGCAGTCCCTCCAGCGAGCTATCCGCCCAGTACCTCCAGCAAGCTATCCACGCAGCCCCCAGCCCCGCAGCGAGATATCCGCCCGGTACCTCCAGCAAGCTATCCACATAGCCCCCAGCCTCCCCCAGTGAGCTATCCACGCAGCTCCCGCAGTGAGCTATCCACACAGCCCTCAGCAAGCTATCCGCCCAGTCCCCCCCAGCGAGCTATCCATGCAGCCCCCCAAGTGAGCTATCCACACAGCCACCAGCCCCCCCCCAGCAAGCTATCCACGCAGCCCCCAGCCCTCCCAGCGAGCTATCCATGCAGCATGCAGCCCCTAGCCCTTCCAGCGAGCTTCTCGCAGCCCCCAGCCCCCCAAGCAAGCTATCCATGCAGCCCCCCAACAAGCTATCTGCCCAGTCCCCCTAGTGGGTTATCTGCCTAGCACCCAGCGACACAGGGGTTACTCCTCTGGGTGACACTCATAGAATCATAGAATATCAGGGTTGGAAGGGACCTCAAGAGGTCATCCAGTCCAACCCCCTGCTCAAAGCAGGACCAATCCCCAACTAAATCATCCCAACCAGGGCTTTGTCAAGACTGCCTTAAAAACCTCTAAGGAAGGAGATTCCACCACCTCCCTAGGTAACCCATTCCAGTGCTTCACCACCCTCCTAGTGAAAAAGTTTTTCCTAATATCCAACCTAAAGCTCTCCAAGGCCCCTGCGTGCCCCCACATTGCTGATGGCTTGATCCTCTTCTCCCTCCCTGCCAGGTGCTGGGTGGGGATGGGGACAGAACAGATGCAGCAGAGAGTGACGGGGTGGCTCTGCTGTCACCAGCAGGGGTGCTGCTGGGGGGCAACAAGGGGCGAGTACTAGGCAACAGTGACCTGGAACACCTCGCACGGCCCCAGGCCAGGCCAGTGCCCTGCTAGCCGGGACCCCCTGCATGGCACCAGCACAGTGCCCTGCCAGCTGGGACGCCCTGCACGGCACCAGGCCAGGCCAGTGCCCTGCTCACTGGGACCACCTGCATGGCACCAGCCCAGCCCAGCACCCTGCCAGCCAAACCCCCACATGGCTCCAGCCCAGCCCAGTGCCCTGCTAGCCAAACCCCCACATGGCTCCAGCCCAGCCCAGTGCCCTGCCAGCCAAACCCCCACATGGCTCCAGCCCAGCCCAGTGCCCTGCTAGCCGGGATCCCCGCACAGCACCAGCCCTGCACCCCTCTAGCCTGGCATCCCCTCCCACCAGGGAGTTCATCAACGGAAGGTGCCTGAGCCCAGTGGGGAGCACCCCCAGGCTGACAAGGCTGCAGCACAGATACTCTAATGGGGAGAGCAGACCTTGCGCTTCCCCTGCCAACCTCCCCCGGGCCAGACACCAGCTGCAGGAGGGCGGGGAGCCGAGCCCTGACTTACTGTCCTTCTTCATGCCCACGGCCAGGCACTTCTGGAGGCGGCAGGCTTGGCACTGCCGGCGCTTGGCTTTGGTGATGGTGCAGTTGCGGGTGAAGGGGCAGGTGAAGCACACGCCCTTGCTGATCGACCGCCTGCAAAAGAGGGGCAGGGCTTGGGGAGCAGGAGACACTCCCCCTGCCTTGGGAAAGGGTCAGAGAGCCCCCCCACACACACACAGTGAGAGCCCTAAGCGAGCAACCCGTTGGACCTGGCACTGCAAGGCTCAGAGCAACTCAGGCAGGCGGCCCTGGCACTCCTCAGTGACCCGCCATCCCCTCACAGCCTTCTGCCGGCTTCATTCCCAGCCTGCTCCATGCAGCACTGCATCCCTCCCAGGCACAGCCCAGCCCACTGCTCCTGCTCCCCTCCCATCCAGGAACGGGGACGCCCGACCCAATGCCCAGCACCCTTGCTAGGAGCAGGGGCTTCTGGGTCATTTCCAGCTGCAAGGCACTGCATTGTGGGATAGAGCTTGGGGAGCCGGTTCCTGGCTTCCTCTCCACCAAACCGTCCCAGCTACGCTTCCCCTGGCGCAGGGACGCCATGTCTGTGTGCCTGGGTGTGGGGTGCTGGCCCAGGCACTGAGCAACACAGACATGTAACATGCCAACACGTTGGGCTGTGCCAGCTCTCTGCCCCCCCAAGATCTGCCCCCTATGCAGATGGGTAGGCCCACACCTCCTATGCTTGCTGTCACACACACAGATGGTTATTCCAGCATACACAAACAGACAGATGGCTATGCACACACACACACACACACACACACAGTGGTAAATGGTGCTGCAAGAAGCCATGGTGAAGAGGCTTTGGGCCCTGCCCCCAGTAGTCATCTCAGGCATTGGTTGTCCCGGTCAGTTGCAATGCCCGGGACAAGCCCAACTGGCTGAACCAGGGTGTCTAGAACTGTTTCTTCCCTGCATGGAGGAGAAGCCACAAGCATTAAAGCTGCCCCAAAGCCCTGAAACCCCAACACCTTTCTCTGAGAATAAGCTTCACAATGAAACAGAGTCACTCTGGGGCAGGGGGATGGGAGACCCCAAAGGAACGTGCAGCATGCTGCAGGAAGTGGTGCAAGTGGCTCAGCATGGCACTGGGGGCACGGTGCTGCAGAGAGCAGAAGGGGAGCTTGCCCTGCACAGCCAGTGATGACCCCAGTGCCCCAGGCTGGCACTAGGGGGCACTGTGCTGTAGGGAGCAGGGTGGAGGCACAGTAGGGAGTGCTGTATGGGTGTCAGGTCCCGGCAGTACGGTGCAGCGGGTAGTTACCCTAGTTAGCCATGCAGGGATGCTGCTGCCCATCAGGCCTGGCACATGTCTCAGGCTGGCAGCCGCAGGAGGCAGCAGGTGAGGCCCAGTTCAGTCAGCACATCCCATTACATGACCGGAATCTGCACAGTGGCCTAGAGCAGAGACCCTGCTGAGTGCTGCCGAAACGCAGCCTGGCTGGAGCCAGAGCTGGCCTGGGTGAATCTGGGGGGCTGGGCAAGTGGACAAGGGCCTGGGATCCAAGCTGAGCTGAGCCCTGCAGGGAGGGGCAGGCCTGGACGGTCATGTCCAAAACTCTGGGATGGGAGTCGCGCCTGCCAGAGCGTCCCAGCCACACCCTGCGTCACTGCCACGGCTGTACTCGCCTGGGCATCAGCTGAGATAAACCTGGGGTCAGCAGCAGCAAACGCTCCTGGAGACGAGCACATGGCGGCTCTGAGTCACAGGATGGTACAGCCACAGGGCAGCTGTCATGAGGGCCGGACACAACAGCCACTGAGCCAGGGCATTGCCTGTGTGCACACAAACACACACACACTGCACCCTCTCCCCCACACACATCCCAACGCACAGACATGCTATGCACACATGCCCACCCCAATGCATACACATACCTGTGTACATACCCACATATACATCCCAATGTGCACTCCCAATATACACACGCCAGTGCATAACACACTCCTGCACACCCCAATATGCGGACACCCCCACATCCCAATGCACACTCCCTTCATATACCCCCCCACACAGACACACCCTATACACACCCACATAGACATCCCAATGCACACCCCGAATATGCACATCAAACCCCCTCCATACACATCCACAACCTACTCACACATCCCTTATAGACACACCAGTTTACACATACATCTTGTACACTACACCCTGTCACAGTTGAGGGTAACTGCACCTGTATTCTCCCTCTGTGGCCCCTTGAGGGCACCTTCTTGAGGCTTCCAGCTCCCAGCCATCACCTCATGTGGGCTGAGACCTGTCTCACCCCTTCCTGAGCTGCACAGCCCCCTGTCTTACACTGTGACATCCCCAGCAAGGCCAGCACCTGTATCATGCGTTCTCTCCAAAGATAGGGTTACCATATTTTGAGTGTCCAAAAAGAGGACACTCCACGGGGCCCCGGCCCCACCACCAGCCCCGCCCATGCCCCCCGCCCCAACTCCACCCCTTCCCCGAAGTCCCTGCCCCAACTCCGCCCCCTCCCCTGCTTCCCGCGAACATTTGATTCGCGGGAAGCCTGAAGCAGGCAGGAGGTAAGCTGGAGGGGGTGGGGGGAGGAGGCACGGCCCAGTCTGGCCCCCCCAATCGAGCGGCTCCCTCCGGCGGCCGGCCCCAGCGTCTCCAGCCTGGCTCGGCTCCTGGGGTGCCGGCCCCGGGCCAGCCCCCAGCCGAGCACCCCCAGCCCAGCACTGCCGGCCCCCGGCCCAGCACCTCCAGCCCCCGGCCCCGGCCCAGCACTGCCGGCCCCCGGCCCCACACCACCGGGCCCGGCCCGGCCCCCGGCCCCCGGCCCCACACCCCCGGGCCAGCCCCTGGCCAAGCACCCCCGGCCCAGCACCACCGGCCCCGGCCCGGCCCCCGGCCCAGCACCCAGCGGCACCGGCCCCTCCCTATTTTCCCGGACATGTTCAGCTTTTTGGGATTTCCCCCCGGACGGGGATTTGAGGCCCAAAAAGTCGGACATGTCCGGGAAAATCCGGACGTATGGTAACCCTATCCAAAGACAATGTTACCAGTGACCCCCCAGCCCTTCCCCAGCAGAGCGCATGTATCTGAAGGACAAAAGCCTCCCAGAGGAAGGGTAAGGGTGAGAAAGAGCTTTGCACATGCACTAACCAGACAGGCTTGGCCCGGCCGCCTTTCCAACCTTTCAGCAAGGTTCAGACCCGAATCAGCCTTTACAACGCACCCTCTTCCTTTGTCCTCTGTGACTGCCCTGGCCTAAACCAGTCTCTGCAAACCATTCCAGGGTGGTACCTCTCCAGAGTTGTTTACAGTCGCCGGGGCTGTAGGAATCACCTCCCTCCACCGCTGTTTTTAGTTCCTGGGTAACCTTCCCCCATGGAGCTGCTCCAATCCCTGGGCACAAAGCTACAGCAACCATTCATAAACTGGATACAGCACAGTCCCCTGAGATGCTGCATGCGGTTGCACTATCGGTCAAACCCCTCCACATACACACATCTGATCTCATTGCATACCTCCCCACACACAAGCACATAAGAACACCGTTACACACTACACATACCCTATGCACACATGTATACACACCACTGCACCCCCCCCAACCCTCCCTGTTCTGAGGGGTGTTGGGTGTGACCCAGGGCAGTGCCCTGCCTTCGCAGCACCAATAGGAGGCAGCGTTTACCCTTGCCGGCCCCATGGGGTGGAAAGGCCCAGGACAGGGGGTTGGAGGTTGGCAGGACGATGGCGCCAGGGGGGCTCTCACCTGAAGAAGCCCTTGCAGCCCTCGCAGGTCATGACACGGAAGTGGTAGCCGGTGGCTCGGTCGCCGCACACGGCGCAGATTTTCTCCTCTCCCTCTGGCTCCCCGTCTTCCCTGCTCCCGGCCCCAAGGCTCAGCACGCCGGGGCTGCTGCTGCTGCTGCTGCTGCTCTCCCTATCAGAGGGGCTGAGCATGGCAGCTCCTGGCCCCCAGGCACCCACAGGCAAGCTGCTGTGGGGCGAGAAGAGTCAGCGACAGGCCTAGGCTCCAGCACAGGGACCGCCCAGGTCAGACCATGCCATGTGGTCCTTCCATAGGGGCCAGGAGACGGCTCCCCATCCGTGGGGCCCCATTCCTCCTCCACCATCCCTTCCCCGGGGACAGCCCCCCGCAGATCCCAGTGGAGCCCGTTGTTTAGGCTCCTGCAGGCATTGTGCAGTCACACGACAAATTAGCTGTTGCTGTCAGTTGTACTGCGGTAATGGGTGGTAGGATAACCCCTGATTCATGCAGACACACACACACAGATGTTGTTTCTTTCAAATCCTGGGCGAGTGGGTTTGGGGAGACCCCGTATCATGTTCTGCTAGGACTGTGTCCAGCCTTCGCCAGGGTCCCTGGGAGCTGGGCCAGGGAGCCCATCCCCCACGCCCCACAGCACGCTAAGGGGAGCTTTTCTCTGCGCCACTGGGCCGGGAGTCACCAGAACTGTGCCAACACCAGCGGAGGCAGCAGATGGCAGTGGTCAGATGGCCCCACCGCCTGTCACCTACCCATGGTGAACCCGGCCTCTCGAGGGCCATCTTCCGCCACGGGAGCTACGGAACAGGCAGGACCTGCCAGCAGGGGGCAGCACTCTCAGCTACAGCATTTCTCTGCCCCCAGTTACCCTCCGGCAGCTCCACGGCCCCCACCTCTGCAGTGCAACCCCAGTGCACTGTGCGCTGCTGCCTCTGCAACACTGCTGCCAACGCAGGAGCCTGGCTAGTGGCCGGCTCGCCCTCCCACAGCTGAGCCTGCTCTGCAGGGAATCCATCTTTTATCCCCCAACTACCCCCATACGCCCCTCTGGCTATCCCCAGACACCCCCATCTATCCCCAGACACCCCTCTGGCTATCCCCAGACACCCTCTTCTATCCCCATACACCCCTCTGGCTATCCCCATACACCCCCATCTATCCCCATACACCCCTCTGGCTAGCCCCATACACCCCCATCTATCCCCATACACCCCTCTGGCTAGCCCCATACACCCCCATCTATCCCCATACACCCCTCTGGCTAGCCCCATACACCCTCTTCTATCCCCATATACCCCTCTGGCTAGCCCCATACACCCTCTTCTATCCCCATATACCCCTCTGGCTAGCCCCATACACCCTCTTCTATCCCCATACACCCCTCTGGCTATCCCCATACACCCTCTTCTATCCCCATACACCCTCTTCTATCCCCAGACACCACTCTGGCTAGCCCCAGACACCCCCATCTATCCCCAGACACCCTCTGGCTATCCCCATATACCCCGCTGGCTATCCCCATACACCCCCATCTATCCCCATACACCCCTCTGGCTATCCCCATACACCCCTCTTCTATCCCCATACACCCCCATCTATCCCCATACACCCCTCTGGCTAGCCCCATACACCCCCATCTATCCCCATACACCCCTCTGGCTATCCCCATACACCCCCATCTATCCCCAGACACCCCTCTGGCTATCCCCATACACCCCTCTTCTATCCCCATACACCCCCATCTATCCCCATACACCCCTCTGGCTAGCCCCATACACCCCCATCTATCCCCATACACCCCTCTGGCTAGCCCCATACACCCTCTTCTATCCCCATACACCCCGCTGGCTAGCCCCATACACCCCCATCTATCCCCATACACCCCTCTGGCTAGCCCCATACACCCCTCTGGCTAGCCCCATACACCCCTCTTCTATCCCCATACACCCCGCTGGCTAGCCCCATACACCCCCATCTATCCCCATACACCCCTCTGGCTATCCCCAGACACCCTCTTCTATCCCCATATACCCCTCTGGCTAGCCCCATACACCCCCATCTATCCCCAGACACCCTCTTCTATCCACATACACCCCTCTGGCTATCCCCATACACCCCCATCTATCCCCATACACCCCTCTGGCTATCCCCATACACCCCTCTGGCTATCCCCAGACACCCTCTTCTATCCCCATATACCCCTCTGGCTATCCCCATACACCCCCATCTATCCCCATACACCCCTCTGGCTAGCCCCATACACCCCCATCTATCCCCAGACACCCTCTTCTATCCCCATACACCCCTCTGGCTAGCCCCATACACCCCCATCTATCCCCAGACACCCCTCTGGCTATCCCCATACACCCCCATCTATCCCCATACACCCCTCTGGCTAGCCCCATACACCCCCATCTATCCCCAGACACCCCTCTAGCTATCCCCATACACCCTCTTCTATCCCCATATACCCCTCTGGCTAGCCCCATACACCCCCATCTATCCCCATACACCCTCTTCTATCCACATACACCCCTCTGGCTATCCCCATACACCCCCATCTATCCCCAGACATCCCTCTGGCTATCCCCATACACCCCCATCTATCCCCAGACACCCCTCTTCTATCCCCATATACCCCGCTGGCTAGCCCCATACACCCCCATCTATCCCCATACACCCCCATCTATCCCCATACACCCCTCTGGCTATCCCCATACACCCCCATCTATCCCCAGACACCCCTCTGGCTATCCCCATACACCCCCATCTATCCCCATACACCCTCTTCTATCCCCATATACCGCTCTGGCTAGCCCCATACACCCCCATCTATCCCCATACACCCATCACGCTATCCCCATACACCCCTCTGGCTATCTCCAGACACCCCCATCTATCCCCATACTCCCATCTCTCTATCTCCATACACCCCCAACTACCCCCATACACCCCCATCTATCCCCATACACCCATCTATCCCCATACACCCCTCTATCTCTCCCATACACCCCCATCTGTCCCCATCTCCCCCATACATCCCCCTTCTATCCCCATACACACATCCCCACCATCTATTCCAGAGGTGGGCAAACTATGGCCTGCGGGCCACATCCGGCCTGCTTGACCGTCCTGTCCAGCCCTTGAGTTCCTGGCCGGGGAGGCTAGCCCCCGGCCCCTCCCCTGCTGTCCCCCCTCCCCCACAGCCACGCTGCCACGTGGGCAGCACTCTGGGCAGCAGGGCTGCGCGCTCCTGCAGGGCAGCATGGCAGCGTGTCTGGCTCTGGCCAGGAGGCATGGCTGCCAGACATGCTGCTTGAGCGGCATGGTAAGGGGGTGGGGGCCGGGGGGTTGGATTAAGGGGCAGGGGGTCCCGGGGGGCAGTCAGGGGACAGGGAGCAGGAGGTGGTAGGATGGGGTGGAGGTTTGGGTGGGGGGCGATTGGGGAATGGGAATGGGGGGCTGGATAAGCGTGGGAGTCCTGGGGGGCCTGTCAGGGGGCGGGGGTGTGGATAGCGGTCAGGGCAGTCAGGGAGCAGGGGGCGGTTAGATAGGGGGTGGAATCCTGGGGGGATTGGATGAGGGGCAAGGGGTCCCAGGAGGGGGCAGTCAGGAGACAAGGAGCAGGGGGGGTTGGGGGGTTCTGAGGGGGGCAGTCAGGGGGTGGGAAGTGGGAGGGGTCGGATAGATGGCGGGGGCCAGGCTTTTTGGGGAGGCACAGCCTTCCCTACGCGGCCTTCCATACAGTTTTGCAACCCTGATGTGGCCCTTGGGCCAAAAAGTTTGCCCACCCCTGATCTATCCCCGTCCACCCCTCTATTATCCCTGTATACCCCTCTATGTATCCCCATACAGCCCCATCTATCCCGATACACCCCTCTGGCTATCCCCATACACCCTCTTCTATCCCCATATACCCCTCTGGCTAGCCCCATACACCCCCATCTATCCCCAGACACCCCCTTCTGTCCCCATACATACCCATCTATCCCCCCCACACCCTTCTATCCCCATAGATCCCTCTATCTATCCCCATACACCCCCATCTATCCCTCTATTTACCTAGTGACCTAGCTCTCTCAGTACATAGCTGGTCCCGCTCACTGCTATATCCAAGCCCCGTCACAATGGTTCATGGGTTGTCTCCTCTCAGCCCCTGGGGAGTAGGGATGTTTGCTCCTCACTTTACAGATGGGCAGGAAGCCCCAAGAGGGGCTGAGATGCTGTGATGCTGAGACTGGGGCAGCACTAACTTTTAAGCACCGAGCAAATCACAGGAACACCCTGCGACCCACACTGCCAGGGGCCTGGGCTCCCATACACTGAATGGGGGGAGAGGTGCCTGACACTATGACCCACACAGCCAGAGCCAGGGGCCTGGGTTCTTGTACACTGAAGTGGGGGAGGGGCACCTGACACTGCTGTGACCCACACTCCAAGTGGGGGGAGGGAACCACCTAAGCCAGCCAATGGGAGATGCCGACCGGAGGGGTGTGAACTAAGCCCCAACCCCTCACCAAGCTAGGCCCCTAAGCGCTGGCTGCAAGGAGGTGCCCAGCTCTGCTAGCGAGTCACCTGGGAGCCCCTCACATGGCATCTGGTGCCTCAGGCCTTTCTGGTGAGAATGAGAGAGGCAGGTGCCTCGCTCCACAGCAGACTGTCCAAGGAGGAGGGGTAGCAGCAGCAGCTGTTTTGTTCATACTAGCCCAGTGGGTAGAGCACTTGCCTGGGATCTGGCTGACTTGGGTTCAAGTTCCCTCCTAGCCCAAGCCAAGCATCATTGTAGTGTGTGTGCAACACTCTGCCTGCCCATCAGGGCAGGTTTTGTGTCTCGAGCTGGACCTGCCCTGCCCTGCCGTGCTCTGCTGGAGTCAGGAGGAGCCCAACCTCTTGGTGCCCTGCATGATGGTGTCACCCCAGTGCCTGTTGCGCTTGGTCCCCCTGCCTGCCCCCTTGTCAAGGTGAAGCAGGCTGCTCTGGGAGCCAAGGTGACCTGCCTGGCTGTGAGGAGCTGTCCCCATGGTCCCCTCCCCGACAGGGTCAGTCCGGGGCCTGTGCGGGGGATGTTAACCCAGCGTGGGGGGAGATTAGCCAGCCTGGAGAAGGCAAAGTTCATTAGAAGTGGGCAGCTGTCCAGGGCTGGGGGCACCAGGCAGAGATTGGCACCCAGAGGGGGACGAAAGGGGCAGGGAGGAGGCTGAAGGGCTGAGGCTGAGGCTGGGGCTGGGTGGCTCCCCCGGTCACAGGGGGGCAGCGGCAGCTGCGGAGCTCTCATGATTCCCCTGCAATCACTTGTTCAAAGCCCCCTCTCCCTGCCAGAGACCTGCCTTATCAGTCTCCCCAGCTGTTCACTCACGTTGGCCCCAGTCCCTCTCACTCTCCTGAGCAGAATTGAGCCCAGGCAGGGGGCCCCCATTGGTGTGAAGACCCGGGGACCTCGCCTGGCTGGCCTTGAATTAAGAGGGGCATTAACTCCAGCTCGCTGTCTCTGTCCCTTCTTGATGCATGGAAACACAGGCGGAGACCCTGTGCCACCCCAGCCCCTTAGCCTAGCTGCCCCCCCTCCCCTTCCTTCCCACCCATCCCGTGTGCCCGCTCACCGATGGTGTGGGTTGGGGGGGTGGCTGGGAGCAGGTGGGGGGCTGGCTCCCAGGCTCCCCGCAGGCCGGGACTCTGCTCCCTCCCCAGCGGCGTCCGCACAGACAGATTCAGATTGATTTATTTCACAGCCTGGGTGGAATTTGAACTTTGAACTTCAAGGAGTGGAGGCCAGGAGCAGTAGGGATGGGTGGGGGGGAGTAGCTGGAGGGGGTATAGGGAGGGGGGAGCAGCTGGAGGGTGAGGGAGGTGGGAGCAGCCAGGGAGACGACCTTGGGCACATGGGGACAGTGTGTCCTGGGTGGCCCCTGAGAGGTAACACACTGGGGCTGACACACACACAGGGACACACACACACTCTGGGGCTCGCAGCCTCCCGTTCACACTCAGCCCAGCCTGAGGGATGGAAAGGCCTGCCCGACACCCATTACCTTAATGTCCTAGGGCTGAGAAGTCGGCCCTGCTTGTCCCCTGGGCACTCCCCAGTCACAGATCCTTGTGGGAAGCTGGACTGGGGGCAGTGCCAGGCCAAGCCTGGCAGTCTGAGAGGGGGTGTTTGGCAGTCTCCACTCATGGGCTTTCAGTGCCCCCATCCCAGCCTCCTGCACCTAGCAGAGCCCAGCACCCACTGGCACTGCCCTTCCGTTGCTCTTGGCTCATAGAGTTTGAAACTCCGGGAACTTCCTCCGCAGCTCAGGAATGAGGGCAGACTGGTTCAGTTCCCCCAGCCCAGGCTGGGCCGGGCACTGGGACCTGCCCAGGGGAGGGCAGCCAGGCTGGGATTGGGCACCGGGGCCTGCGCAGGGCAGGGGGAGCCAGGCTAAGGCTGGGCACTGATGTTCCCCCAGGAAGTGGGGCTCTCCAGAGATTTCTGAGCTGGAGCCCTGCTCACTGGGCCCACAGTGTGAACTCCACGCTCTGGGGAATCTCAGGTACACACCTTCCCTCACACCAAGGATGCAGGCTCAGGGGGTGGGAATGGGCCACGGTGCTTAGGTACTGGCCATGCAGGAACACAGAGAGACTGGAACCAATCTGTGGCCCCCGGGGCTGTCCCCGTGTGGCACACCAGGGCAAGGGGAACATCGCAGCTGTAGCAGGGCTGGAGCACAGACACTCCTACTCCCCAAGCAAAGCCCCTGGCTTGGGCTATGGAGAATCAGTGTGTGGGCCATGACAACAGGTGGGGGCAGTTCCAACTCCATCCACTAGGGAGCAGTGGTCTGTCTGTCTCACAAGCACCCACCCCAGCCACTCTGCTGTCATCTAGACCTGGGAAGGGGGGTGGGGGCAGATTTCCAAAGGCGCTCAGCACAGTAGGTATCTGCTGGGATCTCCTGACAATCCCTTTGGGTACGGAGCCCTTCCCCTCTCGTTTCCCTGTTTGAATCCAGCCCGGGGCAGTTGTGATGAAAGCACCCAGCCAGGGCTCGTTGGGAGCCTGTACGGAATGATCTGGAGGCATCCAGTCTGGCTCCTGGTGCTTGCACCAGAGATGCACCACCACATGGACTGAGCTCCCCCTCCCCAGGCAGGGCTGGGCCAGGCTGGAGGAACAGTAGGTGGAGGGGGGGGGCTGCCCCATCCTGGAGGTGTAGATGCCCCCACAAGCCATGTTCCAGCTGCAATCTGCATCACGAGATAAGCATCCCCGAGAAGGGTCCTGCTCCAGCTCCCACCCAGTGCTCTGCCAGCACTGGAGAGAACTGCGCAGAGCAAACTCTGGCTGCCCTGATTAATGCTCCAATCCCTGGGCGATCAAGACCGATTTCCTGCTAATGAAACTTTGAAAAGCTTCATTAATCTGCACTGAGCCGCTCAGGGCCGTTCCACTCTGCCTGGCTCCCCTGTCCTCGACGCAATGGCTCAGGCCAGGACCACAGTTTGGAACAGGATGTCTTTATTTTCCCATGACAGTCCCATTCTGTCCTGCCCCCTCCCCTGCCGCACGGGCCCCCGGGACTCCGCTTTTGCTGGGGAAAGGCCACGAAGTCTGGATTGCTGCAGCAGTGAAGGAGCAACTGGGGCAGCCAGCCCCCCCCGCCCCCCCCCCGGAATGGCTAAGGCCTGGCACATGGTGGGTGCTACCTGCCTGGGCAGCGGTGGTGGGGCACTGCGTGCAGACACAGGGGCATCTGTCAGAGCCAGCCCAAAGCCACGGAGACCCCTCACCCAGCAGGCATGGGACACTGGCATCTCCATCTGGGGAGCTCAGTGCCTCTGCAGACATGAATGGATTTACCTTCCCAGCCCTTGGGGCATTATCCCCGCCACAGAGGGGAAACTGAGGCACAGAGGGGTCCCACATCGAGCCAAGAGGATGAGGCACACAGCTCATTAGCATTTGCATGCCCAGTGCTCTGAGACCCTCAGAGGAGGGAGATGCTGCGTAGGAGTGCGAAGGGCTGATAAGCAGAGACACTAAGTGATTGTTCTGTGAATGAGTGTGTTGGGGTGTGCGTGTGGTATGAATGTATGTACAAGTGCAGTGTGCGTATGAATACAGAGGTGCAGCGTGTGTGTGTGTGTGTGTTCAGGCAGTGCCAGGAATGAGCATGTCTGACTGGAGAGGGAATGGGGAGCTGCTGGCAGAGTAGGCAGGACCAAAGCCCTCCAACTATGGGGCAGGGCTGGACTTTCAGTGACTCAGGGAGCTGGCTCATGGGGAGGTTTGGCCCTGCTGGTCTTGGTGGCCAACCTCTCTGTCCCCAGGTTCACCTGGATGGGGCGTGCAGCTGCAGGAGGGCAAACAGCGCTGCCTGTGGGAGGCCCCAGGGTGACTCGGTCTTTTCGTGTGTGTGTGTGTGTGTGTGTCAGCCCTAGTGAGTGTGTGTGTGAGCCCCAGAGCATGGGTGTGTCAGCCTGAGTGTGTCAGCCCCAGTGAGTGTTTCAGCTTCAGTGTGTGTGTGTGTCAGTCCCAGTGTGTGTGTGAGAGAGCCCCAGTGAGTGTGTTTCAGCCCCAGAGTGAGCTCATGTGTATCACTTTGTAGGAGGACAGTCAGTGTTGATTGTTGATCCAAGTGTGAATGTGATGGTCAGTTTGAAGTCACTGTGCTGTGTGTACCATGGGGTGAGCCTGTGCTGCAGGTCAGCTCCCACGAGGCCCAGGCTGGGGTTGAGCATTAGGGCCTGCCCAGGGTAGGGCGAGCCGGGCTGGGTGCTAGGGCCTGCCCTAGGCAGGGGAGCTGGGCTGGGCATTGGGGCCTGCCCAGGGCAGGACTGGAAATCCCCCTAGCGCTCCCCAAGGGAAGGGCTGGCAGACCCAGTGCTGTCTGGGGCAGAACTCTAGGGACAATCCTGCCTGGCCCCAGGCCTGTGGAGGGACTGGATGGGACACCATGGGATCTGAAGCTGTGACCGCTGTGAGCTCAGAGAGGAGGGGAAGGGCAAGTGGCTGGGAGGAGCAGCACAAAGCCTGTTGTCTATGGGCAAGCCCGGTGCCCCAGCGGGAGTGGCGGGGCCAAGGCTGGGCATCCACCATGCCAAGCACCTCTGCCTGGCAGCTCCAAGCTAGAACATGGCAGAGGGGCAAGACAGGGTGTGTGGCACTGGCACTAGCAGGGAGCCCCGTGGCCTGCTGCTGTCAATGGGAACCTCGGCACCTTCCCTGACCTCAGTGCCGCTGCATGAATTCTTTATCAGCTGCAGCTTCTGCCTTAAATTAAACATGAGGCAAAAGCTGCATCCGAAGCCAGACACCACTTAGCCACATCCATATGGGTGAGCGAGTGCTACCTGGGAGCAGGAGCCAGGACAGCACTGCCAGGCTCAGCCCTGGACAGCCCACGCAGAGGCCACGGGAACAAAGTTTGCTGGGCAGCAGGGGAGATTGGGAATCCCCTGAGGGCAGCTCCACTCAATTCAGCCTACAGCCTCTCTTAGCATCCTGGCTCCTCCTTGTGGGGTTCACACCATCCACGTGGTGAAGACCCCCCCCCCCAGGGGATCCAAAGCAGGGCTGTCTCAGGACAGGGGATGTCATAGCAGCCGGATCCAGGGCTCCATTGCTTCCCCCTCTTGCAGAAGGGCAGCCCCTGCTGTCAGAAATGAGATTCCCACCTCAGGACAGCAGCATGGGGCTCTACTCTCTGGAGCACCCCTGTACTCCAGGCTGACACACTTTGTTTTCTGTAGTGTTACATTTGAGCTCAGTAACTAGGAGGTTAATCACCTCACAGAGCACATATGAAACCGGGCCTGACAGGAGCAGGGATTGAACCTGCTGGCCCTGTAGTTTGAGCTAAACGGGTAACCCTGTTAGCGGAGGTTGTTATCGGTACTGGCCCCTAGGGGGCGCCACGCTCTCACACATTCAGCCGGTGCATTAGGTATGCCCCTGGGTGAGCGGGTGCTGGAGCTCCTGTTGGCGAGAAGTGCCTGAGGATGACACACGGTTGCAACTGAGGTTCTAGCTGGCACCTGTGCAGAGTTCATTGATCCAGAGCAGGATCTATGCAGAAGGGCAGCATCAGCGGCTACTGCCTGAGAGCTGGCATTGAAGCTGGTGAGATGGGCTGGTCAGAGCCTCTGGATTTCACTAGATTTCATCACTGTCTTAGGGAAGCCCAGAGGTGCCATGTGATTTCCAGTCCTAGCACCCATGGGAGTCCCAGGGAACAACTGGAAAGACAAACAGGAGCCACGTGTTACCCAGTGGGTGCCCACAGAGCCCCTAGCATCCTCCCTGGCAGATTAGAGCCAGGGACTCGTGGGTTCCATGCCCAGCTCTGGGAGGGAGTGTGATAGAAGGGAATGCGGGGGGCGGGGGCACCAGGACTCCTGGGTTCAATTCCCAGCTCTCACTCGCTGCCTGACCTTGAACAAGTTACTCAGCTGCATTTCCGCGCTGCACTGGGGCCGATAACCCGGCCCGGAGCGCAGGGTCTGTGTGAGGGTTGGTTCTCCCCAGCGCTGCGGGAGTCCCGGAGGGCTAGAGGGGCGCCCCGTTGCTAGATGGGGGCGGTTAGGGGGTGTCTCCCCTCAGGGCTGCCTACACACGGGAGATCGGCGGGTTCCGGGCGGTGCCAAGAAGCAGGAAGGAAGCGGAGGCGCAGAGGGACCCTGCGCGGGCTGGAAAAGCCCCGGCGGGGATCTCTGTCTCCGCTCAGCCGCTTCCTGCGGGGCAGGGCCGGGGCAACAGCCAGGGGCTGGTACCCAAGGGTTATGTAACGGCGCCAGCCGCTCCCGGAGACCCCTAGCTGGGGCGACCCGGAGCCTGCACTCCAGGGAGCCCGAGGGCTGTGCCGGGGGCAGCCCGGCAGGAGCCCAGAGGAAGGAATCCCGTGCGGGGACAGGGCACGGCCAGATCCCGAGAACGGGGGCCCGGGCGGCCTATGGAGAGGGGAGTGGGGTGGGCTGACCCCGCCGAGAGGCACCTGCCTGCGCAGCCCCCCTCCGGTCCCAGCCCCCCCACCCAGCTGCCTGGGCGCAGCCCCCACCCCCACAGTCCTCAGCTTCACCCCAGCTGCCTGGACACAGCCCAGACCCCCTGCCGCCCCCTCCAGCTGCCTGGGCGCAGCGCAGACCCCCTGCCGCCCCCTCCAGCTGCCTGGGCGCAGCCCAGACCCCCTGCCGCCCCTCCCCAGCTGCCTGGGCGCATCGGAGACCCCCTGCCGCCCCCTCCAGCTGCCTGGGCGCAGCGCAGACCCCCTGCCGCCCCCTCCAGCTGCCTGGGCGCAGCGCAGACCCCCTGCCGCCCCCTCCAGCTGCCTGGGCGCAGCGCAGTCCCCCTCCCTCCCCGCTCCTGTTTACTCTCGTCCCGCCTTAGCCTAGTTTGGAAATGCAGCAGAGCGCTGCGCTCCCCCATTGGCTGCCCGGGGCTGTCAGTCGGGCGCCGCGCGGGGTCCGGCCATATGCTATAAAGGCGGCGAGGGCGCAGCCGGCTCCAGACCCGCGGAGCCGCGATCGCCGCGTAGCGTCCACACCAGGCCCGCCCCGCGCAGCGCCATGAGCCAGGTGAGGTTCTGGGCCGGGCGATGGGCGGAGAGGCCGCGGGGAGCCCGGCTGGGGAGAGCCGGGGGACCCCCGCCCCCCGACGGGCACCCGCGCTCAGCTCCGCGGGCTGGCTCCAGAGATGCTGGAGTCGGGGGCTGGTGACACTTTCCCCGCTGGCTGGCCGAGGGGCGGGGGAACCGCCTCCAAGGGGCTGCCCCCCCCTTGCCCACACCCCCCTGTGGGTGACCTGGCTCAGCCCTGGTCCCCTTAGCATCACCATGGCCCCATGGCTCTGGGACTTTGGCCCCACTCTTGGAGACAGGCTCCTCCCCAGCTGGTGTCTGTGCCCCCTTGCAGGGGCTGAGTGTGCCCAGGGGGAATAGAGGTGGGCACTGAGGGGTGGCTGGCCCCAGGTCTCCCCTGCCTGGTGGGATGTGGGTGACAGTGAAGCCCTGAGGAAAGGCTGCTAATCATATGGCTGGATGCTGGGCACTCCGAAATGGGCTGGGTAGAGCACAGCCATTCTGAGACCCTGGGGTGCCCTTCCCTTCACTGCTCGGGCTCTGTCCCCTGATGGAGGAGTCCCTGTGGGTGGCTGGGGGCCTGGGGAATCCAGCGCCCAAAGCCTGCTGTGCCCGGACTGTGCTGCACGTGGTGAGGATGCAGTGGGGAGGTGACCTCCCATCCCGGCTACACCCTCAGCCGGTAACACCCCTCCCCCACCCACCACAGCTGCAAGTGTGATTAGTGGTATCCTGGCGACCGGGGTGCTTGGTCCAGGTGGAGCCAGCCCTGGGCTCTGTGTTCCTGGCTCTGGCGCTCAGTGTGAAAGTCCTGCTGGTCCCAGGTTCGGCCACTTTTGGGGCAGCTCTGCTCCAGCTTAAGTTGAAGTTTAGCACCAGTCTGGAGCTGCTGGGGATGCCCTGGTACCCCAGCCTGGCGCCACCCCAGCTGGGCTCTCCCAGCCACAGCTGAGCACTGCTGGGCTGACACTCGTTGGGGGTGGGGGGGAAGCATGAGACTGACGTCACTCTGCAGGGCTCCCTTGAGGGCAGTAACTGCAGAGGCAGCCCTGGGCTGGCCGGCCTCCGCCCAGTGCCAGGAAAAGGTGCACGCGATGGGAAGGTACAGAGGGAGGGACCTTGGGAGGGAGCCCCATGCCCTCTTCTGGGGAGGCGAGAGCAGCCAGGCTGGGAGCAAGTGTGCAGTGCTCAGAATCCAGGGGTGCTGGGGCTGGGATGACCATGCTGGGGGCAGATAAGCTCATCCCGTCCTAGGGTCAGAGGAGGCTCATACAGCCCTGGGCAGCAAATGCAGCTAGTTAGTGCCAGCGGTGTTGGGAGCCGTCATGACCCAGGCACGGCCAAGGGCCTAGCAAAGAGCACCCTGTGGTGACAGTCTCCGGGGCCCTGGATGGAAGCGGGTCTGGGTCTGTTCCTGGCTTTGTTCGCAGAGCTTCTCTCTATGGAGACGTAAGAATGGCCTTACTGTGAACCTAACATGATCAAGTGATCTCTCTCCTACCATCCATCCACGCAACAAAACACGAATCAAGAGTTCCAGGCTATGCTGTGTTTCTAAAGAGACCGTCCAAGGAGGGGAGAGGAATGGATGGACAGATACATGCACCCAGAGCGCGAGCCCCAGGGTTGGGCTTTCGGACCCAGCTCTGCCCATTGGCATGGGGCCCCCAGAAGCTCCTTGCAGGCAAGGGTATTAAGGTCTCCCGTAGGAAGCTTGTGTAGGGTCCTGCTGAAGTCAAGTTGCAGCTTTGAGTCTGTGGGGTGATGCAGAGGTGGAATGAAGTGTGGCTGCAGTGTGGATCCCCCTGGGCCCCATAGCATGTGGGGCAGAGGGTGGCTGCTTTGCTGACTCTCTGGTGCCAAAGCCTGCCTGACCCACTGCACTACCTGACCCCAATGTGCCAGGCTCTCCTACACCAGCTGACTGCTCCAGCCCCACTAGCAGCTGCCCCTCAAGCGGCAGCAGGCTGCTTCCCAGCTGTGTGTTCACCAAATCCCAGGTGCCTGTCGCTGTGGAGGAGGGAGCAGCACAACGGCGCCTCCCAGGGGACGGAGCACTCACTCCTGTCTCTGGTGACTGGCTAGGAACAAACAGAGGTGTCCCAAAATGCCTGGATCCCTCCAGGCTGGCCCTGGGGCCTGTCCCTGTGTCATCATGCAGCAGGGAGGGGCTCAAGCAAGGGTTGTTGTCAGGACACCTGGGTTCTCCGTCCCTTGCGCTATATGAGCCCCCTTGCTGGGCTGCTCCTCCTCTGCTGGGGGGTGGAGCACGGTGCCTCCCTGCAAGCTGAAGCTTTGCCCCATAAGCTCTCGGACTCCCCCGCCATGCACCGCATGGCAGGTGCTGTGGGTGGGCAGCAAGTTCACTCCCTTCCTCGTGTCTCGGGGGTTTTCTTTCATGCGTTGGCCACAGGGACTTCCCAGCTGCCTGTACATGCGCCCTGCCTGTGAGCTGTGTGGCGCAGTGAGAGGGGCCCGGAGCGCCACCACCCTGCTCCAAAAACCCAGGCCCCGAAGCCTGAGCTGCAGGAGAATCCCCATCAGCTGTTAGCAGTGCGGAGCCGATGACCTGGGGGAGCAGGGCTGAGCATGTAAGAGAGGGCAGTGGTAACAGGTGCAGGAGCTGGCATTGCCTAAGGAGAGCCCCTGACAGTGGGGGTGTGTGGTGGTGACAGAAGGGTGTGTGTGTGTGGGGGGGGGGGTGAGGGCACTGGAGGGCTGGGTTTGGAGCAACTGCCTGTGTAGGTCTCCTAATCAGTCTCTCTCTCTTGCCGCCCCTCCCCCCCCCGATCAGAGCCCCCAGTCACAGGTGACACGTCTCCTGGCCACAAATGGGGTTTGGCCCTGCTCCAGCTCTGACCCCAGCTATTCCAGCTCCTCCCACTCCCTGCTACAGGGTAGACACCCCCTCTCCCACAGATGGGATGCTTCCCTGACTAACCCTAACCTGCTGATCCCTGGGCTGCTCAGAGCCTGGTTCCCACAGCTTGATGGGTGAACCCTGCCATACAGTGCGCCCCCTGGCCCCACTTGCTGTCTGGACCACTGCTGTTCCGACCACAGCCACAGCCCTGAAGGGAACAGGCGGGGCCTCCCTCCTCCTGTCTGGGGCAGTGTGTGTCTGGGGGAGCCGCTACTCTGGGATGGGGCAAGAAGGAAGAACATAAGAGCATTCATACTGGGTCAGACCAAAGGTCCATCTAGCCCAGTATCCTGTCTCCTGACAGCGGCCAGTGCCAGGTGCCCCAGATAGAGTGAACAGAACAGGTGATCATCAAGTGATCCATCCCCTGTCATCCATTCCCAGCTTCAGGCAAACAGAGGCTAGGGACACCATCCCTGCCCATCCTGGCTAATCGCCATCGATGGACCTATCCTCCATGAATCTATCTAGTTCTTTTTTGAACCCTGTTTGAATGCCATGTTCCTCCGCAGCTCACCTGTTCTGCCCCATTAACTTCTCTGCCATGGCTGAGCCAGCAGCCTTCACTGGAGGAGCCCACGGAGCTCTGGGTCGGGACTGAGGGGCACTGGCAGAGCAGTGGGGAGGGGAACCCAGGGCCGGGATAGCAAGGGGCTGTGGGTCAGGATTGAGGGGCGCTGGCAGAGCTGGGGGTGTAGAGCCCCAGGCTAGGGGCTGTGGGTCAGGAGTGTGGGGCAGTGGCAGAGAAGGGGGTGTGGAGGGCAGGCATAGTGAGGCTGAGGGTTGGGATTACGGGCCAACGGTGGACCTTGCCCGGTGCCTCCTGTCCCCTTTGTGGCTCAGCTCGGCCGCCTCCACAGGTGCCAAAGCTGGGGGAGACCCAGTGAGGGGAAGCATGTACTTGCTGCTCTGAGCGGCTCCCCCATGGGACTGAGAGTCACTCCCTCAGAGGGGTCTTGCGCGCTGGCTGTGATTGGCTCATTCTTTCCCTGTGGTGGTGTCCCTGGCTGTGACGGGTTGGCTGTCCCCACCCCTGTGGACTCTCCAGGCTGGGCACACCTGTGGGCTTGCTCCCCTACCCCGAATGCGAGTGGGACAGGGGGAAGAGAAACCCTTGGAAGGGAGAATCTCCCAACTGTCCCAGCTATTTGGGGAATGTCCTGAGCCAACCCCCTGGGGTGAAGCAGCCTGAGACATGGGGCCAACTGGATCCAGTGGTTCCAGCCTTGAGCTCTGCGGCTGTGGCCGGTCTCCCTCCTGCTGGCCGAGTTGCTGACGATGCAGCCCTGGTGCTGCCTGGGCCTCGGCTCAGTGTGGAAGATGTGCCAGGAATGGCTCCAGTAACGGCTCTGCCAGCTTGCATCAGGCTGAATCTGGGGCAATGGGTGTCTCTGCACTCGGAAGCGTGAGGACTTCACTTCTGTGGGCATGAAGTGGCATGTGTCTGGGTCTGGCCATGGATGGAATCAGAACTGTCCCTTGTGTGTCATAGGCCCCGCACTGCTCGCTGATGCCAGAGATGCTCCCTTGGCACATGTGAGAGCTCCCTCTGCTGTTGGGGCAGCAGGACGGGCACTCCGTCACCACCGCTGTGTGAAGCTCTGCCTGGCTCTAAGTGACCTAGTGACCATGCTGGGTGGCTGGGGTTGTGTTACAGCACCGGCAAGGGGGCCTTTGGGCAGGATGCTACGTCCCGACAGCTCTGTCCATACTGCAGCACCATGGGCATGCAGCTGCCTCTGGGGTGGAGCAGCCGAGAGGTACATAGCAATGGCTCAGCAGTGTGTGTGTGTGTGGGGGGGGGGGGCAGTGGAAGGGTGTTGTACAGAGCCCCTGCTCATACCCCAGGCCCTGGGGGCAGGCAGGGCCGATCTGAAGGGCTGTGTAGGAACTGTGGTGTTGGGAGCCGGCAGAGTAGCAGGTAATTGCTCCAGATCCAGCGCTGAGATTCAGACGCCAGTGCCCGGTGCCCCCCAGCACTGGTGGGTTCTCCAGGCGTCACAGGGTGTGCCGGGGAGGGGGCTGCCCATATAGGCCTAGGTGAGTGGAGTGAAGGGGGCCCCTGGTGTTACCTGCTGGAGCCCATCTCCATGGCAACCGGCACATGCACAGTTCCTGTCACCCCCACCCCCTGTCGGGCTCATAAAGAGGGTTCAAAGCTCCCCCTGTGCTGCTCCCACACCACCTTCCCCCGCGTTTGGGGTGGTGTCCTGCATGCTGATCAGCATGGGTCTCTCTTGGGGGTCTCTTTGTTGAGACCTTGTACAGACGTTGTCCCCTGCTGGGAAAGGCTGGGACTGGTGTAGCCTGGAGCGCCCCCCACAGCCAGCGCTCCCGCCCCGCTCCCTGCAGCACCCCATGAACAGGGGTGAAAAGCCCCTGGCATGCCCTTGCTCCTGGCTAGCTGTGGTCAAGCCTGGTCTAGATCAGGAAGGGAGGGAGGGTCTTCTAGTGATTAGGGCACGAGCCTGGCGCTTGGGGCTCCTGAGGCCCGTTTCTAGCTGATGTTCAGGCTGATGTTGGCTGGCATGTCTGTCCCCATTGTCCCCTGGCTGAGGGCTCAGAGCTGCTCCACGGTGTGCAGTCACCAGCCAGGGGCTGGTGCCAAAGGGGGTTTGTAGTGGGCCTGGGCAGGGAATTGGACAAATGGGGTAAGACGCTGCCTGTTGCAGGATGTGAGCCCCTGGCATGAGCCCCAGTAGCCTTGGCCCAGCCCTGCAGCGCCCAGCCTGGCGAGGGCGGAACAGGAGGGCATTGTGGGGTGCCCAAAGTCAGTGCCCCTCCTGTCTCCTGGGGCAGTGCCCCTTCTCTTTGCTTTGCTGGGCACAAGGCACTTCTAGGCAGTGGCAGTCTGTCGAAGCAGGTGGGTAGCAAGTTCTCCTCTGGCACAGGTGGCAGGACCTGGGCTTTGGAGCAGGGGCCAGGGCCCTGATGGTGTGAGAGCACCAGTGATGGGCAGCTGCAAACTCTTGGGGGGGCTTCCTGTTCCCAGCCCTCCCCCCCCCACCCCGGGTTGGGAGGCTGCCTGGACGGACTCACTCTCCCCCAGCAGGGGCTGGCAGTGGGCGGGAGGGGAGTTTTTGGGGGGAGGGCAAAAGGGAGATGGAGTCAGGGAGGGGGTGGCTGCATGGAGGGGGCCGCAGAGTGCTCCCCCCATGAGCTGGGGACAGAGCAACTCCTGCAGTGTCCCAGGCCCCTGTGAAATGACAAGGAACTTCCCCTGGGGGGGGGGGGGAGCCCTGGGCAGTGCTAAATCGAGGGGGCTGCAGACCTCCCTCCATCTTCTCTCACAGAGCCACCCTTCCCTGGGCGCCCTGACACCCTGCTCCTGCCCAGCAGGCCCCGAGCTCAGGCCCGGGCCCCCTGTCCCCTGTGGCCCTGTGCTCAGACTGGCCTGCACTGAGTTGATCCCCATGGGCAACCCAGGAAGAGCTCGCGGCCTCATAAGAGCTTCTCCTTGGGAGGTTACAAGCGCACATGCTTTGGGCTTGAGACCATTATGGGATGGATCATCAGGGGTTGCCTTAGCAACAGATGCAGAGCAAAAACCCAAATTCAGAGTTGAGCAAAAAGTTGGGGGTGCCGTGGGGAGCAGGGCAGGAGCTCTGGCTGTGTGGGAGCTCATGGTTACTCCAGCCCCTTCCTCTCCCAGCAGGGGGCGCTGTAGAGGGTGAGGCAGGAGCACTGGCCATGGGGGAGCTCCCAGCTACTCCAGGCCCGGCAGAGCTCACTGGATGCCCGGTGTAGTGGGTGCGCTGGGAAGCACACAGCTGTCTTTCATCACCTAGAACAAATGGCTCCAGACAGTGGTTCCGTGACTGAGCCGAGTCTGAGATGGAAAATCCCAGGCAGGTAGCGCAGCACGTCCCCAGCGCAGGGGAAGCCGGCTGTGCTGCACGTGGGGGGAGGAGGGGGAACTGGCAGCCTCTAACTGCAGCAATCCGTCTTGCGGAAAAATACATCCGAGCCAGGAGTGCCTTGGGGGCAGCGCTGAGAGGCTGATCTGGGCCAGGGGAGGTGAAACCCAGCCCAGTGAGTGACAGACTGGAGTGGGGCGGGGGGGGGGGAGGGAGGGAAGCTAAGGGGATAATGAAGAGCCAGCCATGCGGTGCTGGGGAGGGCATGGGGCGGTGCGGCTCCTGGAGTGGGGAGCCGAGCGCTGGGAGGGGGGTTAGCTGTCAGTAGCTGGCAGCCTGGTGCGCTCTGGCTTTTAGGGTAATTAGGAAGCCTGTCCTGGGAGGGGGGATTTTCTCATGCTGAGCGGCTTATTGGCTGAGCGGTGTGCTGCTTCCCTGGCCTGCAGGGAGCAGTGGGCACGGTGCCCAGGGGGAGGAGGCTGGCACCCCTGCATCTCCAGGTCTGGGCTCTCTGCTGTGCTCGTCAGCAGAGCGGCTGGACCCCTGTCACCCTGCCCCATCCCTTCTTGGCCTCCCCTTCTCCCTGGGACTGTTTGTCTTGGATGCTGCATCCACCATGCCAAGGGGCTGGCAGCGCACGGGCCCTTTTCCCATATAAGGGCAGCTTTGATGTCAGGCTGTGTCAGGACAGGTTTCAGAGCCGGACAAAGGGTTGTTACAGTCGTTTGGCCCTTACACGTGCTCACAGCAGCTCAGGACTCTGCTGCCTCCATCAGGATTGGGCCCCTTTTTCTGGGGCAGCCCAGACACGCAGCCAAGGAGGGCTCTTATGCCCAGGAGCAGCATCGCTGGTTCCTCTGCTCCCTCCCGCCGGCTGCCCTTCTCTAGGGCTGGCTCTGCCTCCGAAGTGCTCTGTTACAGGCAGAGCTGTGGGCTACCGAGGCAAGGCCCTGGGAACTAGGCTGAGCACTGGGCCTGCTTGGGCCCATCTCACATGGTCACAGGGCGAGCCGAAGCGCCCCTGGGCATAGGGAAAATTCTGCACTGGATCCATCCATGCCGTGGGGGGCTGCAGGGACAGCAGGGCTCGTGTGCTGCAGATTTCAGGGCAGGGATAGCCAGCGGTCAGGAAGGGGGTTTCACCAAGGGATAGCAATGCATGTGGCATATGGTGCCATCTTTGAGAGGGCACTGGGATGGCTGGACCACTGGTCTGGGGCACCTCTGGCCAGCAGTGTCCTCCCATGGATAAAGTGCCACACAGGCATGGAGGAGACCATGGGCTTCAGCGTGAACTGGGGCAGCACCTTCCCCTCTGTCTCAGGTGGGGAATGGCCCTGAGTCTGTTTCGTCTATTGGCCTCTAAGCTCTTCATCAAAGGGACTGGCTCTCGCTGGGTCTTTGTGCAGGGCCTGGTGCCCTGAGAGGTCCCAATCTTGGCAGGTGGGGTGTCTGTATGGTGCCATGGGGCACCCAGCACTAGGTCAGGGATGTCTGGTGCCATGGAGGACCCTAATCTTGGTTGGGGGGGCTCTGCGTGGTGCGATGGATGGGTCCTGATCTCAGTCAGTGGGATCTGTGTGTGTGTGTGTGGGGGGGGGGGCATGGTCTCGGTCGGGGAGTTCTGCACGACACCTGGGTGACCCCACACGATGCCCCTGTGGTGCTCAGGCCCCCCTGGGGTGAGAGGCGCTCCAGTTAGCACTAACAGGCGTGGTCCCTTAGCCCAGGCAGCTGCAGCGCATGGCTGGGATCCCCATCTTCCCAGGCAGGGCTGTCTCTGCCAGTAGGGACCCATCAGGGGCTGCCCTGCTCCACGAGCCCCTGGCCAGGGGTGGGAGCCCCACACTGACCCCACCCTACTCCCTTGGCAGGACCAGGAGCAGCTTATGCGCTGCAGCCCAGCCTGCAGGGAGGGCTCCGTTGCTGCCTAGTGGCGGGGTGCAGCTGTCCCTCGCTCCGTGCCGTGGGGCAGGCAACCGGGTCGGGCCCCAGGCAGTGCAGAGGCTGGTAGTTATCTCAGCAAGGGGCTGTGTGAGCAATGGGAGCCCGTCACAGGCAACAAAGAGCCAGTTGCTGCGCGGAGCCGCCAGCTTGTGCCCCGGGGAGAGTCACAATGGAGTGGAACCAAACTCCTCCGTGAGCCCTTTCCGGGAAGGGGGGAGGATATGCCCTGAAAACAAAGGGAAGCCACTTGCTGCTGCTTTTTCCCCATGAGTTGAAGCACCTGCCCCTCCCTGCAGGGGGCACTGTGGGGAGCAGTGTAGACTTTGGGGGTCAATGAAGGTCATGTAGGGACCCTAGTGCCGCTGTGGGGGGGATGAAAGGGGGATGGGCAGGCTTCCAGGGGTGCACAGGCAGGTTTAAGCACCCTTAGAAATCAGAGGGTTGCTATGATGTCAGTGCCCCCAGGAGCGAGGCCGGGTGGAGGGGGGTGGACAGACAGACCTCCTGCCACGTGACCCTGTGCTCAAAGCCGCGGAGGCAGGTGGGAGCCGGGTCTCTAACGAGATCAAAGCCAATAGTGAGATTGCTAAGGGGATTAGAAATGGGCCTGGTGAGTGGAGTGGGGGAGGGGGAGGGGAAGCGGGGTCTGGCCCTGCATGCACTGCCCCAGCACTGGGCTCCAGTCAGAGGCAGAGCAGTGGGGGAGAGGGTACCCCAGTCTTGCCCATAGCCCCAGGGTTCCCCTTGGGCTGCATGCCAGGGCTCTGGCTAATCCCCGTCCTTGTTTCACCTCCCACCCCTCCAGCCCTGGTCCTGCACATGACAGGGCAGCACTGTCAGCCACAAGGGAGGGGCAGGGTGGGAAGGACAGATCCTGCCCCAGCCATTAGTGCGGAGGGATGAGCTGCAGCTCCATCACCTCAGGAGCTTATACAGGGAGCGGTGCCCAGCCAAGAGCCTTAGAGACAGCCTGCCCCTGCCCCGGGGCATCTCCTTCCCCTGTGAGCCCCCCCCCTCCCTGCCCCAGGGGCGGTTCACCCCACCCTGACCCTGCAGGCCATGCATCACCCACTCCCCTCCCTGCCCCCGGGGCGGCTCCCCCCACCTTGACCCTGTGGGCTGCGCTCAGGGCTGTGTTCTGGCTCTGCCTCCACAGTGCTGCTGGCATTTGCACAGTGGGAGTTAACGGCTTCATTTATCACAACCGCCCCCCCCCCCCCAAGGGAGCACTAAACAACCAGCTGCTGTAGCCACACAGCATCCTGCCAGATGGGAGGGGAGAGGCCCAGGCTGCAGCATCCTGTCCTGGGGCCGGGGGGGGGGGGGGGGGGCGGGGGCTGCAGCATCCCGTCCTGGGGCTGGGCCGGGGGGGGGGGGGGCTGCAGCATCCTGTCCTGGGGCTGGGCCGGGGGGGGGAGGGGGGGCTGCAGCATCCTGTCCTGGGGCTGGGCCAGGGGACTGCAGCATCAGGTCCTGGGAGAAGGGCAGGGACCAGGCTGGTTCCCACAGAGCAAGCAGCTTGGGGCCCCTGCAGGAGGAGCCTGTGTCTGATGCAAGGCAGGGCGGGAGCCCAGGTCTCAAGCAGATGGGGGGTGGGGGGGAACCCCCAGGGGAGTCCCACAGCTCCAGGCTACTGCTGCTCTTGGGCATGGTTGTGGATCATGTCCCTGCCGATTTGGTCTCCTCTCTCTCTGACAGCCCCCTGGGGCTCTGTCTGCTCACACCCCACCTGTCTCTGTCCCTCTGCTCCAGACACTCAGCATCCCAGGGTCCAGGTCCGTGGCCCCATTTGGTGTCAGAGGAGGAGGGGCTGCCATATAGGCCCCCACCTAGGCCCCCGGGAGCAGCACCAGGGTGGCTGGCTGGGGACCACTGTGCTCCTGCCTCTGGCCTCAGCCAGAGCCTCCTGTGGGGGTGGGGAGGGCGCCCCCCACTGAGGTGCATGGGACCATCCACTCTGTCACTGGTGTTATTTACCCCTAGGGAAGCTGTGTTTGTGAATGGCAAACAGGGGGCAGGGTGGCTCTCAGCAGTGGGGCCACCCCCCACCCCAGAGCTTTCCACACAGGGTGGATGGGGGAATGTGGTGGGCGTAATATACCTGGACTTCAGCAAGGCTGGTGACGCGGTCCCACATGACTGGAGAAATGCGGGCTTGGCGGAACGATCATTAAGTGGATACGTAATTGGTTAAATGACTGCAAACAAAGCGCAGCTATTACTGGAATGGTGTCAGATTGGAGGGAGCTCTCAAGTGGGGTTCCACGGGGATCTGTTCTGGGTCTGGTGTTTAACATCTGTATTAATGACCTGGTTGTAGGAATTCAGAGCACGCGGATCAAAGATGAGACAAAGCTGGCAGGGGTGGCAAACACTTAGGAGGCTAGAGCTAAAATGCAGAGGGATCTTGATAAATTGGAGATCTGGGCTATAGACAACAGACTGAAATTAAACAAAGACAAATGTAAGGTGTTGTGCTTAGGGAAGAAAAAGCAAATGCACAAATCTGGCCTGAGGGATACCTGGCTTGGCAGCAGCACTGCTGAGAAGGATCTGGGAGTTGTGGTGGATCACAAACTCCACAGGAGTCAGCAATGCAAAACTGTTGCAAAAAAATCAAATGCAATTTTATGTTGCATTAACAGAAGCAAGCCACGGGAAGTGATAGAACTGCTCTACCCAGCACTGGTTAGGCCTCAGCTGGAGTAGTGGGTCCAGCTTTGGTCACCAATGTAGAGAAACTGGAAAGGATCCAGAGGCAAGTGACAAAGATGATCAGAGGGATGGAATGCAAACCATCTGAGCACAGGCTGAAGGAACTGGGTATGTTTAGTTTGGAAAAGGAGATTAAGGGGAAACATGATAGCTGTCTTCAAATACTTGAAAGGCTGCCATAAAAAAGATGGAAAAAAGTTGTTCTCCTGCTGCGGGGGGCAGGACAAGAGGCAATGGGTTAAAACTACAGCACAGCAGATTTAGATGAAATCTCAGGAAAAACTTCCTAATGGTAAGAACACAGTGCAGTGGTTTTCAACCTTTTTTTCATTTGCAGACCCCTGAAATATTTTGAATGGAGATGCGGCCCCCTTTAGAAATCCCTGGCATAGTGTGCGGTCCCCCAGGGTCTGCAGACCACCCAAGACAGATGGCTCCAGCCACCTTTTGAAAACCTCCAGTGAAGGAGTTTCCATGACCTCCCCAGGCAGTCTGTTCCGTTGTTCTGGTGCAGTGGCTTTCAACCTGTGGTCCGCGGACTACGTCGGAGATGTCCAAAGGGGGCTGTACCTTCATTCAAAACCCCCTGGTTTATCTCATTGTGGGGCCTGCGGAGCCCAGCCGCGGCAGAGCCCCGTCCCATTCCCACCTTCACAGCTGGCTGCCTCAGCAGAGAGGGGGAGGCCAGATCCCTTCTGGGCTGAGGCAGGTTGGTGGAAAGAGAACTGCAGGTTACTGGGGAATGCTGGGCCCCTCGCTTCATGGGGAAGTGACTGACTCTGTGGGCCACCTACCAGCATAGCCAGGGAGTGTGCCTAGCTCGGATGAGCTCAGTGCGCCCCCTACTGGCACAGCCAGGGGGCGCTCCCGGCTGGGACTGGCTCAGTGTGCCCCCTACTGGCACAGCCATGGGGCGCTCCCGGCTGGGACTGGCTCAGTGCGCCCCCTACTGGCACAGCCAGGGGGCGCTCCCGGCTGGGATTGGCTCAGTGTGTCCCCTACTGGCACAGCCAGGGGGCGCTCCTGGCTGGGACCATCTCCCCACTACCTGCCTGGCCTGGAGGAAGCTGCCTATTGGTCCCGCTATTTGAGCAGCTGAGTATGGGGAGCTGATGGGGCAGGTTCCAGTTTGTGTCTCAGCTGCAGGATGGATGCACAGTGCATCCAGCTGCTGTGTGTGTGCAGGCTCTGCTGCTTGGCCAAGCTGCCTGAGTCCTCCAGGCACACTGCGGGTGAAGCCCTCCACAACCAGGACTGCTAGAGGATAATTACAGCAGAGGCAGGGAGCTCTCAGGCTCTGATTAGAAAACACAGACTGGGGTGGCCCCCACAGGCTGTGATCCACGGTCCCCTCTGCTGGCTGCATGATCCACTCCCCCCTCTCCAGCAGCTGTTACCCCAAACCCCCTGGTGTGTGCTGCTGGCAGGCAGCCATGACAGCTGTGTGCAGGGGTGGGTAATGCCAGGGTGCCAGGGAGCCTGGCTGTGCACAGCGTGTGCTAACAGGCGCCTTCTCTCCTCTTGCAGCTCAGCTCCAATGAGTCCCCAGCCCCCAGCCAGGCTCCCGGCCGTGAGGAGAAAGGTGAGTGAAGAGGCTGCACTGCTGTGGCTCACCTGGGGGGGGGGGGGGGAAGGGGGCTGGTGGAGAGCTTGCCGCTGTGCACAGGCCCGGGGGAGGTGTATGAACAACTTCCATCCAGTGCTAGTGACTATGAGCCCTCTCCCATTCCCGAGTCCGTGTCGCTGGCACCGTGGCTGGGCGTCACCTCGACGGCTGTACGCCAGCGTGTCTACGTCAGGGGTTGGCCCAGGGCACCTAGCTCGAGACAGAACCAGTTTCATTACAGGGGAGCAGCTGTTCGAGGTCAGGCCTTCGAAACCCGTCAGCCCTGCGGTCACCTGGGTGCTGAGAAGCATTGGGCAGAAGTTAACCTCCCTTGGGGGTCAGATGATGCCCCGTCCTTGTAAAGCGTAGGCCTTGGCAGGGTCTAGAAACTTGCTGGTAGGACTCTGCCCCGACACAGAGCCCCATAAGCGGACATAACAATCTGTGGCTTCCCCCTGAGTAGGGCTCTGACAAACGCTTTCTCCAAGAGTAAGGAAATTCCCAGAGCAACAACTTGAACCTGTCCAGCGCCATGCGGGAGTCGCCCTGCCCTGCCTTCATTCCCGTGCCGCAGTGTCCCTTGGCACAGCTTGGCCTGCAATGTTACCACTGGATGCTACGTCCCCGCACCACAGCACATGCAGCCAAACTGCACCGACCCCACAGGCTTTCAGCTCCTCTGGCTACTCCCATCCCTCAAGCCCTATGCCCCAGTGGGGTGTTTCCAGAGATCCAATACATCAGAAAGAGGGACACCCCCCCCCCCCCAAACACCCCAGGACTCTCCTCTGATTGGCCTGGGGCAAAGCTGGATTGAAAGAGGACGGTAATTCCCAGTGTAGTGCTGCAGGGACTCCTGTTCCCTTGGAGAAGACAGAGCTGCCCCTGGCTTCCCCAGCCTGTGTCCTCAGGGGGCCAGCGAGCAGCTCCCCACGGTGCGGCAGCGGGACTGGGATCAGCCGGTCTTACTGCTATCTTGTCTAAGCCAGCCAGGCCGCTGCCACCTATGGAGCTGGCTCCCAGTATTCCCAGCGCAGACGTAGCTGCGGTGACATGGGGTGGGCTCCATCGCCCAGCATAGAGCTCCCTGTCAACATGCCAGCGCTTGGGCATCAGCCATGTCTGCAACCCCCCAGCATGCCCCCCCAGAGGGCTCCCTGCAGGGCAGGAGCTGCCTTCAGGCTGCCCCACCCCACGTAGGCCAGGTCGCAGAAGGCAGCCTGCGGGGAGGGGAATGTAGCTGCAACGATGCTGTTAGCTCTCCACAGGCAATGCTACAGGCTGCTGCCCCAGGCACTCGTCTAACCGTGCTCCCGCCCCCCCCCCCCGGCTCCTGCCCCGGGCACCTACCTAACTGCACCCCCCCCCCGGGCACCTGTCTAACCGTGCTCTTCCCCTGCTCCCCCAGCTCCTGCCCCGGGCACCCGCCTCCCCCCTGGCGTCTGTACTGATGGCATGAGGGCTCAGCAGAGAACGTGCCTGGCTGCCCGTGCCTAGCAGATCCGTCCATAGGGCGAAGGGGCAGAGGCATCCCCTCCCCCTGACTCCATGCGCCTGCCATGGAAGTGTTGGGTCCATTTGCCGTCCAGTGGACACACTCTGCAGGGTGGCACCGGCGCAGTCTCCCCGCCAGCTGCACCTGGCTTGGACTGGAGGCAGGCACAGGAGGGTGGGAAGTGGGGGCTTACAGCCCCGGGTCTCCCTTGGTTTTCTTTCACCCCGGGGAAGAACCCTCTCTCCTGGCTGCTGCCCCTGCTTTGCCTCATTAAGTGCGTGGCAATAGTCAGGGGAATGTGGAATGCCAGAGCCTGACCCGGGCCCTCAGTGCTCTGCAGGGAAATCGCTAGGACGAGCGCATGGCCACTGAAGCTGGGGCTGTGGAGTCTGTAGCTGCCATGTTCGCACTCGCTTTCCTGTCTGTGCCAGCCTGCAGCATGCCCTCCCCCACACACCATGGGGAGCTGCCCCCAGCATCCCTCCACCCGGCCTGCGTGCCCCACCATCCCGGGCTGCTGGGGCCATGGCTGTGTCCTGGGTCCCCACTGGGCCTCCCCTCTACCTATCCAGGAGCCTGGGAGGGGGACACTGCCCACGCCCTCGGCACAGGCAGCTGCCGGAGAAGGTTGGGTTGGGGGACTGCAGTGCCTCTCCTGGGGGACAATGAGAACAGCGCCCATAGGTCTCACCGTGCTCCATCTAGCCCAGTAGCCTGTCTGTACCCGTGGCCAGCCAGAGCTTCAGGGGATGTGGACAGAATAGGGCAATTACTGAGAGATCCAGCCTGTCTTCCCCTTCTGCCAGTCAGGGGTTTGGGTTGCCCCAGGCACAGGGATGTGTCCCTGACTGTCTTGGCTAATAGCTGCTGATGGACCTGTCCTCTAGGAACTTAGCCAGTTCTTTTGCAAGTCCAGCTATACTTTTGGCTGTCACTACATCCCCTGGCAATGAGTTCCACAGGTTAGTTGTGCGTTGTTCCTCTTGTTTGTATTAAACCTTGTGTCTGCTCATTGTGTGAAGGGGTAAAATAACATTTCCCTAGACACCAGTCATGATTTTCTAGACTCTATCGGGTCCCCCTTAGTCGTGTCTTTACTGAGCTGAACAGTGCTAATCTTTGTCGTCTCTCCTCGGCTGGAAGCCGTTCCAGACCCTTGATCGCCTTTGCTGCCCTTCTCTGAACCTTTCCCAGTTGCACCATTTCCTTGTTGAGATGACTGGAACTGGACCCACTATTCAAGTGTGGGGACCCCCGCGATTGCTGTAGTGGTGTTCTGATATTTCTAGAGAGACAAGGGGGCTGAGGTAATATCTGTTGTTAGACCCACTGCTGCTGGGGAGAGAGGAAGGCCGAGCTCTGAGGACCTTTCCCAGCCCTGCAGAAGAGCTCTGTGGAGCTGGCAGCTTGTCTCTTTCGCCAGCAGAAGTGGGTGCAAGAAAAGCTATCACCTGGCCCACACTGCTACTCTAACCTCCTGGGAGCAGCCTGGCGGCGGTAGGTCCCCACCTACCTTAGCCACGGGAGTGCTGCTGCCCGGGGAGTGGATGTTTCCAGAGAACTGTCCGAGGGGATGCCAAGACCTCCTGCGGGGGTGGGAGTAGCTAATTTAGACCCCACTAGTGTATACATCAACTTTCCCGACGTGTATTACTTGGCACTCATCAGCACTAACTGAGCAAGATCAAGGACGTGGATAGGGGAGGCAAAGCCCATGGGAGTGGAGTGGAATGGGGTGGGGGACTGCGTACTGCACCCAGAGTTTTGGGGGACCCTGGGCAGTGGGGGGGCTGGGCCTGTGGGGGGCTGGATGCCGGCAGGAGTTGCAGGCCAGCACCCCGGCAGGAGTTGCAGGCCAGCGCCCCCTGCTGCCCAGAGCGGAGTGGGCCCCCGTGGAGCCGCAGGGGTGACTGCCAGCTGGTTCTCCCTGCAGCCAAAGCCGGGAACACCAAGAAGGTGGAGGAGGAGGAGGAGGAGGAGATAGACATTGACCTGAACGCGCCCGAGACTGAGAAGGCAGCGCTTGCCATCCAGGGCAAGTTCCGTCGCTTCCAGAAACGGAAAAAGGACCCCAGCCCCTGAGCAGCTCTGCCACCCTGTCCCCACCGTCCCCCATCCCCCCTCTGCCAGCACAACCCGGCTCGCCCCGTGTTTGCTCGCTCCTGCCCTGCCCAGCCCAACTTGGGCTGTTGGTATTTTGCACGTTCTATGTACCTGGTTTCGGGGGACGAGGGGCTCCCCAGACCCAGCTGCACCCACATGCCGAACTCCTGCCTGGGAAAGCGGGGCATCCTCTTCTTATAGCCATGATGTCGGCACGGCAGGCTCCTGGTGCCATCCTCAGAAAGCCATGAAGGGGCCACGGGCCCCAGGCTGGACAGTGCCTCCTGGGGGCCTCAGGCCAAGGTAGGGGCAGCCCTGGGAGAGTCCTGGGCTGGAATTCAGAGCCAGCTGGACATAACTGCCCATTAGCCCTGGCTAAGCCAACTCCTGGCATGAGGGGTTCTGCTCTTGAGCACCCCCCCATCCTGAGTGGACACCCCTGAGCCACCCCACCCTGACCTAAGGGGGGGCTGCCCCTTAGCTCCCCTACACCCCCATCCTGAGCAGCTTCCCATCAACCCCGGCCCATGGGGCCACCCACTCCCACCAGGGACCCTGACTGGGACAGCCAGAGGCCCAGGACCAGATGGGGGGTGGGGGTACAGAGCCATGCAGGGGGAGGGGAAGGGCCATAAAGCCAGATGGGGGGGATCAGAGCTGAGTAGACCCAGGACCACGAGGGGCAGGCAGGGCTAGTGGGTGGAGGACAGGGCCTATGGCCAGGCCAGGAGGGGGAAGGGCCCTAGGTGGGGTGTGTGTACTGCAGGATGCCCCCCAGTCCCGTGGGACCAGGCCTGAATTGCAGATAAACAGGGCAGGCCCCACCAAATGTCTAGGCTCCCCCAGGGCCAGGCAGGGGAGGGGGTCTGGGGCCAGGAGAGGGGCAAGGTCACCTTTCCCGCCAGGATTTTCTTAGACAACATGGGGGCCGGAGGCAGCTGGTGACCCCTCCCCTGGGCTGGTGTTGCCTGGAGCCGTGGACAGAGATGACTGTGGGGTGGGGGTGGGGGATGTCCAGGCCCTGCTGGGGAGCAGGAGCCAGGCTTTGATCTGCTTCGGCCGGGTGGGGAGCTCCTGCTCTAAGCCCCACGTAGCGAGCACACGATGTGTCCGTACTGGCTCCTTGGAGAACCCTCCCCACTGCGAACAAGGGGGACTCCCCCCGAGTGGAAACGCCCTCCCCCATTGGGGGACAATGGGGATCCCTTCCCACACAGAACAATGGGGATCCCCCCGACTGGGAACAGTGGAGATCCCCATCCCCCCACTGTGAATGATGGAGACCTCCTGTCCCCCAATTAGAACAATGGGGATACCCCCTACTGGGAACAATGGGAACTCCCTTCCCCCCCCCCCCGACTGGGAACAATGGAGACCCCTGTCCCCCATTGGGAAGAAGGGAGACTCCTGAGCGCAATGAGCATGGCTGGGTGCCAAGGTGTGGGGAGGGGGAGGGCACTGGGGTGCTAGGGATTGGGGCGCAGGGCACAGCTGTGAGCAGGAGGAGGTAGCAGAAGGCAGCCGGAGTGAGGGGGTTGGTGGGTCGGAGATGAGGGCTGGACAGGGAGAAAGGAACAAGTGAGCCAGAGCTGGAGGGGGTGGCATTCCCCAGTGGGGCTAGCAGAGGGGAGCTCCAGGCACTGGGAGCCCATGGCACTGCACCCCGTCCCCCCCAATTAAGAGAGGCACTGAGTCCCCCCCAGCTTAGGCAGGAGTCCTAGGTACTCCCCTCCCCCCGCTTCCAGGGCCCCAGTCCATGCAGCGTCTCAGCCGTCTCAGCTGTCCCCCTCCACCCGTGCCCCTCTCAAGCGTTGGGCTGACACCGTCCCACTGTTGTGCCTCCTGCTGCTGGCACAGCCCCCCCAGCACTGTAAGGCCTCGGTGTTCCCCAGCATTGGATTCAACCCGCATCTACCCCCAGCCCGCCAGGAGCTGCAGCCCGAGCACCAGGGAGCGCTGTGCAGCTGTGCGCGATTGGAGGGGCCAGGCCGCACCGTCCCCTGGCCGTAGCACTGGGGGGACGATGCGGCCCGCAGGGCGGACACAGCTGCTGCGAGGACTGGCTCTTTTAGCATGTTTACGTAATAAAACGTCTGGGAACAGTGGGCGGCCTGGCGCGTGGTTCGTGTTGGTGCTGGGGCCGGCTCAGAGAGGCCGGGCAGTGGCAGGGTGAGTTGCTTGGGCTGGCTAAGTTGTCATGACCACGGCCATGCTGGAACCCCAGCAAGGGGCCCAGTCGCTGCTGGTCCAGGCTGAGGCCATGGGAAGTAAAACCCACAGGTGGAGCCGGGTTCTGGATGGGACCCAGCCACTGAGGGGAAATCAACACCACGGCGGGTCTCAGAGCCCAGCCTGGAGCTTGTATTAGGCCACCAACAATAGCATAGATGCCCCCGCTCCCTCTGGAGCCCACGCCTCGCCGTGGGGTGCAGAGCCTGAGTGCCACCTCACCTGGGCACAGCTACCCTGCCAGCTTTAGTGCCCTAGCGTGAGCCCAGCTGCAGAGCCAAGCGCTCAGCGGCACCGCTGCCTGGTGGGTTTTGTTGCAATGTAGACGTCCCGCTAGCGACCAAGGGCACCGCGTCCCCAGAGCCACCTAGCTTTGGGCCACACAGAACCCTTCGGTGCTACATGTAGAGTGGTGCTCTGCTGGTATGGCCCGGTGCCACGCTCCCAGCTCACCCCTCTGCATTGGTTCCTGGGACACAGGCCATCTGTGTCCCCTGCCAAGGGGAAGAGATGCAGGCCCATCGCCAGGGCCCTTCGCCCGGCTGGACAGGCAGCCCCGGGACGTTGTGCATGCTGAGAGTTTCTCTGGCCTGTGGGCATAAGAGCCCCACAGTCCCTTAGCACTGGGGTAGGTGGCTGCCCGAGGCAGGGCCTGGAGAAGCAGGAGTGGCATGGGGCTCATCGTCCCTTGGGCCGTCCCTGGGGTGTAGCAGCTAGTGCGCGCCATACTCGGACAAGCAGCCATGCTGTTATGACGGGCTACCACCACGCTAGGACTGATGTGCCTTGTAGCGCAAGCACAACACCCACAAGCCTGTGCGGGGGAGCCAGGCACACCTGTGACGGGCAATGGTTTGAACCAGTTGTGCTGTTAGTGCTGTGTTACCCCAGTGCACCAAAGGGGAAACTGAGGCACAGACTGGGCTGGTCACAGAGGCTGCCCTGGGCCATGCAACTCCTGGCCAGTGCTCCTGCCCATCACAGGATTAACATCCAAGCTCCTACTTCCTTACGCCTCCAAACGTGCTGCGGGAGCTGCCTGCCTAACATGGTGGGTTCCTGGGTTCCAGGCCTGACTCTACGATTGACTCGCTGTGTGACACTGGGCACGTCATGATCCAGCCTGACTGCGGTTTGCCCCTGTGTTACACGTGCCCCCATTTATAAGCCATTTTCAAAGCCTCAGTGGTAGTGCCAGGCCCTATGTTTTACTTTCTCCCAACGCTTGGCATAGCAGCCAGACGCTTCCTTCCCGTCATGTCCACCCCACCCCACCCCAGATGGTGGCCTGGGTGAACATTTCAGGTGCTTTCTGTCAGTTTGCCCACTGTTGCATGCAGTCAGTGAAGGGGAACAGGGCATGCCCAGCCAATGGTGCCAATTGCGCTGCATTGGCTGGAGCAGATTGGGTGGAGAGACGGGAAATCCCCTGAGAAATGCCCGAGTCTGGGCTCCTCCAGGGGCGGAGGGTATGCCTGGGAAAACAGCTCTGCATGGGCCCAGCCCTGCCCCTGGTTACCCGCAACCAGCTAACGTCAGCAAACAGCACCTGCCCTGTCGCCATGGTGCCACGTCCTGCTTAAAGTCGTGTTTGGTCAACGCTGGGCCTGCTTGCTTAGCCCAGACCTGTCCAGAGCGTGTCTGAGCCAAACCCTTCCCAGGGCGAGAGCCAGCGCCCTGCATCGCATGTGTCTCCCCGGGCACATGCCGCACCTCTCCCCTCCTTACACCCCCCCCCCCCCCCCCACCATCTATTTCACTGTGCATATGCCCACCTTGACATGCACACACCTCCTGCCTGGAGCACACGTGTGCACACACACATGCCTGGACACCCCTGCAATGACCCCCCCATCCCTGTACATGTACACTTATCTCCTACCACACAGCGCACCCACACACCTCCCCCCAGCCACATGCTTCTGTGCGCACACACACCACAGGATTGCTGTAAAATCCAACCCAGCCCTGTCTCGAGCGGCCCATACCAGACTCATTCTGCACAGGGGGAGGGGTGCTCCACTTAGCACCAGTGTGTCATGTCCCCCAGCCCAACGAGTAGATGGGACACCTGTGTGCACCGATAAGGAGTGAATGTCCAGCCCGCGGCTGGCAGGGTGTTGGGGGGGGTGGGGCAGCCCAAGCCATGCTGGCTGCGGTGGAACCATAATTAGACTCCTGGTTTCATGCTCTGTCCTGCTGCCCTGGCACAGAGGTAGCCCCCCAGCCCAGCCCAGCCCTCCCATGGTGCCCATGGCTGTAGGTGCTGGAAGCCGGGCTGCCGGGGTTGGGGGGCTGCAACACCCCCTGGCTTGAAGCGGTTTCCATCATATCCAAGGTTTATGGTTTGGTTCAGTGGCTCTCAGCCCCCCTGCGCGAGGTTCTAGTCAGGAAGGGGTGGGGTTCTGGGGAGATGGGCTTGCCCCCCCCCCCCCACTAACTAGCACCTGCCCCTGCAGTGCTTTGGCCGGGGCTGCTACCCCGCAGCAGGCCCTGGCCTCAGGCCCAGGGGGATTTTGCAGGAGCCTGTCTGAGGATTTGCTCCATAAACACCCCCTCGCCGTAGCTGACAGCTACACAGCCTCCGCCAGCCCCGCCCTTCTGGCTGCCAAGAGGCAGAGCTGGGCACACCTGCCCCTGAACCCCAGCAATGCTGCCCTGCAGGGATGACATGAAGCAGGCACCCCCGCAAACTACTTCCCATAACCCCATCTGCACCCCACCGGGCATGTACGTTGCCGACATTCTCTATCCCCCCTCTAAAGTATGCACAGCAAAACCCTGCTCCCCGACTGAATTATTCCAGCATGGGCCCTGGCGTGGGAGCAGAGACTAGAGCCCGAAGCAAACCCCACTCAGTGCCCTGCCGGCGCTGGCTTTCCTTCCCCACCTCACCTCTGGCAGCCCTTTAGCCCCGGCCAAGTGACTGTCACCAGCAGGTGCTCACACCCTGAGACAGCTACAAGGCCCAGCAACGCTCCGGCTCCCTCCGTGTCCCATAGCCCAGCCAGGTTGTTTTAGTCTCTACGCTTTCCCCCAGCAATCTGTCCAGCCCAGGATGCAGCGGGCGGCTCCCTGCCCAGCGCTCGCCAGCGTGTCCCTTTGTGATAGCGAGGGGCCGCTAGCCAAGCACAGGATACCAGCTGAGCTGTCACGAGTATTGCCGCCACAGGCAGCCCTGGCCCTAGCCCTGCTGGCCTTTTTGGGGCTTCGGTGTCACACGGCCAACTCCTGGCTGCGTTGCCTGCTGCTCTCCCCTCTGCCTCAGCAGTTCCCGGTACCCGTATTTCCCTCTCCGCTTGAACCTGGGTGGGGTAGATGGCTCGATGGAGGATCTGGGCAACAGGAGCCATGGCTCTGGGTGCCCCACTAAGGCCTTGGCTACACTGGCAATTCACAGCGCTGCACTTGCTGCGCTCAGGGGTGTGACCCCCGCCCCCGAGCGCAGCGAGTGCAGCGCTGTAAAGCGCCCATGTAATCAGCGCCTGCAGTGCTACACGCTCTCTCGCAGCGCTGCAAGCTAGTCCCCTCGGGCCTTGGCTACACTCGCGCATTCACAGCGCTGCGAGTACTCCACCTCTCCGAGGGGACTAGCTTGCAGCGCTGCGAGTGAGCCGGCAGCGCTGCAGGTGCTGATTACACGGGCGCTTTACAGCGCTGCACTCGGGGGGGGGGGGGGGTGTTTTTTCACACCCCTGAGCACAGCAAGTGCAGCGCTGTGAATTGCCAGTGTAGCCAAGGCCTTGGAGAGGTGGAGTACTTGCAGCGCTGCGAGAGAGCTCTTTGCCGCAGCAGCGCTGTGAATCCGCGAGTGTAGCCAAGGCCTAAGAAAACTAGGAGCTCAGATGCTAACTGTTAAGGGGAAAAACAGAAGAGCCAGCAAGGGGATTTTGAGTCAGTGTAGGAGGCAATCAGGTCATTTCTGATCTCCCTGGGCTCTGTGGCTGCTGGTAGCCCCGCCCCAGATGGAGAGGTGAGGACATCCTGGACCAGGAGAGGTGGGCTGGAGAGATTTGGCCCTGGACTGTAACTAGGGCTCCTGCACGACCGTAATACAAATAATCAATTCAGCACTGGAAACACCTGAGACAAATAGCCTGAGCCCTAACTTTTCCCCTCTGCACCTCACGGCCCACCAGGGCAGCCTGGCCTGCAGGGCCACGTGCCGTGTCACACTGGAGTCCCAGCTACAACACCCAGCTTGGCTTAAACCAACCAAACGCTCAAGGAGGAAGGCACCGTTTTGACGAAGGGAGGCTGCAGAACCGGGCTGGGAGCAGCAGAACCAACGGGAGGAGGTGCTATCCCAGACACATTTAAACACAGCTTGCTCGTGGGTGAGTTCCTAGTTCAATAACAGACGCGATATCAACCAGGGAGGCCCCTGCATTTCCAGGCATTCAAATGGCAGCATGTTACAGCCAACAGCCATGTGGCCAGGGCCCTCCCTGGGATGTGGGAGAGCCACATTCAAGTCCCTGCTTGGAATCAGGCACATCCCAGCTGGGTGCTTCACCATGGGGCTATGCCCTGGAACCATCCCACCCTGCGTATGTTATGTACAGACACCTTCCCGCAAAAAGCTTCTGCCTGTCACTGGGCATTAAACAACCCGCCCCCAAAAAAACCCCCATTTTTGGACAATTCCCAACCAGTTCTGCCACTGAGATAACGTGACCATGGCCATTTCACTTGACCCCTCTTGGCAGCTGCATCCTCTCCCACCTCTGATCTTGTCTCTTTGAGTCTGTGCAAGGCCTGACAATGGCTGGGGCCTCTGGCTGCCATTCTACCCCAAGTAACTCATACTAGGTTGGGGCTGTTTGCCAGCCCAGCCTGGGAGCTCTCAGCACACCAGCAGTCCCCCTCTGCATGTCTTGACATGGAGCACGACCCCTCCTAGAACCCTACAGGGGGCAGCCCCCCCATTGCAATTGAAACCCAGCAGAACAGATGGCAATGTCTGCTCAACCACCAGCACTGGCAGGGGTTTTGCAATGTGAGCAGCAGGGCATAGGCCCTGCAGGAACCAGGAGCCACCCCACAAGGGTCAATTCACACAATTACACACACACACTGGTTGGGGGAGCCCAGCTGGGGACCTTGTGCTGACTAGGGCAGGTTCTCAGCAGCTTGGGAAGACCAGTGCTCTGCCGAGCTCCCCAAACCCAAGGCACCTGAATCCAGCAGCCTCATGCAAGGCTGGCTCTGGTGTGCCGAACGGGGGGGGACTCGCAAATACAACAATTAGCTTACAAACACTTTTAATAACAAATAAAATCAGTTGTGTGTCTCTTGCTCCACCTGACTCCTTAAGGCAGAGGGGCTGGGCAGGGGCCTTTCCACTCTTGGGTCCAAGTTCTGCCATACAGGGGGACATGAAAAAACAAGTCCCTAGTCTGAGCCCAGTTCCTGGAGGTGATACCCTGGGCCAAGGAGCGAAGGGGGAGAGGGAAAGAGCTGCCCTCCACCCCAGCAGAGGGGCCCCTGCCTTAGGCCTGCTGCCAACCCTGCCCCAACCACTGACGCACAAAGGACACGCAGCCCCCCAGCCACAGGGCTGCTTTTTATGCAGTGGAGTAGCTGAGGCAGCAGCATTTCATGAGAGACGAGGCCCTGCCCTGCCCCCAGCGACACAGGGGAGTCCAACCTGAGGATGGCAATGGGGGCCAGGGCAGAATGGCACATAGGCGGCCAGGCCAAAGAAGACTGCTCAGTCCAAACAGCCCAACAAGCTGCCTGCTCTGCAAGGGGGTGGGAGTGCAGGGACAGAGCAAGGGGGTATTTGCATTGAGGGCCCCCGCCCAGGGGCTGGGGGGGATGGTTGGGCACCGTAGTGCCAGGCCAGACATCATGGCTGCTCACGCCATGCCCTCCCCCCGGTGGCTGAGCACATGGAGCTGCAGCTGGTGGAGATCGCTGAAGGTGCTGTGGCACTGGTGGCAGGAGGGATAGTGCCTGCGCAGCCGCATGTGCTGCTTCAGCGACCGCTGGTACACAAAGCGCTTGGCACAGACCACACAGATGTAGGGGCCCAGGGGGGGCCGGCCTCGCCTTCGCTTCTTAGGGGGCCGCCCTCGCCTCTTCCCCTGGGGGACAGGCTCCAGCTCCTCGTCCTCTTCAGCCCCGCTCTCCCCTGCCCAGTCCTCCCCAGAGCTTCCCCCGGCGTCACTGCCCTCCCCTGCTCCCTCCTCAGTGTATTTCCCTTGGGGCTGGGACTGGCGGAAGTTATAGGGTTTGTGCCACGCTCCCTGCTCAGCCCAGAGCTCCTCTGAGGGGGCTGGCACCTGTGGAGGGGCTGAGGGGGGTGGTGGGGCTGGCAGCGGCATCAGGTGCAGGGGCCGTGGGGGAGCTAGCAGTGGTGGGGCTGAGGGAGGTGAGGGTTGCAGGGCGACTGATGGTGGTGGGGAGTGCAGGGGGGCTGATGGTGGCGAGGGGTGCAGGGGTGGGGATGGGGCTGGCACTGGTGGAGCGTGTGGCCCGTTGCCCTTCTCTGCTGACATCCTGCTGGTGAGATCACTGAGCTGCCCTCCTGCTGGCCGCTGAGCTTTGGCTGCAGAGAGAAGAGGAGACAGGTCAGGGAGCATTGTGTGTGTGAGGGAAGGAGATGACCCTTCATGGTCCAAATAAGAGCCCCTCTGAATAGGCAGTGAGGGCTCAGCCCCCAGGAGACAGCATGCTCTACCAGGGGAGAGCAGTTAGACGGAGGATTCAGCCCCCGAACCCCATGGAAAGGGGTTCCCAATGGGGGTGAGGGCCAAATTCTGATGTCCCATCAATCTGTGCACCCCCATGACTCCAGCAGGGAGTTCTGGGGGTGACCCCCAACTTTTCCTCCTTAAAAGGCCCCCTTCACTGCCCTTCCTTCAACTCTAGGCAAGGAGAGCCATGGTAGACCTCCCTTGCTCAGAAAGGCATGTGTGCTTGGGGCAATCCTCTGTATTTCCAGCGCTTTCCCTGGGCCCAGGACCCCAAGTGACATGAACCCAGCCCCCCCAGGCAGGGAGGCAATCGGCTCATTTTGTGGTTGGCACATCCCCCCTTTCCATGCTCAGCACAGGGCATGGCCCAGTCCTAGCCAGGAAGGCAGGGTGGCCATCTTGTCCCTGGCAGCCATCTTGTCGGCACAAGCCCCACTGAGGTTTTGTAACGAATGGGGCCGCATGGGAATTGCTCCGGGGCCCAGCTACTGCAGGGAGGCTGACAGCAGAGGCTGAGAAGCAGGAGCCAACCTGCCCAATAGCTAAGCATTGTGCCCTGGTGTCAGTATACGTTACCTGGGGCTGGGCGCAGCTCTGGCATCCTCCTGGGTACTGGTCCTTGCAGAGTACACGTGTTGGTACTCCCGGCTCCCGTGCCCGTGTCCTTTGGGGGCACAACCATCTGGGGTGGGATCTGAAGGATGATCTTGGTGCCCGGGGGCAAGGTTGCCGGGTTCAGTAGGATCAGGCCGTTACTTATCACTCCTGTGACTGGGTCTGAGGGAGGGATGGTCAAAGGGACTGAGACAGAGGCCAGTGAGGTCATCGATGTGGTTGAGCTGTGGGGCCTCACTGCTGCTCGGGCTGGGGCCCCAGGCGCTAGTGGGGCCGGAGCTGCGGGCCTGGCTGGGGCGGAGCCTGGGGACCCGGCTGGTAGTGGGACTGGGGCGGAGCCTGGGGGCCCGGCTGCTAGTGGGGCTGTGGGCCTGGCCGGGGTGGAGCCTGGGGGCCCGGCTGGTAGTGGGACTGGGGCGGAGCCTGGGGGCCCGGCTGCTAATGGGGCTGTGGGCTCGGCCGGGGCAGAGCCTGAGGGCCCGTCTGCTAATGGGGCTGGGGGCCTGGCCGGGGTGGAGCCTGCTGCCGGCACAGAGTCAGGGACTCTGACCACGAGTGACGCTGTCTCCGGAGTCCTGGCACTGTTGTGTCCCGGCTGGGAGGCACGGGACTGGGACTGGGCCCGGCAGAAGTGCCCTCCCGTGTACTGCACCCCACAGCGCGCGCAGGTCTGCAGCCCCTTGTGCAGACTCTTGTGGAAGAGCAGCTTGAACTCGAGGGTGAAGACGGCGCCGCATTTGTCGCACACAAAGGCCTTGTGGCGGCGCTGGTGCAGACGCAGCAGCATGGGGCTGGCGAAGCTCTTGTCGCAGTCCTCGCAGCGCAGCAAGGGCTTGGGGGCCGAGGCCCGGAGCTGCCCCACGTGGCTGCGGATGTGCGCCAGCAGCTCTGCCTGCGACACAAAGCTGCGCTTGCAGTCCATGCAGGGGAAGGGCCGGATGCCCTCGTGGCGCCGCAGGTGCTCCTGCAGATCGGGGGCCGAGGCGAACACCTTGGGGCACTTGGAGCAGCTGAAGGGGCGTTCCCGGCCCCCGCTGTGCACGCGCTGGTGCTTGGTAAGGTTGGAGGAGTCAGTGAAGGACTTGCCGCAGGCGTGGCACGAGTACAGTGCCTCCCGCGTGTGGATCCGCAGGTGCTTCCGCATGTTGCTGCTGTTGGCGAACTTCTGGCCACAGGTGGGGCACGGGTAGACACGTGGAGCCGTCCCTCCCTGGGGACCCCGCTTCCTCTGCCGCTGGGGAGAGGGCTCAGCCTCTTCCTCCTCCTCCTCTTCGGCTGAGCTCTCCTCCATGGAGCCACCAGAAGAGTCTCCCTCCTCCTCCTCTGCTGAACGCTTCTCCACAGGGCCCCTGGGTCTCAGGGAATAGCCCCCCTGGCTGTCCGGGGCAGCCTCCGAGGACTGGGCAGGGGAGGAGGGTGAGGAAGGTGGCACTGCTGGGCTGCCGGCCTGGCCCTCTTCATCATCTGCAGAGAGAGGCACACGGTGAAATGCCCATCCTGGTGGGGCTGCATCTGGCGGAGCAGCTTAGCTAACGCCTCAGCCTCCCCCACCCCTTACGCTCTCGGCCCAGTTCAGCCATTCACCCAATTGCTCTTCAGTCCCACACCACTAGCCCACGGCTGCCCTCCGCACCCTGCTCTCAGCGCCTCGGAGAGGGGAGATCAGAATGCAGCCAAGCCCAGAGCTGGTCGCTGGTGGATGAGTTAAACACAGGCCTCGACCCTGACAAATGCCGACAAGGGCGTCCCGCCACCAGAGCACTTGAGGGGGACGGAACGAGGGCACTGTCCCCATGCCCCCGCGTTAACACCACCCCGCTCCTGCCAGCTGGGCCAACACAGCGCTCAGGCGTCCAGTGGGGAAGGAGGACAGTGCCTGGCGCTGCTGCTTCCCAAGACTGCATATGGGTCACAGAGGAACTGCTGCCGAGGCCCTGTCCGAGTCTCTGTCCTGCTCCAGCTCGGAGGTTCTTAGATGGTGACACCTGGAGCAGAGCCCTCGCCTAGGGAAGATGTGGTGATCTCAGGACAAGGGTCTACACATGAGATGGAAGTCTCAGCCACAGACCTAAACAATCAGACTGACCACAAGGCACTTGAATCCCACCAGATGCAGCCAGACAGGAAGGGACCCACAAACTCTCCCCAGACTTTGGGAACAGAACCTACCCGATCTCCCAGTGCAGCTGACTTCCCCACAGAGCACGTTTCTTCACTGGCCTCCCTCCCTCGTTCTTCCTCGCTCTGCTCACATTTACCGCCCCCTTGCACGCCTCCTCCTGCTGGGGGTGGGGGTGGGCAGGGAGCGCTCGCCTGGATCCCTGAGCAGGGCGCTGGGTACAGCCTGCCAAGCCCCTGCCCTCCCCACTTCCCCACCAGACAGGCAGCTGGAGCCCAGCTGTCTTGCTGGTTCTCCCTGTGGCTCATCAGCTACCTCCTGACACATCCAGCTGTGGGCTCAGCGTCAGGCAGCGCAGCCCCCAGGTGGATCCACCCCCAGCTCCCACGTCCCTCCCCTCAGGGGTCATAGAATATCAGGGTTGGAAAGGACCTCAGGAGGTATCTAGTCCAACCTCTTGCTCAAAGCAGGACCAATCCCAACTAAATCATCCCAGCCAGGGCTTTGTCAAGCCGGGTCTTAAAAACCTCTAAGGAAGGAGATTCCACCACCTCCCTCGGTAACCCATTCCAGTGCTTCACCATCCTCCTAGTGAAAAAGTTTTTCCTAATATCCAACCTAAACTTCCCCCACTGCAACTTGAGACCATTACTCCTTGTTCTGTCATCAGGTATCACTGAGAACAGTCTAGATCCATCCTCTTTGGAACCCCCTTTCAGGTAGTTGAAAGCAGCTATCAAATCCCCCCTCATTCTTCTCTTCTGCAGACTAAATAATCCCAGTTCCCTCAGCCTCTCCTCATAAATCATGTGCTCCAGCCCCCTAATCATTTTTGTTGCCCTCCGCTGGGCTCTTTCCAATTTTTCCACATCCTTCTTGTAATGTGGGGCCCAAAACTGGACACAGTACTCCAGATGAGGCCTCACCAATGTCAAATAGAGAGGAATGATCACGTCCCTCGATCTGCAGGCAATGCCCCTTCTCATACAGCCCAGAATGCCGTTAGCCTTCTTGGCAACAAGAGCACACTGTTGACACATATCCAGCTTCTCGTCCACTGTGACCCCTAGGTCTTTTTCTGCAGAACTGCTTCCTAGTCATTCGGTCCCTAGTCTGTAATAGTGCATGGGATTCTTCCATCTTAAGTGCAGGACTCTCCACTTGTCCTTGTTGAACCTCATCAGGTTTCTTTTGGCCCAATCCTCTAATTTGTCTAGGCCCCTCTGTATCCTATCCCTACCCTCCAGCGTATCTACCACTCCTCCCAGTTTAGTGTCATCTGCAAACTTGCTGAGAGTGCAGTCCACACAATCCTCCAGATCATTAATGAAGATATTGAACAAAACTGGCCCCAGGACCGACCCCTGGGTCATTCCACTTGAAACCAGCTGCCAACTAGACATGGAGCCATTGATCACTACCCGTTGAGCCCGACGATCTAGCCAGCTTTCTATCCACCTTATAGTCCATTCATCCAGCCCATACTTCCTTAACTTGCTGGCTGTCCCTTTCCCCGCCCCACAGCTGTGGGTCTCACGCTCCTCTCCAAGGGGAGCTGGATTGAAGAGAGCGAGCACTGCTCATGCACAGCCTCACTCAGCAGGGGCAGCCCCGGCCTAGCCAGGTGGGATAGTCCTCGCCACCAACCCACACTGGTCACAGGGGTGGCAGGAGCCTAACCCCAGCTCTGCAGTAAGGCCCTTCCTGGCTCTGCCTGGAGAACAGCCTGGGCTGCCCCGGCACTGGGCGCACAGTTCAGGGCCCCGTTCTGTGCCAGTGCTCAGCCACAGTCCAGGCTCCACGCATGAGCACTCGTCTACATGGGAAAGCGATACCGGTATAAGCCAGGTGTGAATGTAAAGTGACAGCTGCACCGGCGCATTATACGCACCTCCCCACGACCCCAAATGCTGCACCAGTGCAGCATACGGATCCCCCCTTGCGGTGAACGCTGCACCGGCACACCATACGGATCCCCCCTCGCGGTGAATGCTGCACCGGCACACCATACGGATCCCCCCTCGCGGTGAATGCTGCACCGGCACACCATACGGATCCCCCCTCCTGGTGAACGCTGCACCAGCACACCATACGGATCCCTCCTTGCGGTGAACGCTGCACCGGCACACCATACGGATCCCCCCTCGCGGTGAACGCTGCACTGGCACACCATACGGATCCCCCCTCACGGTGAACGCTGCACCGGCACACCATACGGATCCCCCCTCCTGGTGAACGCTGCACCAGCACACCATACGGATCCCTCCTTGCGGTGAACGCTGCACCGGCACACCATACGGATCCCCCCTCGCGGTGAATGCTGCACCGGCACACCATACGGATCCCCCCTCGCGGTGAATGCTGCACCGGCACACCATACGGATCCCCCCTCGCGGTGAACGCTGCACTGGCACACCATACGGATCCCCCCTCGCGGTGAACGCTGCACCAGCACAGCATACAGATCCCCCCCACGGTGAACGCTGCACCGGCACACCATACGGATCCCCCCTCACGGTGAACGCTGCACCAGCACACCATACACATTCCAACCTGGTGAATGCTGCACTGGCACACCATACGCCCCCACCCCACCCCGGTGAATGCTGCACCAGTGTGCCATATGGCCCCCACTCCCTATTAACGCTCATGCTGGGATAAGGGGGGGCCTTCAGCTTATGTGGCTTTGGAAGGAGTTTAGCTAAAGCCCTCCAAAGTCACTTTTATCCTGGAGTCAGAGGGGCCGCAAGGGGGGTTGCACCAGTCTAACTGTACTCGTTTAATCACAATGGGGAAGCTTCCCACATGGACATGCCCTGATGGAGCCCTGGGCTCTTTCAAGCGTGTGCTCCAGGGAGCTCCAGCACCTGGCAGACGAGATAAGTCCTGCTCTATCCCACGCGGTCTGGGGCCTCCCTGTCAGGGAACAAACAGAGACCCAGGCAAGTAACAGACTCCAGCTCCCCGACACTCTACAGCCTTGGGAGCAGACTCCTTCGCTTTGAGCCTGGGAGGAGTCCTGATGACCTCTGGGACTGACCATGAGCTTCGCTGCCTTGCTGAACTGGGGTCTCAGCCCGCCGGCTGGCTGGGCTTTTCCCCTAGCGCTTCCCAAATGGTGACAACAGGAATATCTGCACCAGCTGTGAAAACACAATTAGACACCCGTGCTTGTGGCATCAGCATTCGCTAATTCTGAGCGCGCAGCTGCATGTGAACTCACTGCGTGGGCACCACAGCATCTGTCAGCGGAAAGGAGATCTGCCCTCGGCTACAGGGAGCAGGAGGTCCCAGTCGCTGGGGTAATGCAGGAGAGGAGAAAGGGCTCGGCAAGGAAGGGCACCGTGGACAGGTTTGTCCAGTGCCTGCGTAACGGGGCTGGGGCCGCAATACCAAGCTCATCATTATCATCTGGGCCAAGGCCTATGGCTGCAACACACGATTACTACTCTCCAGTGACTAGGCCACACCCTCCCCCGCCCTGTCCCCTGGGCCATCATTCACAGCAGCGCAAAGCAGGGGAAACACGACCAGCTCCGAACGGCAGCATTATACGCTCACGGACACAACGGACCGAGAGGGCCCCTGGGTTGGTTAAACACGCCTCACACATTCGTGATGGGACCTCTGCTGAGCCGAGTAGCCCATGCGTGGCACAGGGACCCCAGGAGCACAGGGCTACAGCTGCTCACACCAGAATAGCTTCTTGTAACTTTAATGGTGAACAAAACAGTCCGGCACAGCCCCTGGGTAGCGGCAGAGTCACAGGCAAAGCGGTAACTTTCCCCTGGCCTGGTACAAAGGAATCACATTCCCCTTGGCAGAGCTAGTGATAATCACCCTGGTTTTGGTTTTGCTGCAGGACGCAAAGCAAACAGGCTGCTCCGGAGCTGGCGTCTGGGATGGATGAGGTGACAGCGCCTTGCACACCGGGCCTGACCCTGCGAAGAGCCAAACTTGAAAGCAGATTAGCCCAGCAGCTCTCAGGTGCCCGGCTACCTGCTGAGCAGGATTGCAGCAGCCAGACACTTTTCGGTCAGCTGCAGCTCAGAAGGGAGCGATCTCATAACAAAGCTACTTCCTTCTACACGGGCCTCATGCAGGCCGAGAAACGTGCCAGGTAGCACCCAGCCCAGCATGGCCAATCGCCCAGGAGAGAAACGCCACTGAACAGTCTGTCTAAACGCAGCGAGGAGGATGGACCACACAGGAAGCCAACAGCTGATGGTACAGAGAAGTTTGCCATTTGAATGCACTGGAGTGCAGGGGCTGTCAGCGCTCTCATCAATTCATCCCCAGCATGCGAGAAGTTGACGGGTGTTGCTTTCCAGCACAACGTTCAATTGCACCATTTTCAGGTCCCGAGGCAAGTTCCGGCTGAATGGGGACGTGCATTCGCCCAGGCGCACTCTAGATCAGACTGAGTGGGTGGAGGCTTCCTGCCTGGTTCCTAGCTTCCAGGCAGAATTTGCAGGAGCACTCAGCACTTGTCTAACCCGGCTCCCGTTGAAAGCTGGGGGCTCTGGGAAATCCCAGGCTGGGAGCGCAATGCACGCTGGGCAGTCACCACAGCTGCGCATCCAACTGCGTGCCAAGAGCCAGGCAGAGGCATAAACGGAAGTTTACCAGCACGACCGTGGCAACTGCCTGCCCGATTCTGGCATCTGCGCGTGTAGCGCAGACGCATGTTTCCGGGTGTACGTTGCTGGAAATCAGGCTCTCTTGCTACATTCTGCTCAGCCAGCACAGCCTCGCTGTTATAGGGGGCTTTTCCTTTAACACTTAATGGCTATTTTTTAAAAAATAATCCTATGACAACGACTTCCCAAAACCCAGCCCAGCTCCACAGCTGCCTCCGTGGCCGAAGCTCTTTCCTGTTCAAAAAATTCTATTTCAAGTGGCTCTGATGCTTCCCCAGCACAGCCAGCAGGGCTCCGAAATAATGGGCTCATCTGACACCGAGAACCGGCAGCGCCAACTAGCTCCAAAGGTTCCAAAAATCAAGAGAGCGAGAAACAACAAAGCCACGAGGGCTCTGGAGAGACGCTTAGTTCTCCCCCGGGCCCGGGAAGAGCACACGCACACCACGGCACAGCCTACTGCTGTTGCTCTAACCTAAAACGCCCTGGGCTTTATGGGCTGGATGCTTCAGGGATTTGGGACCTTTGGATTCCTGGTCCCCATTTAATGCCCAGTTCCTGCTGGCTGAGTGGCCTGGTGTCCAGCCACACACACGAGAAAGCACCCCTACAACTAGCTCCCAGAGCAGCCAAATGACCCTCTCTGTCCTAGAGCCAGGAGCTGGGGGAGCTGCAGAGGAGACAGCTCTTGTACCCTCAACAGCCAGTTTATTGGGTGGGCCACAGGAAGTCAGTGTTAGATGGGCAGGGAGGTGTTTCGCATTGGGAGTGAGGGCGAAGGCTGGAGTAGGATCTCAGCAGAGGCGAGTGGAGGCTGCAGCACAGAGGGGCCTGCGGAGGCTATGGCGAGGTGGGGAGAGGAGAAGGAGTATTTGGGGCCCAGGCTGAGGTTCTGCAGAGGCAGGAATGAGGCGCAGAGGATAGGATGTGATGACCAGAGACAGTTTATGCTGAACACCAGGGAGTTCTTTCCCAAGGTGAGATCTATGGGGCTGGGAATCTTCTCCCAGTTACGGGGCGGGAGCCCCGTCACCTGGGTTGTGGCTCAGTCACTGGGTCCAGGGCCACGCTGCCCAGATGGATTACCAGGCCTTTCCCAGCGACAGCCGCGGTTAGTGTCGTTCGTGCCGAGCTCTGGAAAGCTCCCAGCGCCCCGTGGCACCAACCCCAGAGACAATTTGACACGTACACCCAAGTGTCACCTGCGAGATTGAAAGCATCCACCCTCCAGAGATGTCTGCGCGTTAAACGCCACGGGGCGCCTCCTGCTGCCCGCGTTATCCTGACAGACGGCGGGGGCAGAGCTGCCTCTGCACCTGGAGCTCCCACATCCCCTCCCATTGGGCAGCGAGCTCTGCACTTACCCAGCAGCGCCGGGGCAGAAAGCAGTGAATAAATGCTGCATCTGGCACGTGACACACGGCTGGACTTGGCCCTTGCCGGTCGCTCAGAAGCTAGCGAGCTCAGTGGTTAGTGAAATGGCAGGGTCTCCTGCGAGCACGGCTGGGCAAGGGTTCCCTGAGACACAGGGCAGAGCTCCTCTGTGTGAGCCCCAAAGGCTGCTGTGTCCAACTCCCCTGACCTTGGGATCCCAGGCTCAAGTGGGCGCAGCCACTGCAGAGCATGGAGAGTGCCAGGCAGAGCACCACAACCCCCAGATCACTCTGCTTCCCACCTGTGCCTCCCCTGCTGAGCCCCCACCCCAGATCCCTCCACTCGCCCAGGCCCTTCCAGATCTGTGCACGACGGGCCACTGCTCTCCCCCCTGCCCCCCGCAGGAAGGTGCTGCCTCAGGCCCCAACAGGGATCCCCGTATGCATGTGCCAGCTACAGAGCCCAGCAGGAAGCCAGGTATGCCCTGTACCTCCGAGTCTTCGCCCAGCCATCTCCCTCTACGAGGTGCCCAGCTGCACTCAGGGCCCTTCTCAGCGAGCTGGGCAGCACCGTGACGGCAGCAGCTCAGACCAGGTCATCCCTCCTCCTGCCTTGCCGGTGCTGGTAGGGCAGAAGCCCAACGGCCCCTTCTGAGCTGTGCCAGGTGGGCTGGGCAGGACTCAGGTCACCCCAGTGACACCCTCTCCCCCATCACCTGCTTCCCGAGCCTCGCTCTCCACCCTGTCTGCGTCGTAGGCAGGGTCCTCCCGGATGAACTCGTAGTCCAGGTCCACGGGGTCACCCCGGCACCATTTACCTGTGCAGAAAGCACATTGGGTGGGAATCTAAGCGTGTCTCATCAGGGCAGGAGCTCAGAGCGACGCCTGGCCCTGCCAAAGCCACGGGGCAGGGAGACGCAGGGGAGAAGGCAAACCACACCCAGGTGGGTCTCTGGGGAAAGGGGCACATCCCTGAAACTTTCAGTGCCTCGCTCCTCTCCCCAACCCTGGCCTGGGACCCATCTTCATGCTGCTGGGCTCTGAGAGAGCAGGCAAGAATGGGAAGTGGCATGTTGGCAGCAGAGCTACTACACAGTCCTGAGCCAGACTGAAGGGTGGAAGCACCGGGCCGGGAGAGGGACTAGCGCTGGGCAAAGGGAGAGCTAGGAGCCTTGGGGGTGTCTGAACAAAGCAGATGTTCCTTGTTTTGCTAGGAGCTCCGGCGCTGGGGGAACTGGCTCCTGGAGTGGGACTGGGCCAGGCAGCATCTAAACCCAGACTGGACAGAGCCCTGGGGACGGTCTGTAGGGAACCACCCTGCTGTGGCCACAGGTGATCTGACAGGGCCCTTCCAGCTCTAAGTTCCCTGGGCGGGGGAGCTGGCCAGCCCACAGGGTATGGGCACCACTCTCCGAGGGCACCTACTCTTCAGCAGCATGGAAGAGGCCATGTCCTTCCACTCCTCATCCTCAGGCCTGAGCTCCCACTGCTGGATCAGCTCGTTGATTTCCGCATCCAGCTGCTGGGCCTGCTCGTCGAGGCTGCTGGTGCCGCCCTGGAGCTCCAGAGCCGCCTGGGGAGATGGTTCCTGGGCCACTCTGGAGGCCTGGCGCGGAGCTGTGGTAAGGGGTTAGAAGGAGATGGTCAGTGCGTTGCTTTGCTCAGCCCTATATGGGTCTGTCTTTTACCTCCCCATCACCTGGCTCTGGGTAGGAGGGACACCGCTCCCCTCTGGCTGCTGGATTTTGGCTCTCCCCATGTAATAAAGGGGGAGGCAGGGAGCGTCCGGGGTAAAATCTCCCCCATGCGTGGCCTGGGCCCCACCCAAGGGTGCGAGCAGTGCGCAAGGCCTCATTCAGCCATCTGCACTGGGCAGGGCGGATCCCAGCCGGTGCCCAGTGTTGGGAGCTTCAAGCTCAGTGTGCGCACCGGGGTCTCTTGGGGGGTGGCCATTTTAAGGCCGCTGCCCCGTACCCCCTAGAACGAGGTCGTGTCTGTCGATGCAGAGGAAAAACGAAGCCTGAGCTGCCACAACAAGGCATGGGGGAGGAACCTCAGGGCCAGTGTACCTACGGGGAGCAGAGCCCCAAGCACACCTAAGGCCAGACAGGTACATTATAATCACCTCGTGCAGGGGTTCTTACAAGAAAATTTTTGGTGGCCTCAGAGTGCGGCCACCAACTCTTGCTGGTGGCTGCTCTGACAATTTCCCCTAAATTACTTAATGTTAGGAAAAACAAGTAAATCTGCACATACACCCCCCCAAATCATTGTCATTTATTTATGTAGGGTTTTTTCCCGCCGACTCAATAATAAAAGTAATGTAGAGTTGTCGCTATTCTTTACTGGACCCAAACAGAACAGAAACACAAATAAAGTGCTTTGCATGTTTTGCTTTTTTTGATTGATTTTGTTTTTTAGACGTGCTAGCTAGTAAATCCGCTACTGTGAAAAGTGATATTTGTATATTTATTAAAATCACTTTTCACAGCAAACTTACTCAGCTCCAGCAAGCTGGGGGACAAATTAAGCCCTAGATGGAGAGGGTGGGGGAGGGCCAGGGGCAAGGGGGGGTGAGCCCAGGGCTGGAGCCTGAAGCCCTGAGGCTGGGGGATGAAGTCCACCGCCACACGCCAGAGCCTTCCGCTCATCACCCCAGGGCCAAAGCCGCAGCCCCACCACTCCCAGGAAGGTGGGGAACTCACACTGGTCACCTGCTCCTACAGCGTTTGTGGCTCCAGAAGGGGGCAAGGACTAGCCCCTGCTGGAGGCCCTGGGGAGGGGTGGTTGCTTTGCCCCTCCCCCCAATCACCACCCAGGAGGCTGTGGCCACAAGAAAAGGCCCTGGTGGCCGCATGCGGCCATTGTGGCTGCATTTGAGAAACATTGATCTAGTCTGATGTCCTGCATCACAGGCCAGAGAATCTCACCCAGCAATTCCTGCGGCAGGCCCAGCACTTGTGTTTGAGCCAGAGCATGTGTTTTAAGAGACCCCCAATCTCAATGTAAAGACTCCAACTGCTGGGGAACGCACCACACCCCCCAGATAAACTGTTCCAGTGGTCAACAATCTGCACCTTATTTCTAGTCTGAATTTAGCTAGCTTCAGCTTCCAGCAGCTGCATCTTATTCTGCCTTTAAGAGCCCTGCAGGTGGAGAAGTACCCACGTAGGTTCTTGGAAACCATGATCAAGTCACCTCTTAACTTACTCTTCGATAAACTAAATGGATCAAGTTTCCTTTGTCTCTCAGGCAGGTTTTCCAATCCTTGAATAGTTCCTGTAGCACTTTCCTGAACCCTTTCTAATTTGTTAGCAGTCTTGTGGCAGCGTGGACACCAGAACTAAACCCAGCAACCGGTAACGACCTCACTAGCGTATGACCTATACCGAGGCGACAGCATCTCTCTACTCCCACCCAATAGCTCCCTTACACACCTGAGGATCGTGTTTGCCCTCTGAGCTAAAGCATCACCCTGCGAACTCATGTTCAGTCGGATTCCTTCTGCCACGACCCCTCCGTCCTTTCTAGTGTCCCACATTCCAGGACACAGCTCCCCATTTTAGACATGTGACCCACACTCTGGCAGAGTTAAAACACGAGCACACTGTCACCTTGACAACTGGCCCAGATTGCTCTGTGTAATGGGCGTGGCATTATTCACAATGAAGCAGTGGACTGGTGGCATCTGCAAATTTTCCCAGCTAAGATTTTATGCTTTCTTCCAGATCGTTGTTCAAGATACTGAACAGCACTGACCCCGTACTGATCCCTGTAGGACCCTATTAGAAGAGATCTCACTGGAGGATGATCCCCCATTAACTTTGAGAGCTGTCCTTAACCAGTTTTTAATCCATTTAATGTGCGCGACATTGTTCGCACTGTTCAAAAATCAACATGGCCCTGATCTCAGCGGAGGCTTCTCAGAATACGCAGAACAGACTTTCCAGCTCCTGGAGCATTTCCCTCCCATCATCACGCTAACAGCGGATTTCACTCCCCCCAACTTCAATGAGATCAGGATCAGGCCCTTAAATCCCTAACTGCAAGACAGTTTAATCCCCTTTGCGCTGACAGTGCATTACTTTTCACAGCTGAAAGGTTCTGGGTTGATAAGGTTTAAGAGAATTAACTAGATGCCCTTTGTTACTGTGCTAAAACTGGGCACGGGGCTTGCACTGAACGCAACACCGATCCTAAGGCTCTGGGGACGCAGAAGGCTGATCGTGCTGATACGAATGCAAGATTGGGGCCTAAAGATGAGAAGACCGTCCCCTGAACCAGCAGCTTTGTTACAGCCTAGGGAAAAATTCCACTCTCAGCTCTTTCCTGATGCCTGCAGCTGATCCACATGGAGGCCCAGTGACACCGATGGCACTGAGTGAAACTGCCCGATCGCACTGGGCTGCCTTGACATCTAAAACAGTCCATTTAAACGATGAATAAAGGCCCAGGGTTCCTGCTCCACAAAAGGATAGCTCCAGATCCCTCAAACTTCCAGTATGTAGGTGGGCACCGTCCTGCCCCCTGTTGGCAACACCCTTGGTTCCTCGCGCTAATCAGAGTCCATTGCTAGGGCGGTAACAAACCACGGGGCCCAGGGCTGGGGCAGAGCTGTTAGGAACAGTGAGTTTTCCCCTTGCTGTGACACTGCTGGGGGGCACTAAGGGCTCCTGCAACTCCCTTTTGGGTTAGGACCCCCAATTTGAGAAATGCTGGTCTCCCCTGTGAAATCTGTATAGGGTAAAAGTACACAAAAGACCAGATTTCACATGGGGAAACCAGATTTCACAGTCTGTGATGTGTTTTTCATGGCAGGCCTGAGAGATGGGACTGGGAGACACCCCTTTATGCCAGAAAAGAGCAGAGCCTTCCAGCCACTCCCACCCCGAGAAAGAGCAGTGGGAGGAGGGGCAGCAGCGCAGTGGGTTGCTGGATGGAACATGGCCCCACACATCAGGGCAGCCTGGATTTCAGCACTGGGGCTCAACCCCATCTTTGTTCACATCCCCCCAGAGGGCAATGGGGTCAGAAGCCTGGCCCCCCTGACAGCCCATTTCTGGACTATCTCCCGGCACCCCATGGCTCCATACACACAGGGGCGGGGTCTCCCCTCCCTCCCTCCCTCCCCAGATGCCGCACCCCACCCGGATGGCCAACGTGAAGAGTGGATGGGGTTGGATTGAGCAGGCACCTCTCAGCTCCCCTGCCTTACCTTTCCCAGGGCTGGAGCTGCCATGTAATGGGTGTGGCCAGGGAGCCGCTTGCTGCTCCCTCTGCTGGGGAGCCCAGCACAGCAACAACCCTGGCCGAGCCCGGGGGCAACAGAGTCCCATTGCATGTGTGAGACGAGACACGCTGGGGGCAGGGCCCCGGGGGGGGAGGGGTACCCTGGCCCCCAGTATGGGGGAGAAGGAGCAAGGGCTTTCATCTCCGGCCTTTATCCAGACGAGGACATGGCAGGTGTTAACTAACACGTGTCACCTTAGCACCTTCCACGTCTTGGTCTGGACGAGGTCACTGATTCGGCCTCAGCCCCAGGGAGGCAGGGAAAGATCACGACCCCCCCCTTCTCCACCCTTGGACAACCCTGATAAACTAAGGCACAGAGAGGGTCAGTGACTCGCCCAAGGCCACACAGAGAGCCAGCGGCAGAGCTACAAATAGAACCCAGGAGTCCTGGCTCCCACACCCAACTCTGATCACGGCCCTGTCCCCATTTCAGGAGGGTCAGATCCTATTTTCCAAGCAACGCTTCCCCACTCTGCCCCTCTTGCTTCAGGCTATTTCCACAGAGTTCAGAGGTGTGTCCTTCTCTCCCCAAGGTCCTCCAACTTCCCAGCTCCCTGCAGGGGAGCTCATGGGTCTTTTTAACGCCGTGGTGGGTGGCAAGGATGCCCCTCCCCCCGCTCGATCCCAGTGAGATGTCTCTCTAAAGCACCTTCCCCCGGGATGTACCCCAAAAAGTATCTTCTCCCCATGAAGGACATGCACCTTCTCAAATACCCCCTCACCCAAACACTAGGCTCTCCAACCTGATTCCCCGGCTGCCAGGTCAGCTCCTCCCTCCCAGGACTTTCGAACCCCCGCACACCCCTTGGGAGGATCGTAATCCCACCCAGGAGTGCCCCTTGGCTTTCCAGCTGCCTGGACAGAGAGGAAGGAGGCAGTTTGGACAGGAGCCATCAGAGACACCCCCACTAGGCCACCACCTCCCTCCCACTGGGAACTATATTTCCCTTATCAGCTGCCATCACTCCCTCCTAGTGACAATGGGGGCGGGGTGGGGGTGTCTGCTCAGCATCACATGCCTCACTGGCAGCTCTCTCCCCACTCCTTCCCCTGCAAACCCAGAGCCCTTGGGGAAGGGCTGTAATTCAGTACCCCTTTGGGTAGAGGGCCACTGTCCCTCTGCTGGCTTGCTCCTGGATAGCCTGCAGGGATCCCATTGCCTCCAGCTAAGCAGGGCCAGTTCAGGGTTTAGAGAGGAAACCGAAGAACATCTTGTGCTGCATATGGTCAGGCCCTAGCTAAGTCCACAGCTAAAGCACGGTGTGGAGGGGAGACCTCAGCACAGCCTCTAATCAAGCTGAAATACTGGACTGACCGTGCAGCACACACTGCGAGGGGACGCAGTAATAGCATGATTATAGCAAGGCTACAACCTAGGCCTTCACCGGGGCTCCTGCACCAATCCGCCGGCGTGACGACTGGAGCAGGCGCTGTGCTGCTGTCAAGACATCAGAGCTAAATCCCGGGCACTTGTGCTCATTGAAGATCCTGGGGTACTCAGGGTGGGGAGGGATAGTTCAGTGGTTTGAGCATTGCCCCCTACTAAACCCAGGGTTGTGAGTTCAATCCTTGAGGGGGCCACTTAGGGATCTGGGGCAAAATCAGTACTTGGTCCTGCTAGTGAAGGCAGGGGGCTGGACTCGATGACCCTTCAAGGTCCCTTCCAGTTCTAGGAGATAGGATCTCTCCATTAATTTATTTATTTTCATGAGAGTCAGGGCGCTGCCAGGTGTCAGTGGGGACGGGGGACGGCAACAGGACTCCCATGGGTGCTAGAGCAATGGCGGGCGAGTCCCAGAAACACTCAGGGTAAGCCTAGCTCTAAGGCCAGACTCTCCCCTGGCCCCAGGAGGAAGCAGAGTGAATGGAGTGGACAGCCTGGGGAGGGAAAGGAAACAGTTCCGCATGCAGAGAAGGAGAAGAAAAGACAACACTGCATGGACCTCAGCTAGGCCCAGAAAACCTGCTCCAAGGTGCGCACCCCTGCTCCAGCTTTGGCTGCACTTGCTCTTTGTGGGGCTGCCTGGCAAGCTGCTGGAGCTCGGACACGCAGCAAAGCCAACAGCGAAGGGTGTTTAATTGCCGCACAGACATACCCAGTGGCTCTCTACCGGGGCTATTAAACTACTACAGCACAGCTGGCAGTGCTGAATGAGACTCACCAGGGCCAAAACTTGTGGGCCAAACTGCCAAATACACAGTTGCTTTGTTTGGATTTAAACTTTTCTCCCCTTCCCACGCTCAAGCCAGGGTTTGCAGCCCAAAGCAGATGAGGACTCGGGTTCTATTCCCAGATGTGCCATGGACCTGCTGCAAGCCCTCGGGCATGCCCTCTCACTCCCCCCCACCCCCGGCCTCCATCTTCAACTGCGAGCTACTCGGGGCAAGCGCTGTTCCCTTGTTTTAAGTACACACAGCACCTAGCAGAATGGGGCCCTGATCTCAGGTGGGGTCTCTGAGCTCTACAATTCTACAAAGAAATAATAAACATCCCGCCATTGGGATGAGAACCTGAAGGCAGACACGGAGCAGAGACGAAAGGGAAACTGGCCAGTTTGGTTTAACTGTTGACACTGACAAAAATGCAACAAAGAATTTGCACAGTGGGATCAGTCCTGTAATAAACTCCCCGCCTTTGAGCCGGAGTTCACTGGTATACAAGGAGTGAAATGTTATTTTAGGGGAACCCATGTGGAGGAGGGGAAGTGGGTATTGATCACTTCTAACAGCAGTGATTCTCCTACCTGCAGGAGCAAGTGGGGGGCAGGCGGCTGTCCTGCTTCCCCGCGCGGACGAGACGCTAGCCTCAGCGACCGGTTTGGTGACAGACTCTCGCCGAGCGCTCACAGGCAGCGGTACAACAGCAGGGAGTCCTGTGGGAAATTGAAACAGCAGCAGCTGTAAATCACACGCCAGCTTGTGGGGCATAACAGAATTTCACAGCGGCCCTGCCACCAGCACTGACTGAAAATTGATCAGAGTCACTTCGAAACAGAGACACAGCACACCATCCCACTGCAGGGCTGACCCGAGCCGATCCGAGCCCCCACTGCACCCAGGGAAGTGATAGCGTCCACCACAAACCAGCGGGTCTCATCCTCCTCATGTCACCACGTCAGCAAAGATAAAGCGTCCAAGCATGAAACTGGTCACCAGTGCAAGAAACACACAGATGGAGAAGAAATTCCTCATTGCCCTTGGTGCCAGGTGCTGCAAAGACCACCTCTCCTTAGTGCGCCGCGGCTACCACATTCTTTTTAAGTTGAGCTGTTGCCACAACCCATCTTGGAGCACTGTGCCAGCACGCTGTAAGGCAATTTGCTCACCATGGGATTAGCAATGAATTCATGAGGGCAAGGACCGTCTCTGGTCTGTGTTTGTGCAATGGGGTGCTGGTCCCCGGCTGGGGTTCCTAGGCACTGCCACAATACAAACAGCAGCAGCTGCCGCCCACAATTCAGGAGTGGCTCATTTCAGGTTGTTCTGTGCCAGGCCAGTTCAGCCCCACTCTGTGGTGGGTCAGTTCAGACCCACCATGTCATGCCCTTAGTATGTTCAGTCAAACGGGTCGGCAGAAAAGTTTGTAAAAATAGCCATAAATAGAAAAGACATTGATTTAAAAATAAATACCCCTCCTCCCCGCCCCCAGCGGACACGTCTACACTGCAATTAAACACCCACGGCTGGCCGTGTCGGCTGACTCGGGCTTGCGGGGCTGTCAACCTACAGTGTAGGCATTTGGGCTCGGGCTGGAGCCTGAGCTCTGGGACCCTGTGAGTGGGGAAGGTCCCAGAGCCCAGACTGCAGCTTGAGTCCCGATCTCTACACCGCGATTTTACAGTCCCATAAGCCCGAGTCATCTGAGGTGGGCCAGCTGCGGGTGTTTAATTGCAGCATAGACATACCCAGTGGCTTCTCTACTGACGCTGTTAAACTCGCAGCGCTGTATTAGCCTCCCCAGCTCGGAGATTCATGGGCCAAAGGCCTTAGTGTCAATGTCCAGCAAATGACTTGGGCCAAAGACAGTTCACCCTGAAGTAGTTAAGTCAAGAGCTATGAGCTGGAATCTGGAACCGGAGAAACGAGAATGCCCAGCAATCTAAACTGCGAGTGGGGGAGGAGGTTAGATTTCAGGCGGCTGACAGGTACCTGCTACAGCATCAAGACCACACAAGGCCTGAGGTCAGCCCTACAGGAGGGACACAGAAGGCATCTAAGCACAACCAAAGAGGACATTGGCTCTGTATTTTGGGCCATCCCAATTGTCCCAGTAGCACAACCTGCCCATCCAGTTACCGGCAATGACAATGCACCAGAGCTGCCTCGGCAGCCAGGCAGCCCGCGGCAGGAGCTGTTTGGGGAATGCCACGTTAGCAGAAAGGCAGGGCGGTTCAGACACAGCAGCAGCGTCACCTGCCAGGAGCACTGAAAAATCATCGGTTGGGTTTAAAACCCACAAGATATAAAAAAAAAAAAAAATACATGTACACATTTTGGGTTCTTTTTATTTGCCTTCTGGTTTCTGAGCCTAAAAGGTTACACTGAGGTCACATTTTCAAACTTTTCCCTGCCATCATAATGGCTAGAAACTTGCTTTTTATAGACAAGCCAAAGCTGAGATTCATAGAATATCAGGGTTGGAAGGGACCTCAGGAGGTCATCTAGTCCAACCCCCTGCTCAAAGCAGGACCAATCCCCAGACAGATTTTTGCCCCAGATCCTTAAGTGGCCCCCTCAAGGATTGAACTCACAACCCTGGGTTTAGCAGGACAATGCATTCTTACATATTCATGCGACTCCAGGAGCTGGGGCTTAAAGACAGGCACTAACTATGGTCTGACTCATGATAAAGTCACACAAGTTGGCAATGCTGCAGTCACTACTGACAGATGTTCAATAATAGCAAAAATAATCCTCCCGGGATAGTATAAGAGCCAAGGACCAAGGGATCCAGCTATGGAACGGCCTTCCTGAGCCACTAGCTGAATCTAGACTCAGAGCAACTTTAGGGATACAGAGAGCCTTGCCCTCTGACAAAGCCTGTTACTGGAGCAACATTCATAACCCTCCTGCCCCCCTAGAATAAAAACCAACCAAACCCACCATAAGATGAGCTTTTACCCCCAAAGGGAGCAGAACCAAAGACTCCAAGGAGTCCAATTGCTAATCGATATTACATGGGAGGTGCCCACATGCTACGTGATGAGTGGCAGTACAATCCCTGACATTGCCTGATCCTGACCTACCTACTCAGGCACCATCCCCTTCGTGAGAGTTAGTAGCTGGCTGGACTCCTCTGTGTTTGGCTGAGATTATGTTTTATCTGCATTTGATTTTCAAAGAAAAGGAAGATGCAAGAGGAAGCCCTGGAGTCAGTGACCCCTGACCCTTCTCATGTGACAGACAATCTTAGTAACCCTCACCTAGGTCCCTTCATGAGACACTTGGACTGCTGGTGTTGGCAAGGCTTGATTCAAGGCACTTCCGTCCTGCTAGAATGCCTCATCCTCTTTTATACAACGCTTGTGCAATACTTTCTTAGTCAATAGTTTAGGGCTAACTTTTCAAAAGTCTATTGGTCTCCCTTTCTAAGTAAGGAGGACTTTCTGTTTAAGGGAATAGAAAGATGGGGCTGTTGCTCTGTTGGTTTTGTATTATTTATAAATCTTATACTTTTCTGAGCCAGTTCTGTTACAGAATTAAAACCCAAACAAGTTATGGGATAAACAGGTACTCAAAATTTAAAACATGGCTAACGTTTTTCCCTATGATTTAAGTGCATGAGCCACAGACTTACATTGCCCCTATGGTCCAACACAGATCACAGTCATGCCGGTCTTCACTAGACACCCACAAACAAGGTGACAGAAAACCTGCCACGTTTTCTTCTGGCCATAGTGTAAATGCTGAGATTCAATGCAGAATTAATGAGGGCCAAGGCAACGAACCAGTCAGCCTTGTATAAAATGGCACACTTTTACTTTGCAGGCTACACCTGTGAGCAACAGAACAAACCATGGAGGCCAACAGGCGATGAATCCACCAATTACAATCAGAAATGCCCTACTCAGATCTCTGAGTTATTAGTATGTAAATATCCACACAAAGCATAACAATTGTCACCAAAATGGTTATAAAGACACTTATGGAATAAAGAGGCAAAAAACTGTTGAGCAGTCTGGTAAGTTGTTGATACATTTCCTGTTGAGGGTTTCTAACGTACCAGGGAAACTGAGATAAACCAACATGGTCGGATAAGACCACCCTGTACTTTTTATTTGCCTCGTAAGGCCTCCTTTTAACCACAGTCAAATGTCTCTCAATGGCTGTGTCTAACAAACTAAAAGTGGCAGCTCTTAGGGCGACAAACATACTGCCTTTCCTAATAAACCATCTTGGAGTTTTCCTTGCAGACATAAGAATGTTACTTAGTAAACTGTGTCAATTAACAGATCACAGAGAGTTAGACTGCCAACCAAACAGTACATACAGTTGTGCAATTTGTTATTTTTCCATAGGGCAACCAACACCATCAAGTTCTCCAGGACTATGAAACTACATATAAGCAGACATGCAATATTTGTTCAGTCTATGTGATCAGTTGCTTTTTCTCCTAGAATAAATTTTCCTGTAGTATTATAATGTAGCACTATCAGAGAACCAGCCTCTTCCCTTCCTTGAGGGCTGAAATTGGACTCTTCCATCTTCAATAGGTCTGAACGGCTCATCCTCTTTCATACAACAGCTGTGCAATAGTTTCTTAGCCAGGAGTTTACAGCCAATTGTTTAAGAGTCCATTGCCCTCCTGCCCCATGTAAGAGGGATTTCTGTCTGGGTCATAGCAGGATATGGAGAGGTGGTTGTTGTCAAAAGGGAAGTAGGTTGCACAGGACCCCATGTACTTATGTGAGTGTTAGAAATATAGGCAGTAGGGCATTTGGGCCATCACAAAATAACCCTGAACCACTCATCTCCCCCATTTTCTATATACCTCCTCAAATCATGCCCTCTTCCTTAAAAGCGGTGCCCTTTAATTTTCCCCCAGGCCCTCTGCAGTAGGCTTTTAGTCATCCTAACACCTCTGTTTTCAGTAATTGCCCAGGGCTCTCATCTACTGTCTTGAATTATTTAACTGTGTAAAGCATCTAGAGTTAAGGTGTAACGTAAGGTGTTATATAAAAACAGAAAAATAATTCTTTAAGGCCCCTTAAACGTGATGCTAGACAAAAACAAAACAATGTAGTTGTTGCTAGGGTATTATTTAAGGTGTGTCATAGGGATGTCTCTCTGCTGCAAAATAATTATTTGGTTATGGAAATGAAGTAAACAGTTTCCTGTTCTTGGCATCTCTTTAAGCTGTAGCAGATAAATCCAATCTAAAAAACATGTTTACGTTATTTTTTAAAATTTGGGATAGCAGAAAATGGAAATAAAATGTTTAAAAGCTAATTTTATTTATTTTTAATCCTGTGATTAAAAATTATTTTGCTGCAAAAGCTAACAATTCTTTTAGAAGACAGGAGGTGGTGGCTTGCGGGGATACGTTTCTTCAGATAGGCCATGTCTCAATTATTAAGGAAAAAATGGTGCGAATAAAGGCTTTGCTGCTCCACAATTTACAAATGCTAGCCCTGTATAAACAGTCATTATTGTACTAGACCACTACAAAATATCCCCATGACATGGATTTTGGTATTTTATCTTTTCAAGTTTGTGAGTGTGTGAGAGAGAGAGCGCATGCTACAAAGCTGCTTCACTTCCATTTATCAATGTTCTGTTTTCGTGTGTTATCTTTAAAAGCACGTGTGACAGCTACAAAGCATTTATCAGTGCCCACTGTTTCCAGGTTAAACTTCTATACGTTTATTTGTTAAAACTTTACTCGGAGCAATTATGTTTAACAGAATTTAGATTTTTTTAAAAGTCAGGAAGAAATAATAAAAAGTGTTAAAAAGTGTTATGATCTCTTTGACACAGGCTAGTTTGAACTAATTTCTCTTAAATTAGGCTGCATGTGTGTTTTGTATCATGTAATGCTAAAGGAATGTAAAGCTTTCTTTACAGTTTACAAGGAATAAGTTTTTAGAGCAATATCGGTTTGTTTGGGATTGTCTTTGAATGCTGGGCAATTCATTTAGGCAAAACTTTAAAAAGCAAGCTAATGCTATTTATTTATGTTTTTTTGTTTTTGTTTTTTTTTTGTTTTGTTTTTTTTAAAAGACTGGGGTATTTCTACAAAATATCCCCAAGACACAAACTTGAGCGTGAGTGCTACAAAGCATTTATCAAGGCCCTGTTTTTTCACGTTAAACTTACAAGTTTATTTGTTAAAACTTTACGTGGTGTGATGATGTTTAACAGAATTTAAGCTTTTTAAAAAAGTTAGGAAGAAATCGAATCATCATCTTTGGTAAAAAGCATGATCACTTCTTTCACATTAATTAGTTTACACTAGTGTTGGGACCGAGATGGGATTTCTGATCTGGCACAAGCTGCCAGGGCAGGGGAGTTTAGGGAGCCCCATGGAGTTGGCATTTACAAACATGCACAGCTAATCAGCAGCACCCCCACCCCCGACGTTGTACATCACCCCAAAAAACACGGAGACCCAAACCCGCTTGTCAGGTTTGAAAGCAAAGAGCTAAGAGAGCGAAGGGCGAGAAGCCAGAACTGCTCTGTCTCTGCCATAGGCTCATTTGTCTCCTTAAAAAAACATCCCCAGCAACTCCTGCAGCAGAATCCTCCCTAGCAGGGCTTTGATCCTGGTGCTGATCAATCGCTGGGGGGAAGCCCTGGTTTGCATTTCCTCTGAGGCCAGCCTTGCTTTAATCATTGTGGCTAAGGGGCTCCCCTGCTGGGAGGGAGACAGAACAGAGATCAAGAAGAGTTAAGGGATAAAGTTGCTGATGAAGCCTGATCTGTCAAACCAGATGGAGGGGGAAGGAGGAAGAAGACAGAGTGGGGAGAAGAGACTGCCATTCTCTAAACGGGACCAGCGAAGGAAAACACAAGTTGGGCAGGGCTAGGGTGACCAGATATCCCAATTTTAGAGAGACAGTTCCGATATTTGGGGCTTTTAAAAAAAAATAAATAAATATGGGCTCCTATTACCCACCACCCCGTCCTGATTTTTACACTTGCTATCTGGTCACCCTAAGCAGGGCCTTTTGTTTGCTTCTTTAGGGTGGATGTTGAAGAAATGATCCCAGTAACCCCTTCCCACACTGGAACTGTAGGTCCTGTCTGGAAGGCTCTTTAGAGTTGCCAATTTTGGTTGGAGGTATTCCTGGAGGTTTCATCACATGACAATCTCCAATTAATCTGTAATTCCTGGAGACTCCAGGGCACTCCTGGAGGGTTGGCAACCCTTACTGGGAGTGGTGAGCATTGTATGCATTGAGTGTGTATTCTGTTTTGGTGATTGTCAATAGAGGTTAAGGATATTACTCCCAATAAGGCAGATGAACTTTTCCTGCTGGCCACTCAGGACTGGGTCACATCTGGGAGGAGGCTGAGCCATGTCAGGGCCGAGGCAGAGCTCTGGTTCGAGGCACACAGGAGAGATGTTGGCCTGCCCAGCCTCAGCCGAGTCCTGCCCAGCTCCCATCTCAGCACGTCCCCAAACAGGAACAAACAGCTGCAGCGGCAAAGTGTTGGCATCTCAGCCTCCCGCCCCACACCTGTCCCACCTGAGGGTGCTCTCAGATGAGAGGCCATGCACTGACTGAGCTGCAGGACTGAGGGGGGTGGCCATGGTGAGGGGAAGTGGGCACGGCCCAGTTTGTCGGGAGATAGATCTCTCCCGCACAGCCAGGCACACGTTCTGCCGCGCAGCAGCACTGTCCACTCAGGTTTGGCCTCACTGCCCCGCCCCCAAGACAGAAGGCCTGTAGGGCCAAACCTGAGTGGGCACACCAGCCAGTGAGGCAGCAAACACTGCTTCTCCTCACCACTGCCATGGGGCCACGGCTGTCTCAGGAGCATACCACCCTGGCCCCATGCAGCAGGGCAAAAAGGGTGAGAGGCACAGGGATGGGGCATGACACTGAGCCGGCCAGGCTGGGGGGTGGCAGCTGAGCATGGCACAGACTCAGTGGACAACAGCTGCAGCAGGGACGGACGGTGCACACCACGAGAAGGTTCTCAGTGCCTCTGCCAGGGCTCATTCCAGTAGCTCTGCAACGAGGCCCATGGCCCACTCTTCATGGTCCCGCATGCTGGGCAGTTGTTTTCCCTGGGATAAAGGTGATTCAGACCCCTTGTTATCTGTTCCTGGTGCTCCACCCAGATGGGTGGTGATAGCCCAATGCGCACCATGCCCCAGGTGATGTTTTTTTACCGTTGGAGCAAGATGATGGAGGGGATCTGGTCACCGGCACCTTGGCAGGGGGAGGGGCTGGATGTGGTAGACTCGCCCATCTCTTGTCAAAGGCTTTGCGCGGGGCCCTCCCCACATCGGGACTGGGGCAGCCGATTCCTTTCACCAGGGAGTTCAGCTTCTCCAGGAAGGAGCCTGGGGCAAACCGGCCTGTTGGCAGAGACGAGGAGAATCATGGTGCTGCAAGGTGTCACGTCATTACTGGCTTCTGTTCCTTCATTGGCACAGAGGACCGCCACCCCCCACTTCCCCTCCTATCACACACACCCCCGCCCTGACCTCTTCCTGCTCACCACTGCAGCTCCTCCCCGTCTCAGTCACTCCAGAAGCCAATCTAACATAATGCTGGAGAATGTGGCATGGCCCAGATTTGAGGGGTTCACTAGGGACACACTGCCCTGGCTAGAAGAAAGCTTAGGAGAAACTGAGGCAGAAGGTGGGGAAGTGACTTGACCGAAGTCACGCAATGGGTCTGGGCAGAGTCAGTCCTAGAACTCAGATGCCCAACTACCTGCTCTATCCACTAGGACATGCTGCTCTTCCATGCTTTGTTCTCAAAAGATAAAAGGCATTACCTTCATTTGGCAGGCTAGCAGCCTCCATTGTCCCGTCTCGGGCGCTCAGCAGATGTCTGGATGGTTGATTTCTGAGCATGGATCTCAAAGCTGTAACAGCAAAACGTTATTCTGAGGGAGGCTGCTTCCCAGCAATGGGCAATACGCACGGCTCCAGAATGCAGGAGCCACTATGGAGCATGGCTGAGGTTTCCAATGGGCGCTAATTCCCTTTGCCTCCAGGTCCCAGTGTATTCTCAAGGATGCTGCTGTTTTCCTTACAACAGTCTTCTGTCTGCCCTTGTGCCACAGCAGCCAGCCCCCTACAGACTCTGAATAGGCAGGCCCATAGGCCTGTGTGTTGTCTGGAACCAGCCTTGGAGGTCTCTCCTTAGGGCTCCGAGCCAGCATGGAAGCACTGCTGTGGAATGGAGCTCCTTGCTCATTAACCTCATTATGTAAATACCTGACAAGTCAATAGCAAACCTGACCCTGTTCTAGGGTTGCCAGGTTTTGGATCTAGCAGTGTCCAGTCAGTGGAACTGACCAGACACCAAAAGTCCTGTTACCCCAGGGGAAGGTGTTGGGTCATCAGCTCATCCGGGGCTGCCTCCTACCTGTATCTCATGGGCAGGAAGGCAGCAGGCTCTATGTCAGGCTGCAGCTCCCAGCAGAGAGGAGCCCGGCTGGGGCCAGGGGGGAGGAGAGCAGCTACTGGAGGGTGGGGGCCTGGTTTTCAGAAAGTAAAGAGTACCCTACCCTGCTCCACCAAGCCTAATGCCCTGCCCATCCCCCACACTCGAATAGCTAGGGCTAGGCGATATGGCACAGCGAGCCAAGCCGGCAAAAACTATCTGGAGAGCCTGGGGCTGCGGGCTGTATGGACAGAGGCTCCTGCTGAGCCAGTCTAGCTGCATTCACCATCCACTCCCCGTGGCTTACAGCTGAACCCCTGTCGGGGCAGAGTCTCAGGAGGGCAGGGGCGGTGCAGTTAGAATTCAGAGCTGGAGCAGCCCCATCAAGGCCAAGCTGGCCCTTCCCCAGTGGCCAGTGCAGGGCAGACTGGGCTCACACTTAGAGGTTCACAGATTTTAAGGCCAGAAGGGACGGTTGTGAGCATCTAGTCTGACCTCCTGTACAACACAGGCCAGAGCTCCTCACCTAGGGATTCCTGCCTCCGGCCTATAGCCTCTGGCTGAGCTAGAGCAGATCTTTCTGAAAAAGACACCCAGTCTTGTGTTCTCCTTCCTCTGGAGCCTTTAAAACATCACACCTCTAGGCCAGCTGATCCAAGGGTTGAAGTTCATACCTCATCTGAGGATCCTGAAGCATTTTGCAAAGCTGAGTGAAAATCATTAGCCTCCATTTTGCAGGCAGGGAAACTAAGGCAACAAGTGGTAACTTGACTGTGACTTGCTGTAAGGACATGGGCAGCACCAGAGAACCCAGGAGTCCTGGCTTCCAGTCCAGGCTCTATCCCCTGGACCATGCTGCCTTTCACTATTTACTTATTGCTATCTAGAATGACATTAGGAAGGCACCATCTGCTCTTGGACACCATTTGAAGCACAAAGCCGCAGAAGAACTCCACCCTAAGGTCCAGCAGGCAGGGTTTTCCCCACTCAACCTCCAGCCCCAGCAGGCCTCAACTTTTCTGGCTGTCTGTGCACATGGTCCCCACAGAGAGCTCAGGTGGGCAGCCGGGTGGAAGCTTGTTCCACAGCCCAGGCCCTGCCCAAAGAACACTCCACCACCTGCCACCTGTTCAGTCAAGGAGAGTCCAGCTCCAGCATCTCCCCAGGCAGCAGGGAAAGGCAGGTCCAGGTCATTTAGCCTGACTCCGTTGCAGAATTCTGTGCCAAGTCTGCGAAAGGAGACAATTCATGGGGTGGATCAATCTGTATTTGGGGGGTGGGGGGGATTCAAGCTGCCTTTCGACAGCAGCACACGCTGGGCTTGGGCCCTGGTTGCATCACTAGCCCTGCTGCGAGCTGTGGCAAAGCATCCGGAAGACTGCAGACCCCAGATACTCATCTCCCCCTTGGTATGCTGCAGCCCAGCCTGAGAGGCCAAGCAATAAACAGGGAAAATGGAGACAGCCTGGGATTTTCTGGCAGTTTTGTTTGCAAGCTTTCAGGTCTTTAAGGGATTGTCTACATAGAGAGATCGACTGGTACTCCAAAGTGGAGCAATTTTTCTGGAACAAAGTCACTTATTTCTGTACAGTGTCCACACAGGGAGCTATTCTTAGAGCGCCGTAGCAGATCAGTAATAGTTACCCTGCTATAGCTATGCCCTGAAGTTTCTCTGACCTGTGTAGATAAGGCCTAAGCCTCCAAGATAACATTCAAGGCTGGGTCAGAGATCTGCAAAGATGCCCACATAGAAGTCAGGGCAGTCTCTTGGCCTGAGAACACTGCAGGTCCTCTGCTCTAATATTCCCCCCTTCCCCCGCCCCCCCCAGCCAGCGTAATCAGCAGAGTGGTTGGGCCCAGTTCTCAGTTACTCCATTCTGCACTTGGGGTAGGGCTGGAGGGGGATCATGGGCTTTAGACCACCTTTACGCTTCTTTATTCTGGGACTACGCAGTGGCCGGCCCTACTCCTAGTGTAAGTGAGAGCAGTGTGGTATGCTCCAGCCATGCCCTGATCCACCTGTTATAATAACTGGGCCTACACATTTATCCTGTGAGCTCAACTGTGAGAAGCGAGTGAAAGTTCATGCTATGTCCCAATAACCTACGAGAACAAATATTGATGGGAAAAGATAAACAAGGGAGACAGATTGAATTAGTCTGTACAAAAAGGCCTCCTGGTATAACTCAAGGACTTTGTTAAGATCATGCCTGGTGAACAGGAACAGTGTGAGACCAAAAATCAATTAACCCACACTGGTGTGTTGGAAATTAGGTTTAATTGGCGGACAAAATAACGAGGGGATGGGCTATTCCACCCAACACTCCCTGGCTATGGGAACAAGCCTCAGCATCACAGCTGCCACCTGCACCATTGCGTAAGATCCTGAACCTTCGTCCATCCTGGTCCTGAGAGATGTCCTGACCACACTCGGCCAGACAGCGGAACCCAGATGACATCACCATCTCAACGGGCTCCAGCTGAATCCCAAGCACCCCCTATGATGTGAGACTGTTTTCCTTGCCCAAACGTGTCCTTTTCCAGCTGTACCTTATTTCTCCGCTTTCCTCTCTCCCTCTCCTTTTTCCTCCCGTTTACTACGAACGTGGTGTCACTGGCCAAGACAGTATATTTTGCAACAATGCTTTAAGCTTGTGACCAGAAAGAGGCATCTCAAAGCAATGCCCTAAACAGCTTGATGCTGGTACAAGTTTGCCAGGTCTTGGAGTGGCTCGTAAGACCCTGGGGCTGGGCCTGTGTTTTTCCAGCAGTGAAGCTGCAAGTGAGAATCAACTCCAGAGACTGAAGCTACATTTTCTAACTTAGCTGTTCTTTTCTTTCCCCTTTTGTGTGCATTTGTCTTCTAGGAAACAGGCCTGGACTTTAAACAGCTCTAGCCCATCCCTTTCCCCCCAAAACAACACTTATCACAAGGTGGTTTTTCCTTCTAAAGTCTCTCTCCAGCTAAAGGGAACAAGGGATGCTGTTCAAATGAAAGCCTTATTTAAACATTTCAAAGCCTTTAAATGCTTTTCTTCTCTTCTGTATCTTTAATAAAAGGTTAAAAGTATTTTCAATGGTGCGTTTGCCATAGGACTCAGCAGGCTGAAGTTTCTGAACCAAAACCCACATCTTGTTCAATGCCTTTGACTCTCTGGGCCCCTTTTATCCATCTAAATTAATCCTCTTTCCCCCCATCCCACCGCACACACAGCATGCTGAGAGCAGGGCAGGTTCAGGTTCAGAAACCTTCTGCTAGCTCCACATCAGCTGCAGAGCAGCTGCACAAGGGGATTCTCAGCAAGCCATTTCCACCTGTTTTATGGTGCTAGAATGGCAGAAAGGGGCCTTGGCATAACAGAGAATCAGGTCCCCCAAATCTTGGGTGTTTAGTCAGGACTCTCCAGGTTTGCTTTCACCGGCCATGCCCTATAGAGGAAGGCACAAGAGACTCAGGGCTTTTTTCTACCAGTGATGCAGATTTGTCCTTCTTAAAACTTTAAAATAACATTTTTAGAAGATGTTAGAGTTAAACATATTTAAAATTATCTTGGGCCTTGTCTACAGGAGAAAGTTGCATTAGGCTTATTTTGCTTTGGCTTAAATCAATTTGGAATCAAACAGGTATGTTTCTAGTGGGGTCCCACAGGGATTGGTTCTTGGCCCTACGCTATTTAACATTTTTACCTACAACCTGAAAGAGAACATAAAATCATCCCTGGTAAACTTTGCAGATGGCACAAAGACGAGGTGGGGGAAGCAGTAAAGAAGGAAGCGGACACTGATACAGAGCCACCTTGGTAAGCTGGGTACAAACAGCGTGTATTTTAATATGGCCAAATGTAAATGCATATACCTAGGAACAAAGGCTGTAGTCATGCTTGCGGGATGGGGGACTCTATCCTGGAAGCAGTGGCCCTGAAAAGGACTTGGGTGTCATGGTGGAGAACCCCAGAACATGAGCTCCCAGGGTGACCAAAAGGGCCAATCCAAGGTAGCATTTAATTTCAGAAAGGGGAACTACACATAAATGAGGAGGTTAGTTAAACAGAAATTAAGAAGTACAGTGCCAAAAGTGAAATCCCTGCAAGCTGCATGGAAACTTTTTAAAGACACCATAATAGAGGCTCAACTGAAATGTATACCCCAATGAAAAAACATAGTAAGAGAACCAAAAAAGTGCCAGCGTGGCTAAACAACAAAGTAAAAGAAGCAGTGAGAGGCAAAGAGGCATCCTTTAAAAGGGGGAAGTTAAATACTAGTGAGGAAAAATAGAAAGGAGCATAAACTCTGGCAAGTGAAGTATAAAAATATAATAATTAGGAATCAGAAGCAGGAAGCCTGCTAAACAACCAGTGTGGCCACTGGACAATCGAGATGCTAAAGGAGCACTCAAAGATTATAAGGCCATTGCAGAGGAACTAAATGAATTCTTTGCATCAGTCTTCATGGCTGAGGATGTGAGGGGGATTCCCAAACCTGAGCCATTCTTTTTAGGTGACAAATCTGAGGAACTGTCCCAGATTGAGCTGTCATTAGAGAAGGTTTTGGAATAAATTGATAAATTAAATAGTAGTAAGTCACCAGGACAAGATGATATTCACCCAAGAGTTCTGAAGGAACTTAAATGTGAAATTGCAAAGCTATTAACTGTGGTTTGTAACCTATCATTTAAATCAGCTTCTGTACCAAATGACTGGAGGATAGCTAACGTGACATCAATTTTTAAAAAGGGCTCCAGAGGTTCTCCTGTCTATTACACACCGGTAAGCCTGACTTCAGTATCGGGCAAACTGGTTGAAACTATAATGAAGAAAAGAATTGTCAGACACATAGATGAACATAATTTGTCGGGGAGAAGAGTCAACATGGTTTTTGTAAAGGGAAATCATGCCTCACCAATCTACTAGAATTCTCTGAGGGGGTCAACAAGCATGTGGACAAGGGAGATCCAGTGGATATACTGTACTTAGATTTTCAGAAAGCCTTTGACAAGGTCCCTCACCAAAGACTCTTAAACAAAGTAACCTTTCATGGGATAAGAGGGAAGGTCCTCTCATGGATCAGTAACTGGTTAAAAGGCAGGAAACAAAGGGCAGGAATAAATGGTCAGTTTTCAGAATGGAAAAAGGTAAATAGTGGTGTCCTCCAGGGATCTGTACTGAGACCAGTCCTATTTAACATATTCATAAATGATCTGGAAAAAGGGGTAAACAGTGAAGAGGCAAAATTTGCAGATAATACAAAACTACTCAAGATAGTTCAGTCCAAAGCAGACTGCAAAGAGCTACAAAGGGCGACTGGACAACAAAATTGCAGATGAAATTCAATGCTGATAAATGCAAAGTAATGCACATTGGAAAACATAATCCCAACTACACATATAAAACCATTAGCTCTAAACTAGCTGTTACCACTTGAGAGAGATCTTGGAGTCATTGTGGATAGTTCTCTGAAAACATCCACTCAATGTGCAGCGGCAGTCAAAAATGCTAACAATGTTAGGAAGCTTTAGGAAAGGGATAGATAATACAACAGAAAACAACATAATGCCATGTAGCGGGTTGGTTACCCCACTCCTGCCTGAGGGGTTTCAAACAGCCCTGGGCTAGGGCTAGGGCAAAGGGAAAAGCTAATGGGCTGATTGGGGAAGTAGCCACAGCTGGGCCACGCCCCAATCAGGCCCCAGCTGGCCTTTATAAAAAGGCTGGGAGCCAGAGGCCAAACAGTCTCTCTCTACGTTCAGGGAGAGAAGGGCCTGACTGCAGGGAGCTAGATGCAGGGTACCTGTAGTGGAGCAGGGCTGGGGAAAGGCTGAGGAGCTGGGGAGCTCCAGCCTGGATAGCCCTAGGCTGCGGCCTAGTGAAAGGCCAAGGGGTACTGCAGGTTGCAGAGGGCAGCCCAGGGCTAGGCCAAGGCAGCAGGTCCAAACCCAACCTTGCCGATGATGAGTGGCCTATACTGTAGTCTGCCCCACAGAGTGGGGGCTAGTTGGTGACTGGCAGTGGCCTTATCCTGAGATGAGGTGGGGGTTCCCCTGGAAGGGGAGACCTAGTGTGTGTGGGTATTGCCAGGGGGCAGCACCCAGAGCAAGGGGCACTGGGGTCCTGGGAGGGACACGGGGCCAGTGCAGAGGACAGGTGGATTACCAGCCTGCAGGGGGCACTCCAGGATGCTGGAAGAGCTAATTCCCGAGACGACCAGCAGGAGGTGCCACAGGGGTGAGTCTGCTCCTCTACATGCCTCTATAAAACCATGATATGCCCACATCTTGAATACTGTGGGCTCATCTGATCGCTCCATCTAAAAAAATATATATACTAGAAATGGAAAAGGCACAAAGAAGGGCAACAAAAACGATTAGGAGCGTGGAACAGCTTCTGTATAAGGAGAGATTAAAAAGCATAAGAACAGCCATACTGGGTCAGACCAAAGGTCCAACTAGCCCAGTATCCTGTCCTCTGACAGTGGCCAATGCCAGGTGCCCCAGAGAGAATGAACAGAACCGGTAAACATCAAGTGATCCAACCTGTCACCCATTCCCAGCTTCTGGCAATCAGAGGCTAGGGACACTAGCACTGCCTATACTGGCTAATAGCTTTTGATGGGCTGACAAAGGAGGTGCGGTAGTCATCATGAACAGGTCGGATTATGAACAGGAGGCTGCCAGGCAACTCTCCAACACCACATTCTACAGGCCACTATCCTCCGATCCCACTGAGGAATACCAAAAGAAACTACACCACCTGCTCAAGAAATTCCCTGCTACAGCACGGTAACAAATCTACACGGACACTCCCCCCAGAGCTCCGACCAGGGGTATTCTATCTGCTACCCAAGATCCATAAACCTGGAAATCCTGGATGCCCCATCATCTCAGGCAGTGGCAGTTTTACAGCAGGATTATCTGGCTATTTGGCCTCTCTCCTCAGACCCTACACTACCAGCACTCCTAGCTATCTTTGAGACATCACCAACTTCCTGAGGAAACTACAGTGCATTGGTGATCTTCCTGAAAACACCATCCTGGCCACCATGGATGTAGAAGCTTTTTACACCGATCTTCCACACGAGGATGGACTACAAGCTGTCAGGAACAGTATCCCTGATGAGGCCACAGAACATCTGGTGGCTGAGCTTTGTGTCTTTGTCCTCATCCACAACCATTTCAGATTTGGGGACAACTTATACCTTCAAGTCAGCAGCACTACTATGGGTACCCACGTGGCCCCACGGTATGCCAACGTTTTTATGGCTGACTTAGAAAAACGCTTCCTCAGCTCCACCCTATACCAGAAACCTACTGACCGCTATACTTACCTAGATGCTTCCATCCAGGACACCTCACTCTATCCATTGTCTTTAGCCAAGCCCTAAAATACTACCGCATTTGCTCCAATCCCTCAGACAGAGACAAACACCTACAAGATCTCTATCAAGCATTCTTAAAACTACAATACCCACCTGGGGAAGTGAGAAAACAGATTGACAGAGCGAGATGGGTACCCAGAAGTCACCTACTACAGGACAGGCCCAACATGGAAAATAACAGAACACCACAGGCCATTATGTACAGACCCCAGCTAAAACCTCTCCAGCACATCAACGATCTACAATCTATCCTGGAAAATGATCCCCCATTCTCACAGGCCTTGGGAGGCAGGCCAATCCGTGCTTACAGACAGCCCCCCAACCTGAAGCAAATACTCACCAGCAACTACACTCCACAGAAACACTAACCCAGGAACCAATCCCTATAACAAACCCTGCTGCCTTCTCTGTCCCCATATCTACTCTAGTGACACCATCATAGGACCCAACTACACCATCAAGGGCTCATTCACCTGCACATCTACGAATATGATATAGCCATCATGTGCCAGCAATGCCCCTCTGCCATGTACATTGGCCAAACTGGACAGTCTAAGTCAGGGGTCAGCAACCTTTCAGAAGTGGTGTGCCGAGTCTTCATTTATTCACTTTAATTTAAGGTTTCATGTGCCAGTAATACATTTTCATGTTTTTAGAAGGTCTCTTTCTATAAGTCTATAATATATAACTAAACTATTGTTATATGTAAAGTAAATAAGGTTTTTAAAATGTTTAAGAAGCTTCACTTAAAATTAAATTAAAATGCAGAGCCCCCCCGGACTGGTGGCCAGGACCCGGGCAGTGTGAGTGCCACTGAAAATCAGCTCGCGTGCCGCCTTTGGCACGCGTGCCATAGGTTGCCCACCCCTGCTCTAAGTAAAAGGATAAATGGACACAAATCAGACATCAGGAATGGTAACATACAAAAGCCAGCAGGAGAACACCTCAATCTCCCTGGACATTCAATAACAGATTTAAAAGTAGCCATCCTTCAACAAAAAAACCTTCAAAAACAGATTTCAAAGAGAAACTGCAGAGCTACAACTCATTTGCAAACTTAACACAGTCAATTTGGGCTTGAATAGGGACTGGGAGTGGCTGGCTCACTACAAAAGCAATTTTCCCTCTCTTGGTATTGACATCTCCTCATCAATTATTGGGAGTGGAGCACATCCACCCTGACTGAATTGGCCTTCGACATTGGTTCTCCACTTGTAAGGTAACTCCCTTCTCTTCATGTGCCAATATATATTTATGCCTCTATCTGTAATTTTCACTCCATGCCTCTGAAGAAGTGGGGTTTTTACCGACGAAAGCTTATGCCCAAATAAATCTTAGTCTTTAAGGTGCCACCGGACTCCTCATTGTTTTGATGGACTGCTCCTCCATGAATTTATCTAGTTCTTTTTTGAACCCTGTTATAGTCTTGGCCTTCACAACATCCTCTGGCAAAGAGTTCCACAGGTTGACTGTGCGGTGTGTGAAGAAATACTTCCTTTTGTTTGTTTTAAATCTGCTACCTATTAATTTCATTTGGTGATCCCTAGTCCTTGTGTTATGAGGAGGAGTAAATAACACTTCCTTATTTACTTTCGCTACACCAGTCATGATTTTATAGACCTCTATCATATCCCCCCTTAGTCATCTCTTTTTCAAGCTGAAAAGTCCCAGTCTTTTTAATCTCTCCTCATACAGAAGCTGCTCCATACCCCTAATCATTTTTGTTGCCTTTCTTTGTTCCTTTTCCATTTCTAGTATATCTTTTTTGAGATGGAGCGATCAGATGAGCCCACTGTATTCAAGATGTAGGCGTACCATGGATTTAGAAAGAGGCAATATGATACCTCTTTCCTAAAGGTTCCTAACATTGTTAGCTTTTTTTTTTTTTTTACTTCTGCTGCACATTGATTGGCTGTTCCAGAGAACTAGCCAAAATGACACCATTCAAGAAAGAAATCTTGGAAACAGCACATTTAGACTCCATCATTTTGTGTGTATAGCTAAGGTTATGTTTTCCAATGTGCATTACTTTGCATTTACTTTCCTATATAAGTTCTGAAGCCTTAATACTGCTAAATAAAATTCATGTAAAATATTTGCTTAATATCATTGTCCTTAAAACGTCACACCAATCACCCACATATAAATTAAAAAGTATTACCTTTTGGAAAATTGTAAGCAAGCAAATCTGTCTGGGGATTGGTCCTGCTTTGAGCAGGGGGTTGGACTAGATGACCTCCTGAGGTCCCTTCCAACACCGATACTCTATGATTCTATGCAATAGCTTAATTTGTATACAGTAACTCCTCACTTAAAAAGAACAGGAGTACTTGTGTCACCTTAGAGACTAACCAATTTATTAGAGCGTAAGCTTTCGTGGACTACAGCCCACTTCTTCGGATGCATACAGAGTGGAATAAATATTGAGGAGATACCTAGGTATGTGTGTATATATATCTCCTCAATATTTATTCCACTCTGTATGCATCCGAAGAAGTGGGCTGTAGTCCACGAAAGCTTATGCTCTAATAAATTTGTTAGTCTCTAAGGTGCCACAAGTACTCCTGTTCTTCTTTTTGCGGATACAGACTAACACGGCTGCTACTCTGAAACCTGTCATAATGCAAGGCACTGCATTTAGCTGTATGGAGTGGAAATCCATCAACCTCATGAAAAAACTCGTACAGATACAGACAGACATCTTCCTTTCCAAATGCAAGCAGATGGACATCATACCAAAAGGACTAAAGGTAAAAAATCCATTACAATCTACATATCACACAGACTATGCTGAGAGACTGTCACACACTCTCAAAGAAACTGCGAAACCACCTGATCAGCATCCTATACAGCAAACAGGGAAAGATTAAGAATGAGCTCTCAGAACTGGATACTCTCATAAGAAACCAACCTTCCACACAAACTTCCTCATGGATAGACTTTACAAAAACTAGACAAGCCATTTACAAGACAAACTTTGCCACTCTACAAAGGAAAAAGGACACTAAACTATCTAAACTGCTACATGCCACAAGCAGCCACAACAGTAGTTCCCTTAACCCACCCAGCAATATTGTTAATCTTTCCAGCTATACTCTTAGCCCAGCAGAAGAGTCTGTCCTATCTCGGGGCCTCTCCTTTTGTCCCTCCAGACCCATGAATATGATACAGTTCTGCGGTGACCTAGAATCCTACTTTCGACGTCTCCAACTCAAAGAATATTTCCAACATACCTCTGAACAGCATACTAACCCACAGAATCCCCCCTACCAGCACTACAAAAAAAAGGATTCTGCGTGGACTCCTCCGGACAGTCGAAACAACTGACTGGATTTCTACATAGATTGCTTCCGTCAACGTGCAAAGGCTGAAATTGTGGAAAAGCAACATCACTTGCCACATAACCTCAGCAATGCTGAACACAACGCCATCTACAGCCTCAGAAACAACCCTGACATCATAATCAAAAAGGCTGACAAAGGAGGTGCTGTCGTCATCATGAATAAATTGGAATATGACCAAGAGGCTGCTAGACAGCTCTCTAACACCACATTCTACAGGCCATTATCCTCTGATCCCACTGAGGATTACCTAAAGAAACTACACCATCTGCTAAAAAAACTCCCTGACAAAGCACAGGAACAAATCTGTACAGACACATGCCTAGAACCCCGACCAGGGGTATTCTATTTGCTACTCAAGATCCATAAACCTGGAAATCCTGGATGCCCCATCATCTCAGGCATTGGCACCCTAACATCAGGCTTGTCTGGTTATATGGATTCTCTCCTCAGACCCTACGCTACCAGCACTCCCAGCTATCTTTGAGACACCACTGACTTCCTGAGGAAACTACAATCCATCGGTGATCTTCCAGAAAACACCATCCTGGCCACTATGGACGTAGAAGCCCTCTACACCAATATTCCACACAAAGATGGACTACAAGCTATCAGGAACAGTATCCCTGATAATGTCACAGCTAACCTGGTGGCTGAACTTTGTGATTTTGTCCTCACCCCACAACTATTTCACATTTGGGGACAATATATACCTTCAAGTCAGCGGCACTGCTATGGGTACCCGCATGGCCCCACAATATGCCAACATTTTTATGGCTGACTTAGGGGACGAGAGCTAAGGAAGCATTGTTTTAACGCCCCTACTCTACTTGCGCTACATTGATGACATCTTCATCATCTGGACCCATGGAAAAGAAGCCCTTGAGGAATTTCACCATGATTTCAATAATTTCCATCCCACCATCAACCTCAGCCTAGATCAATCCACACAAGCGGTCCATTTCCTGGACACTACTGTACTAATAAGCGATGGTCACATAAATACCACCCTATACCGGAAACCTACTGACCGCTACACTTACCTACATGCCTCCAGCTTCCATCCAGGACACACCACACGATCCGTTGTCTACAGCCAAGCTCTAAGATATAACCGCATTTGCTCCAATCCCTCAGATAGAGACAAGCACCTACAAGATCTCTATCAAGCATTCTTAAAACTACAATACCCACCTGCTGTAGTGAAAAAACAGATTGACAGAGCCAGACAAGTACCCAGAAGTCACCTCCTACAAGACAGGCCCAACAAAGAAAATAACAGAACACCACTAGCTGCCACCTTCAGCCCCCAACTAAAACCTCTCCAGCGCATCATCAGAGATCTACAACCTATCCTGAAAGATGATCCTTTACTCTCACAGATCTTGGGAGACAGACCTGTCCTCGCTTACAGGCAACCACACATCACTGAACAAAACCACTAACCCAGGAACCTATCCTTGTAACAAACCCCAATGCCAACTCTGTCCACATATCTATTCAAGTGACATCATCATAGGACCTAATCACATCAGCCATACCATCAGGGGCTCGTTCACCTGCACATCTACCAATGTGATATATGCCATCATGTGCCAGCAATGCCCCTCTGCCATGTACATTGGCCAAACCGGAAAGTCTCTCCGCAAAAGAATTAATGGACACAAATCTGACATCAGGAATCATAATACTCAAAAACCAGTGGGAGAACACTTTAACCTGTCTGGTCATTCAGTGACAGACCTGCGGGTGGTTATATTACAACAGAAAAACTTCAAATACAGACTCCAACGAGAGACTGCTGAGCTAGAATTGATATGCAAACTAGACACAATCAACTCCGGTTTGAATAAGGACTGGGAATGGCTGAGCCATTACAAACATTGAATCTATCTCCCCTTGTAAGTATTCTCACACTTCTTATCACACTGTCTGTACTGGGCTAGCTTGATTATCACTTCAAAAGTTTGTTTTTCTCTGACTTAATTGGCCTCTCAGAGTTGGTAAGACAACTCCTACCTGTTCATGCTCTCTGTATGTGTGTGTATATATATCTCCTCAATATATGTTCCATTCTATATGCATCCGAAGAAGTGGGCTGTAGTCCACGAAAGCTTATGCTCTAATAAATGTGTTAGTCTCTAAGGTGCCACAAGCACTCCTGTTCTTTTTGCGGATACAGACTAACACGGCTGCTACTCTGACACCCCGTTAGGGTTACCATACTTCTGGATTTTCCCGGACATGTCCGGCTTTTTGGTCCTCAAATCCCCGTCCGGGAGGAAATCCCAAAAAGCCAGACATGTCCGGGAAAATAGGGAGGGAGGGATCGTGGGGCTTGGGTCCGGGCTGGAGCCGCTGGGGCTGGAGCCGCTGGGGCCGGCGATGCTCGGCCAGGGCCGGTGCCGGGCCAGAGCCACTTGGTCAAACCGGGGCCCGAGCTGGGCCGGAGCCGCTGGGATCGGGGCCGGGGGTGCCAGAGCCGCTGGGGCCGGCGGTGCTCGGCCGGAACCGGCGGTGCTCGGCCAGGGCCGGTGCCCGGGCTGGAGCCGCTCGGCCGGAACTGGGGCCCGAGCCAAGCTGGGCCGGAGCTGCCGGGGCCAGGGCGGGCCGGAGCCGCTCGGCCGGAACTGAGGCCCGAGACGAGCTGGGCCGGAGCTGCCGGGGCGGGCCGGAGCCCCGGGGCCAGAGCCTCTGGGTCAGGGCCGGCCAGCCGCCGGAGGGAGCTGCTCGGCCAGGGGGGCCGGACTGGGTCGCGCCTCCTTGTGCCCCACCCCAGCCCCAGCTTACCTGCTGCCTCCCTGTTTCAGGCTTCCCGCGAACATTTGATTCGTGGGAAGCAGGGGAGGGGGAGGAGCAGGGGGCGGAGCGTTCAGGGGAAGGGGCGGAGTTGGGGCAGGGGGAATGTCCTCCTTTTTTTAAATTAAAATAGGGTAACCCTACACCCTGTTAGCCCCCCTCTTCCTCCCCTTCCTCCTCACCCGTTCCCCCCCCCCCACTCCCAGCAAGCAGGACTCAGGGAGCAGCTCCAAGGCAGAGGGCAGGAGCAGCACATGGCAGTGGGGGAGGGACACAGCTGAACTGCAGGCAGCTGCTGCACAGGGAACTTAGGGGAGCTGATAGCGGGGCTGTCAGTCCACGCTGGTTCCAAGCCCCCACCAGCCAGCTGCAAGGGGCTGCTCTTCCTGCAAGCAGTGGACAAAGCAGGCGGCATTGCACAACTTTAAACAAGCATGTTCCCTAATTGATCAGCAAGGAAACAATGTTAACTGGAAAAAGAACAGGAGTACTTGTGGCACCTTAGAGACTAACAAATTTATTAGAGCATAAGCTTTCGTGGACTACAGCCCACTTCTTCGGATGCATATAGAATGGAACATATAATGAGGAGATAGATATATATATACACACACATACAGAGAGCATGAACAGGTGGGAGTTGTCTTACCAACTCTGAGAGGCCAATTAAGTAAGAGGAAAAAAAACTTTTGAAGTGATAATCAAGCTAGCCCAGTACAGACAGTGTGATAAGAAGTGTGAGAATACTTACAAGGGGAGATAGATTCAATGTTTGTAATGGCTCAGCCATTCCCAGTCCTTATTCAATCCTTTGTTGATTGTGTCTAGTTTGCATATCAATTCCAACTCAGCAGTCTCTCGTTGGAGTCTGTATTTGAAGTTTTTCTGTTGTAATATAACCACCCGCAGGTCTGTCACTGAATGACCAGACAGGTTAAAGTGTTCTCCCACTGGTTTTTGAGTATTATGATTCCTGATGTCAGATTTGTGTCCATTAATTCTTTTGCGGAGAGACTGTCCGGTTTGGCCAATGTACATGGCAGAGGGGCATTGCTGGCACATGATGGCATAGATCACATTGGTAGATGTGCAGGTGAACGAGCCCCTGATGGTATGGCTGATGTGATTAGGTCCTATGATGATGTCACTTGAATAGATATGTGGACAGAGCGGGCATCGGGGTTTGTTACAAGGATAGGTTCCTGGGTTAGTGGTTTTGTTCAGTGATGTGTGGTTGCTGGTGAGTATTTGCTTTAGGTTGGGGGGTTGTCTGTAAGCGAGGAGAGGTCTGTCTCCCAAGATCTGTGAGAGTAAAGGATCATCTTTCAGGATAGGTTGTAGATCTCTGATGATGCGCTGGAGAGGTTTTAGTTGGGGGCTGAAGGTGACAGCTAGTGGTGTTCTGTTATTTTCTTTGTTGGGCCTGTCTTGTAGGAGGTGACTTCTGGGTACTCGTCTGGCTCTGTCAATCTGTTTTTTCACTTCAGCAGGTGCGTATTGTAGTTTTAAGAATGCTTGATAGAGATCTTGTAGGTGCTTGTCTCTATCTGAGGGATTGGAGCAAATGCAGACTAACGGGGTGTGTCCCCCACTCCTGCACCCCGCTTACCCCATCTTCCATAGAGCAGGGGGGACACAGGACAGGGCTTTGCTGGCAGTAGCTGCGTCTCAGCAAGCTGATCTAATTAACTAGGCAGTGTACTTAAAAGGGAAATGTGCATCTCTCTCTCTTCCCTCCCTCCATTCCTGCTGCCTTGTAGAGTGTCAGAGTTAACCCTTGAGGGCTCAGCCAATTTCTCAGTAAGGCATTCCCTGGGAAATATCCCACCCACTGACTCCTCCACCTCAACCAAGCTTCACAATCATCATCACTGTGTGCCAGTATTAAATTGTTTGTGTGTGTGTCTCTCTCCCTCTCTCTCTCTCTATATATATATATATATATATATATATATATATATATATATATATATATATATATATATATATATATATATATATATATATATATATATATATGACAGACCAGGGGTTGGCAACGTTTGGCACCCTGGCGGGCCGGGCCAGTTTATTTACCTGCTGACGTGGCATGTTTGGCCGATTGCAGCCCCCACTGGCCACGGTTCGCCGTCCCAGGCCAATGGGAAGCGGCGCGGGCGAGGGATGTGCTGGCTGCAGCTTCCCGCCGCCCCCATTGGCCCGGGACAGCGAACTGCGGCCAGTGGTGGCCACGATCGGCTGAACCTGTCACGTCAGCAGGTAAATAAACTGGCCCGGCCCGCTAGGGTGCTTACCCTGGCGAGCCACGTGCCAAACGTTGCCAACCCGATATAGACACAGACAGACAGACACACACACTATAATATAGTCTTTTGTCTGGTGAAAAAAAAATTCCCTGGAACCTAACCCCTTCGTTTACATTAATTCTTATGGGGAAATTGGATTAGCTTAACATCGTTTCACTTAAAGTCGCATTTTTCAGGAACATAACTACAACGTTAAGTGAGGAGTTACTGTATCTCAATTCTCATTAAAAAGTTATGTCGTCTAAAGTAGTTGAGTTTCCCCTAAAGCATTCTTCCAAAACGTGGAATAACTAACAAATTAGAGGAAAAAATTGTTTTGGCACTAGCTTACCCCCCCAAAAATAAAGCTTTTAAAGTGATAATTGGAAAGAAAATATTACAATACACAAGAAACCCATGTTGGTCAATCAGCTCTGACACACCTGAAGTTGTATTTCCAGTAAATAAATATGTTATCAACCTTTCCCAATGGGCTTTCTTTTCCTATTAAGATACTCAGTAATTAGAAATAAAGTCTTAAACGTAAGCTATATATTCAATGCATTTGATATTTCTCCAGCACAAATGAAAACACACTCCAGTTGAAGGTACTAAGTGTCAAGATTCAAAACATACAAATAAATTTAAAAATTGAACTTGCATTTATAAATGACTGATCTAAAAGCCTGCTGGAACCTGTGCAGTTTTATGTAATACAGAAATCCTGAGTATGTATCTACATGACCCAACTGGATGATTCTTAACTGTCTCTTAATGAAAAATATGACACTGTATGTCTTAAATGTTATTAAGAAAACTTGTTATTTTCAAGGCAATACTCAAATATTGAGGAAGTTAGGAAAGAGACCTGTTCTAAGGCTGTAACAACCTGGCAGGATTAAAAGCACTGCAGGAATTGTATTTTAAAAAAAAGTCCCAGGGGTCCATAGACTAATTGAAACATTTGTATTTTCTGATTGTACAATGACTTCCTCTGATTTCTATCAAGAGCAACTGAAATGTCTGACTGATGTTACACTGAAAATAAAACTGATCAGCTTTGTGAGAGAGTGAAGGAGATCAGCACTCAACAGGTCTGTTCTCCCAGAAACTGCTCTCTCCTGGCTCTCAGCTGGGTGACAAGGAGCCACATGAAGAACTTTTGAGAGCCGCCTGGTCCCAGGGCTGCTTGTACTGCTGCTCGGGCGCTAATGGGCACACAGGCTCTCAGGTTTCAGAGTAGCAGCCGTGTTAGTCTGTATCCGCAAAAAGAAGAACAGGAGTACTTGTGGCACCTTAGAGACTAGTCTCTAAGGTGCCACAAGTACTCCTGTTCTTTTTACAGGCTCTCAGGCACCCAGCTGCAGGGGGCATTTGGGAACCTCATTAGACTCGCTCTGTGCAGGGGTGCAGAGCAATGCAGACAGCTCTCCGGCTCTGGGACACGGAGCAGCAGCGGCAGCCACCCACGCAGCCGGGGAATTTACATTTCCCGGGGCCCAGGGGGAAGCTGGTGATCCAACTCCCGGAGGTTTCAGAGTAACAGCCGTGTTAGTCTGTATCCGCAAAAAGAAGAACAGGAGTACTTGTGGCACCTTAGAGACTAACAAATTTATTAGAGCATAAGCTTTCGTGGACTACAGCCCACTTCTTCGGATGCATATAGAATGGAACATATATTGAGGAGATATATATACACACATACAGAGAGCATAAACAGGTGGGAGTTGTCTTAAAGGAAGGACAGCCCTGTCAGCCAACAACAACTTCTTACTCAGACCCCAGCTAAGGGCTGCGGGTTCCTCTGAGCGCAGAGCAACAATTCGTTTTCCTGTTTGCACTCCACTATGGTAGGAAACGGAGGGGGAGAAGCCCCCTGCCTGCCCTCCCTAAATGGTGCCCCAGCTGTTCCAATCTATGGGGATGTGAAAAACAACTACATTGGCAACAGACCAGCAGGGAGTGGGGGGAGGAATGGGGACGTTCAGGTAGGGAAAGCCAGTTCCCTCAGGGGATCACTTCAAACCTACTTGTTACCATAGGTGCTGCCGCACGCTCTGGCTTGAAGTGGTTTCCATCATATACAGGGTTTACAGTTTGTTCAATAAAAAAACAACAAAGAGTCTGGTGGCACCTTAAAGACTAACAGATTTATTTGGGCATAAGCTTTCGTGAGTAAAAACCTCACTTCTTCGGATGCATAGAGTGAAAGCTACAGATGCAGGCATTATATACTGACACATGGAGAGCAGGGAGTTACTTCACAAGTGGCGAACCAGTGTTGACAAGGCCAATTCAATCAGGGTGGATGTAGTCCACTCCCAATAATAGATGAGGAGGTGTCAATTCCAGGAGAGGAAAAGCTGCTTCTGTAGTGAGCCAGCCACTCCCAATCCCTATTCAAGCCCAGATTAATGGTGTTGAATTTGCAAATGAATTTTAGTTCTGCTGTTTCTCTTTGAAGTCTGTTTCTGAAGTTTTTTTGTTCAATGACAGTGACTTTTAAATCTGTGATAGAATGACCAGGGAGATTGAAGTGTTCACTTACTGGCTTGTGTATGTTACCATTCCTGATGTCCGATTTGTGTCCATTTATTCTTTTGCGGAGGGACTGTCCGGTTTGGCCAATGTACATGGCAGAGGGGCATTGCTGGCACATGATGGCATATATGACATTAGTGGATGTGTAGGTGAATGAGCCCCTGATGGTGTGGCTGATGTGGTTGGGTCCTCTGAGTTTGTTCAATGGCTCTCAGCACCCCCCCATGTAAAAACTGTTCCAGCACCTCTGTTTGTTACCATTTGGATATTAATGACATGAAGCCATGTTTACACAGGGACAGAAAAGTTAAGGCACGTCACCTTCAGATGTGAAGTCAAAGCACATAAGTTAGAATTGATTTACATCCTCGTGCCAGAGGGTTTTGTGTGTCTCATCTTGAAGTCAAATGGCCTAGGAGGAGAATTTAAGTTATGGCAAACTAAGGTCACTTAACTCCTGCTTTCTCTCAGGAGTAAATGTGCTTTAACTTAAGGCTTGTCCACACGGTGCTGCAGTGCATAAATGATAGAGCACAGTGACATGTTACACTCTAACTGCTGGCACTAACTAAATGTGCTGTATAGTCCCATTTCGAAAAGGACTATGTTAATGCACAGTGGATGCCTTTTAGTTCACGCCAGCCAGGTCTACATGGGGCAGTCAGAACTCTACAGGTCAGCACGGGCTACAATTCATGGCCCCGGTGACAGGTAGAGAAGCCCCACTCACACCGACTTCACCCTTCAGTTGATTGGCCTTAACTTTCCAAGTGTCCAAGCCCTATGCAAGGCAGCCTCAGAAAAGCAGCTAAACCTTCCCATTCCAACAGACATACCTGAAACCTTCCCACTGCTCCAACCCCCTAATCTCAGAAATCCATCAGGCTTGGCTTGGCGACCTGTACAAACACCTTACAACAGGGGTGGGGAAACTTTTTGGCCACATCGGGGTTCCGAAACTGTATGGAGGGCCAGGTAGGGAAGGCTGTGCTTCCCCAAACAGCCTGGCCCCCACCCTCTATCCACCCCTCCCACTTCCTGCCTCTTGACTGCTCCCCTCAGAACCCCCAACCCATCCAACCCCTCCTGCCCCTTGTCCCCTGACCGTCCCCTCCCAAGACCCCCCCCACCCCAACTGCTCCCTGGGACCCCACCCCCTATCCAACCCCTCCTGCTTCCTGTCCCCTGACTGCCCTGCCCCCTATCCACAACCCCGTCCCCTGACTGCCCTGCCCCCTATCCACAACCCCACCCCCTGACAGGCCCCCCGGGACTCCCACGCCTTCCAATCGACTCCTGCTCCCTGTCCCCTGACTGCTCCCCGGGACCCCCTGCACCTTATCCAAGCCTCCCGCTCCCCACCTCCTTACCATGCCACTCAGAGCACCAGGACTGGCAGCCACGCCACCCAGCCGGAGCCAGCCCTCCCGCCATGCAGTCTAGAGCACCGGGGCAGGCCGGCGGCTCATGCAGCCGTGCTGCCCAGGAGGAGCTTGCAGCCCCATCGCCCAGAGCGCTGAGGCTGCCGGGGAGGGGGGACAGTAGGGGACAGGCTGGGGGCTAGCCTCCCCGGCCGGGAGCCCAAGGGCCGGGCAGGACAGTCCCGTGGGCCGGATGTGGCCTGTGGGCCGCAGTTTGCCCACCTCTGTCCTACATATATATGTATATAACACCTTCGCCCCAGGTACCAAGAACATAAGCTGATATGCAAACTTTGAGCAGAGATCACTTATCTGCCATGAAAATCCAGCCACTGCTGGGGTGGAACCTGGCAGCTCTTGAGTTTATCATCATTATGCAGGTCCAGAGAACACAATCGTTTACAACAGGAAGACAGATAATAGGAGATAAAACCACTACAGCAGAGAACAGCATGGCTATGTTCACATTAGCAGTAACACTGCCTGCCGGTGGTACCGGAGCCTACTGGGTATGTAAGGCACTGTGTCACCTTGCTCAGCACCCAGGGACCCTACGGCTCTGGTCAGCACCGCCGACCGGGACGTTAAAAGTCCCATTGGTGGTGGTGCCCAATTAAAGCAGGCTAGTGCCTACCTGTCGTGACACCACGCTGAGTCCAGGAAGCAGCCAGCAGTGGGTCCGGCTTCTAGGCAGGGGAGTGATAGGACTCCGCGTTGCCATTGCCCCAAGCACCAGCTCCGCACTGGTTCCTGGCCGATGGGAGCTGCGGGCAAGAGCCATGTGGAGATGCTTGCACGCCTCTGCCTAGGAGCCGGACCTGCTGCTGGCCGCTTCTGGGGCGCAGCGCGTTCCGCAGTTCCAGGACAGGCAGGAAGCCTGTCTCTGCACCCCAGCTGCACCGCTGACCGGGAGCCTCCGGAGGTAAATCCGTGCCCCAACCCTGCGCCCCTCCAAATCCAGAACCCCTTCCTGCACCCCAAACTCCTCAGCCCCAGCCCAGAGCCTGCACCCCCAGCCCAGAGCCCTGACCCCCTCCCACACTCCAACCCCTCATCCCCAACTCCGTTTGGCTGCGGGCATCAACAATTTTCTTCAACTGGGTCCCCCCAAAAACAGTTTGAAAACCACCAAGCTAGTGTAGATGAGCCTCCAGTGTCTACCCCTGCCCATAGCAGCTCTTGCTCCAGTCCTCTCTGAGACATTGCCTTAGGGGCAAAACTTACTGCCAGCTGGGGCAAATACTGTCCCCACCAACACCCGGGCAGGCAAGGGGCATTCTCCCCTTCTGTCCAGGGCTGTCCGCACTAGGGGGTAAGGAAAGGTCTCCCTCGCCTCTCTCCAGCTGCGGCCCAGATGTGCTTCTTACCCTTGCACATCTGGAGAGACTCTCAGGGCTTGTCTACAGTAGGTGGAGGTGCAGCCAGGGCAGGAATTACCGCAGTGGCTCCTGTCCCACCTGCAGCGCTTGCACCCCCTTAGCTGGGAGGAGAGGGGCGCTGACAGCTGGGGACCCCCGCCCCAGATCTAGTGCCGCGCTCCCCGCCGCCCGCTCTTTGCAGCGGAGCTGCGCCCTGCGGCCGCACGTGTCTCTCCGCGCGGCGCGCCCGCCAGGCGGGAAGGCTCCGGCTGCGTGGCCCGGGGGGGGGGCGCCGGAGCGGGACACTCACCCCACGCGGCAGCGGCTCTCCTGGACAGGGTCACAAAGGGCTGCGCGCCACATCCGATCCGAATCTACCGCGGAACCGTTGCTGGCAGAGCCGCGCAAGCGCAGTAACAGCGGCCGAAGCGGCGGCCCGGCCCCTTCCCACCCCCAGCTCAGCTACCAGCTGTGGCGGCTCCACGTGGGACGGAAGGGAAGGGGGCGGGGCGCCTGTAGTACTCGCAGCTGGGGGCCCAGCACGGAGAGTGGGGGGAGAGTTTGGGGTACAGAGGAGGAGGGAGGGGGCACAGCACAGGGTGGGGAGAGTTTGGGGTACAGAGGAGGGAGGGGGCACAGCACAGAGCGGGGAAGAGTTTGGGGTACAGCGGAATAGGGTGGGAACACAGCACGGAGAGTGGGGGGAGAGTTTGGGGTACAGAGGAGAAGGGTGGGGAGAAATTGGGATACAGAGGAGGAGGGTGGGGGCACAGCACAGAGTGGGGAGAGTTTGGGGTACAGGGGAATAGGGTGGGAACACAGCACGGAGAGTGGGGGGAGAGTTTGGGGTACAAAGGAGGAGGGTGGGGGCAGGGCTGTCCAGAGGGGGGAGCAAGTGGGGCAATTTGCCCCAGGCCCTGCAGGGGCCCCCACAAGAATATAGTATTCTATAGTATTGCAACTTTTTTTTAGGGAAGGGGCCCCTCAAATTGCTTTGCCCCAGGCCCCCTGAATCCTCTGGGCAGCCCTGGGTGGGGGAGAATTTGGGGTACAGAGGAGGAGGGTGGGGATACAGCACAGAAAGTGCTGGGAGAGTTTGAGGTACAGAGGAGGAGGAACATGGCACAGGCTCAGAATGTTTCACCTCTGGTGGTCGGAGCTGTGCTTGCTCCACATCCCAGGCCTGTCAGCTGCTCCCAAGCATCTTCAAAGGGTCTGATCTAAAGCCCACTGACCATAATGTGCATCTCAACTATTTCACTGATGAGTTGAAAAGCCACAAACCCCCCATCCCACCCTCATCACTTCACAGGCTAGAAGAGCCCATTCTGACCATCTAGTCCAGTGGTTCTTACGCTGGGGTGCATGCAGCCCCTGGGGGTGCAAGATGCCCTTTCTGGGGGTGCAAGACATGCCAGATTTTTTTAGAAGGTAAATAATTGAAAGCACAAATTAAGCATAAGCACGTTTAAGTACAACTACTTTGTTTCATCAAACCTATGTATTTATTAACATTATACTTTTTTTAAATTATTACTGTGTTAAAATTTAACTGTGAAAGTAAAATAAATATATAATTCTCTCTCATTCTATAGTTAGGATATATCTAGGTTAAAAGAACTGACCTACTTCAATGATTGAGAAGGGGTGCGCAAATTTATTTATTTATTTATTTATTTATTTTGGAGAACTAAAGGGGTACAGGCTGCAGTAAAGGTTAAGAACCACTGATGTAGTCAGATGACTTGCATAGCCCAGGGAGAGAACCTGACCCAGGCCCATAGCATGTAGTTAAACAAGAGTGTATATTCTAGAAAGAAAGAATCCAGTGGTGGTTTAAAGACTGAAAGTGATGGAGAATCTCCCACATGCCTAAGTAACTGTTAAAAATTTGCACCTTATTTCCAGCTTGAACTTTGCTGACTTCAGTTCCTAACCAGTGTGCTTCGGTATGTGTGTGTAGGTTCTATTATAGGTTGGGTTAAACCTTGAAACTGGTGAATGTGACAGCTGCTCTTCATTGCAGGTTGATTGTAAGGAACAGTTAAGCTTTTTTATGGAAGCAACAGACGGTCCTGTGGCACCTTTAAGACTAACAGATGAATTGGAGCATAAGTTTTCGTGGGTGAATGCCCACTTTGTCAGATAAAAACAACAAGGAGTCTGGTGGCACCTTAAAGACTAACAGATTTATTTGGGCATAAGCTTTCGTGAGTAAAAACCTCACTTCTTCGGATGCATAGAGTGAAAGTCACAGATGCAGGCATTATATACTGACACATGGAGAGCAGGGAGTTACTTCGCAAGTGGAGAACCAGTGTTGACAGGGCCAATTCAATCAGGGTGGATGTAGTCCACTCCCAATAATAGATGAGGAGGTGTCAATTCCAGGAGCGGAAAAGCTGCTTCTGTAGTGAGCCAGCCACTCCCAGTCCCTATTCAAGCCCAGATTAATGGTGTTAAATTTGCAAATGAATTTTAGTTCTGCTGTTTCTCTTTGAAGTCTGTTTCTGAAGTTTTTTTGTTCAATGATAGTGACTTTTAAATCTGTAATAGAATGACCAGGGAGATTGAAGTGTTCACTTACTGGCTTATGTATGTTACCGTTCCTGATGTCCGATTTGTGTCTATTTATTCTTTTGCGGAGGGACAGTCATCTTGGAGCTCGGCTAACCGTGCTGGTCAAATAGGGGTGAGAGTACGTATAGACCATGATTAAATCACATCTTAACCTCTTTAGTAAGATAAATATGCAGAGCTCCCTCTAGGCCAGTGGTTCTCAACTTATTTATCATTGTGGGCTGCAGGTTCAGAACCACAGCGCACACCCCCCCAAATCCCCCTATGCCCATTGCTTTGGCCCACCTACAGACCCCTCCACAGAGTGGGGCCAGGAGCAGACCTCAGGCATGGGGCCACAGGGCAGCCCCTACCCCCCTGACCCTGCCACACAGCAGCCCTGATCCTGGACCTCGCTGGGTGGGGGTCAGGCAGCAGGGGAGCCTGGACCCTGCCAAGCAGGGAAGCGCAGCCTCGAGCCCGCACGGCAAGGCATTGCAGCCCTGACAGCAGGGAGGGCAGGACAGGGCAGCCCCAACCCTGGACTCCGCCATGTGGAGTGGGGCAGGCCAGCCAGGATACTGCCACGCCTTTAGTACACAGCTAGGCCGCAGCTGTGTGCTAATTGGGCCACGTGAGGCCCACGGGTTGAGTACCACTGCTCTAGGCCCTAGTTCAGCAAGTACTTATGCACTTGCCTGACTTTGAGCACAGGAATAACCCTATTGACTTCCCTAGTGCTGACATGCTTGGAGTTAGGCACTTTCTTAATACCTTGCTGTACCGGGGAGTGTGATTCTGGCTTGGGGTAGCAGGGTCTCAGTCTTGCTCCACTTTCATCACGGGGCCCTGTCAACTTAAAAATCACTTAAACACGCATCTCACCTGCTCTTTTTACAAGCATTATCAAAGGCTTTGATGCTGCAAGCACTGGCACTCTTGGCTCTAGGTTTTTTGCTGCCCCAAGCAAAACATTTTTTGGCTGCCCCCCACCCCAGCCCTGGGCTCTCTTCCCCCCCCCACCAGTGCCCTCCCCCACTTGCACCCCCTGCCGCCCCAGCCGTGGGCTTCTCCCCACCAGACGTGACCTCCTCGTTCACCACAGCAGTCCCCGTTTACACTTGCAGTGGGGATCAAACCGTTTCTCCTATTTTTATTTCACTTTAGTATAAATATTGCTCCCCCATCATCCCCCGCAACCCCATCTTTAGTGCTCCAAATGCACATGGAAGGCATAGGGACTAACCCTCAAACCTTGTACCTGGAAAGGGATGGGGATCTAGTAAAGAGGGTTCAGGCAGAGGAGCAGGTGTGAGGGTGCTTGGGGGCTCTATGCTGGCAGAGAAGCAGAGTGTGATGTACTCACGGAGGAGGGTGGAGGAGGAGAGGGGGTATCAGGAGGGTTGCGGGAGAAGAGGTGCAGGGGGAGGAGAGGGCTGGGGGAGGGTACAAGGGGAGAGGTGCGGGTGAAGAGAGAGTACAAGGGGAAGGGGTTTGACGAAGGAGCGATGGGGGGAGGTACAAGTGAAGAGGCTGCGAGTGGGATGGGGGTGCAAGGGCTGAGAGGGGCAGGCACTGACAGCTGCTTCCCCAGCCCCGTGCAGGCAGAGCTGAGAGGACGGACACTGACCCCCCAGGTGCCCGAGCCGTGGGGGTCCCCCGGCGGGGCAGTATCCCCCGCTGCCCTGCTCGGAGCCGGGCTCTGCCTCTCCCCGCCCCTGTCACTGTGGGGGCCCGGGGCAAGCAGCGCAGGGCTCAGTCGGGGGAGGTGCGTGGCGAGCTGGGTCCGGGGCAGGAGGGGGTGGCAGCTGCAGCTCGGGCTTCCCAGCCACTCGCCCCATCAGCGCGTGAGCCGGGATCTGCGCCCCCCGCCCAGCCCGGTGGCGCCCTGCACAGCCCACTTGGGCGGGGAAACACTGCGCTGCTCTGGGGAGACTCAGAGCAGCAGCAGTGGCAGCAGCAGGACCCCTCCTCCCTCTCTGCATCCCGGGCCCCACTTCCCTCCCTCCCCGGCTCCTCACACACTCCGGGAGTCCCTCTCGCTGCCGCAGCCTGGGCTCGGCTCCAGGGGATGATGCTCTGGCTCTCCAGCGGCAGGGCTCTGGCCAGGGCCGGCTCCCGGCTTTTTGCTGCCCCAAGCAAAAAAAAAAAGGGGGGGGGGGCGGAGTGCCGCCCCTTGGAAAGTGCTGCCTCAAGCACATGCTTGGAGCGCTGGTGCCTAGAGTCAATGTCCCACTGACACAAGGATTGCTGGGAGAAAAACGGTATTTGTTTCCTCCCCCGCTGGAAGAGCATAACTCCAATGGATTCCCCTGGTGTAAACCAGCAGAACTCCATTCCAGTCCTTAGAGCTTGGACAGTTTATATCAGCTGTCTGGCTGTTTCCAGCTATGAGATGCCAAATGCTTGTAGTCTGGCACCAGTGTTCTCTCTTGAAGCCTTTGTTGCATGCAGAACTGGGCTGGGAACTTAGAGGGCAAATCCTCACTCAGCCTTTCTCCAGAAAGCCTCCCTGCAGGGTTTCCCTGCAGTGCCCGCAGCAGAGCCCTGGGACCCCTGAGTGCGTTTGGCAGCTTTCCCCCTCCCTGGCGTCTTCTCGTGCTCAGGAGACATTGATTGCAACACAGCAAAGAGAAAACTCTCCAGAAATATTAGTCTCTGTTGCATTACTCAGTATTTGGTAACCATTTCTCCAGGAGATACAGCCGTTAGCTCCCTGCAAGCTCTGTTCTGCCTCTGCTTCTAGGTGACCACTTGGGCCCCATTTTATGGAGGAGGAATCAGAGACCCCCAAAAACGAAAGGACTTGCCTGGAGTCACCCAGTGGCTTGGTAAAATAGTCACCCACAGGACTCCTAGCCCTGGGAGAGCCACTGCCTGGTGCAACCAGTGTGTTGTACTCTCAGCGGTAGCCCTCCTCCAGTGGCACACTGTCTGAAGTTTCAGTGTGGAAGCTGTGTTAGTCTGTCTCAGCAAAAACAACCAGGAGTCCTTGTGGCACCTTAGAGACTAACAAATTGTGGCCTCCAGTGGTGCAATGGGTTAGTATGCAGTACTTATAGCAGAGTGATGCTGAGGTTGTGAGTTCAAACCTTACTTCCTCCATCAGCTTTCTTTTGTAGGAGGGATAGCTCAGTGGTTTGAGCATTGGCCTGCTAAACCCAGGTGTCACGGACTCACAGATCGTGCCCACTCTTGGCCCCGTGCGGTCCGTGGGGGGGTGCCCCTTTCAGTGCGACAGCCCTTCTCGGGGGTCCACTCTCTCTCGGGGTCAGGTCCCTCCACCTCCTGGAGCTGCACCTCTCTGAGCCTTACCATGTCTGTCTCTGCTGTGGGCCCCCGCAGGGAGTCCACTCGCTCTGGACCCCCCGGGGCCTCCACCCCCGAAGGGATTGATACAACCCTGTTCTCTAGACCAGAGTGACTCTCAGCCAGCATAAAACAGGAGGATTTATTGAGGGTTGAACACAGCACAGGAAACTCTCAGGGCCTCAGGCCTGGCCTCCCTCAGCCCAGCACCTCCCAGTCTCTCTGCATCCACGTGGGCCCTGCCTGTTCCCCCTCTCCAGCCCAGAGCCCCCTTGCTTCCCAGCTGGGCATCTGAGATCCCCGGCCCCAAGCCCCCCCATGTGTCCATTGTCTTCTCTCCAGGTAAACAGGGTCATAAACTGGGGCCTCCTCTCCTCGCTTCTGTCCTCTGGCTGGAACTGACTGGTCAGATCACTGCGTCCTCACTCTGCAGCCCATTGTCCGCCCACTGGCCAGAACTGCCTGTGTCTCCTCAACTGGGCCACCAGGTTGCCAGGTCACTGGTCGCCTCCAGGCCATCGGCTGGGTCCCCAAGTCCTCTCTCTGGTCCTCTGCAAAACAAACTCCCTCTCCCCTCACCTCGTTAAACTAGTACCACCCAGGGAAACTGAGTCCCACCCCCTCTGCATGCAAACCATTGAAACTCCACAGAAAACAAGGAAACCCCCCACTTCATCACATCTCTCCCCCCTTCGAGGCTGAACAGAGCAGGGTCACTTAGCCAGTGACCTGGGGAAGTTCAGGGTCCCCGCCCCGCGATAAAGCATCTGCTATAACATTGGCACTCCCCCTCACATGGACCACCTCCATGTCATAACCCTGGAGGAGCAGGGCCCGCCTCAGCAGCTAGGCATTAGCCCCTTTCATTTGGTGCAGCCACGTCGGGGCGAATGGTTGGTGTACACGTGTTATACCAATAAAAACTAGCAGGATCTTATTAAAGGGGACAAGATAAAGATGCCACATTTATTATGATAACAATTTGATTTATGACCAATAACTAATATCTTAATCCTTATACACATACATTATACCTAATACACACACACCCACACACACACACACACACACCAGATGTTCTGCAGCTGCTGCATAGTTACCAGTCCTGCTTGAGTCTGTGGCTTGAGTTTGCAGCTTGGGTTTGTAGCTTGTGGCGGTAACTGGCCAGGAAAGCCGGGCACAAGGACGAGCTGGGTCTCTGTTGGGCATGCACCGATGCCCTTCCATGTTGGCAGCAGAATGTTACCCTCCTCCAAAGTTTTCCATCTCACCCATCCTTTTTTGTAGGCTTTAGTTTGAATCCAGAGTCTATAGGTCTTGCTGTGTCACACTGCCTCTGGGTTTGGTGATTGATCACCCGTCAATTGTAGACATGACTTTCAGACTCGGACCAGGCTTTGATCTTCCTTTTATTGTACCTTTTCTTTTTAGGGTGGATTCTTCTTACTTTGTTAGGGCTCTTGTCTGCATCTTCAGTCATTGGTGTTTGAACTTTATTTAATCAGGACAGGCTGGGGCTGGAGGTTGAGTCCATCATCCATACATACCTCATTCACACATCTAAACTAAACTAATAAGATTACAGCAGGGTTTGCAAAAATGAAGGTTGCAGCAAGCCCTTACAAAATGGAGTAAGCGTTTTAAAATGGGGTTTGAATTACAATATGGCAAACAGTGAACAGAGGTTACAATATAGACAAGTATAATGGATGGCAAACAGTGAACAGAAGTTACACTGTAGGCAAGTGTAATAAATGGTGAACTGAAGTTACAATACTGAAACAGTGCAAGTCTCAGTGATTTAAGCAGGAATTGGATTGATAGTGAAACTTACAAAGGCAGCTGACTGAACAGCTACGACTCTTAACAAACATCTTAACTGTTAATTAGCCAGTTATTGGGGTAACCGGTTTTATGAATGAATATTGTTTCATTCATAAAACGTTACCTATGAAGTTACATTAATAAAGTAAACAATTAAAAACAACTTCATTGATCAGTCCTACGCACGCCCAAATAGATACGTCTGCAGTTTTTTAAGGGCCCAGACCATGGCCAGGCATTCCTTCTCTATGGCCGCATAGTGCTGCTCCCGGGGCAGCAGCTTCTTGCTCAGGTACACAATGGGGTGTCTCTCCCCCTTAGTATCAGTTTGCATCAGTACCGCCCTCAGCCCTGTGTCCGAGGTGTCGGTGAACACCAGGAAGGGTTTGTTAAAATCCGGGTTTACCAGCACTGGGCCCTGGATAAGCGCCCCCTTCAGCGCACAGAGAGCCCTCTGGCACTGCTCGGTCCAGACTACCTTGTCCGGCTTTCCCTTCCTACACAGCTCCGTGAGGGGTGCTGCCAGGGAGCTAAAGTGGGGCACAAACCTCCGGTAGTACCCCGCCATCCCAATGAAAGCCTGGACCTGCTTCTTAGTCTGGGGGGCGGGCCAGGCCTTGATTGCCTCCACTTTGGCTGGCTCCGGCTTCAGGTGGCCACTCCCAACCTTGTGGCCCAGGTATAAAACCTCTGCCATCTCCACCTTGCACTTTTCAGCTTTTATGGTCAGTCCTGCATCCTGGAGGCGACCCAGCACTCTCTTCACCTGGGACACATGTTTCTCCCAGGTCTGGCTAAAGACACAGATATCGTCAATAGACGCCAGAGCAAAGCCCTCCATCCCCCTTAGTAACTGATCCACCAGGCACTAGAAGGTGGCATGTGCCCCCTTGAGGCCGAAAGGCAGGACCAGGAACTCGAAGAGCCCTATTGGGGTGGTGAAGGCGGATTTCGCCCTGGCCTCTGGGTCCAAAGGCACCTGCCAGTAGCCTTTGGTAAGATCCATGGTAGTGAGGTACTGGGCATCCCCCAACTTGTCTGGGATCTCATCGGTCGTAGGCATGGGGTAGGCATCGGACACAGTGATGGCATTGAGCTTCCGATAGTCCACACAGAACCAAATCGACCCGTCCTTCTTGGGGACCAGCACCATGGGCGAGGCCCAGGGGCTGGCGGATGGCTGGATCACCCCTAAAGCCAGCATGTCCCCGACCTCTCTCTCCAGGTCCTGGGCTGTTTTCCCAGTGACCCTGAATGGGGAACACCTGATGGGAGGGTTGGTTCCCGTCTCCACCCGGTGGACAGCCAGGTTAGTGAGCCCAGGCCAGCTGGAGAACAGCTGCCGGTATGAATGCAGCACCTCTCTGATCTCTGCCTGCTGGGCAGGGGTTAGCTGGTCCGAGAGGGGAATTGATTCTAGGGAGGGGTTAGCCCCAGCCTCAGGGAGGAGTCCTACCAGGGGGTCCTCTCCTTTCTCCTCCCGCTGCCCACACACAGCCAACACCAACTTCTCCCTGTCCCAGTACGGCTTCATCATGTTGACATGATACACCCGGTGTCTGTGTGCCCGGTTGGACAGTTCCACCACATAGTTCATCTCGTTTACCTGTCTGCTGACCGTGAAGGGGCCGTCCCAGGTCGCTTGCAGCTTGTTCTTCCTCACGGGGATGAGGAGCATCACCTGGTCCCCAGTAGCATATGAGCAGGCACGTGCTGAGCGGTCGTACCAGACCTTCTGCTTCCTCTGGGCCCTTGCTAGGTTCCCCCTAGCCAAGCCCATGAGCTCCACGAGCTTTTCCCGGAAAGTCAGTACATACTCTACCACTGATTCCCCATCGGGAGAGGCCTTTCCCTCACACTTGGCCCTCATCAAGTCCAGGGGCCCCCTCACCCTCCTTCCGTACAGCAACTCGAACGGGGAGAACCCTGTGGATTCCTGGGGCACTTCCCTATATGCGAACAGCAGGTGGGGTAAATACTTGTCCCAGTCCTGCGGGTGCTGGTCCATAAAGGTTTTCAGCATCCTCTTTAGGGTCCCATTGAACTTCTCCACCAATCCGTTGGACTGAGGATGGTAGGCTGAGGCCCAGGTGTGTCGGACCCCACACTTCTCCCACAAGCACTGGAGCAGGGTTGATATGAAATTAGACCCCTGGTCTGTAAGGACCTCCTTGGGGAATCCCACTCTGCTGAACATGGTCAGCAGCGCGTCTGCCACGGTGTCTGCCTCGACAGAGGACAAGGCCACCGCCTCAGAGTAGTGCATAGCAAAATCTACCACCACCAGGATGTATTTCTTCCCTGACCGGGTCACCCTTCTGAGGGGCCCCACTATGTCCACGGCCACCTTCTGGAAAGGCTCCTCTATGATAGGCAAAGGTCTCAGCGGGGCTTTACACTTATCCCGGGCCTTTCCCACCCTCTGGCAGGAGTCACAGGTCCTGCAATACTGTTGGACTGCGTCAAAGACCCCGGGCCAGTAAAAGTTCTGCAGCAGCCTCTGCCTGGTGCGCCGGATGCCCTGATGCCCTGAAAGGGGGATATTGTGGGCCAAGAACAACAGTTTGCGGCGCTACCTCTGGGGAACCACCAGCTGCCTCCCGACTTTCCAAGATTCAGTTCGCCCTGAACCAGTCCATTCCCAGTACAGGAATCCCCTCTCCCATAGGAATCGCTCCCGGCGGTCCTCCCCCGGGACCCTGCAGTACCGTGGCTGGCCAGGGCCCTCAGTTTCTCCAAGGAGGGATCCACCTGCAACTCCGTTTGGAATTCAGCTGTTGGGTCAGAGGCTACAGCCCTGGCTGGTGGCGCCTCAGTTTCCCCACCCTGGGACGGAGGCTCTGGCCCAGCCCTGTCGAGCCCTACCCTCGGCGCTTCAGTCCCGCCCCCCTCGCTGGCTCTGGCTCCAGGTAAGGACCAGGGCGCTATGAGTGCCATCCGGCCAGTTCTCCAAGTCATTACCCATTAGCACCTCGGTAGGCAGGTGGTCGTGCACCCCGACCTCTTTGGGTCCTCAGCCCCCCATTTCAGGTGTATCCTCGCTACAGGCACCTTGACGGGGGGCCCAAACACTCCCCTCAGGGTCAGGTAGGCATCGGGCACTAGCTGGTCTGGGTCCACCACCTCGGACCGCGCCAGCGTCACCTCTGCACCCGTGTCCAAGAACCCCTGGACGTGTCTTCCCCCTACCTCAATGGGGATGATGTGGTGATTGTCCCCCGGGGCCTGTGTCATGGAGTGTGGGGGGACACAAGGCCCTGCACCCCCGGCTTCCTGCGATTCACCATGACTCTCAGCCAAGGTAAAGCAGAAGGTTTATTTAGACGACAGGAATACAGTCCAAGACAGGTCTTGCAGGCACAGACAACAGGACCTCGCCCTCGGTTAGGTCCATTTTGGTCTCCCAGGGCGTCCCAGCCCCCTTGGGAGGTCAGAGCCCCGTCTGTCCCCAGCCATCTCCTGAAACTCTGCCCTCAGTGACCCCTCCCACAGCCTTTGTTCAGTTTCCCGGGCAAAGGTGTCACCTGGCCTCTAACCCCTTCCTGGGTTCTCATGTTAGATACTCAGGTATTCTCCATTGGTCAGTCTCCCATCCCCCAGTGCAGACTATCCTAGCCACACTCCCCTGTCAGCATTCAAAGACCACAGTAAGAACAGTCCCAGTCCGTCACGGCCTGTCCCACGCTCACCTGGCAGATTGGGTACGGGTGCTCTGGACCTGGGTTCCCGCCTTCCCCTGCTGGCCTGGCCTGGTGGTCCCCTCCCCCTGGCACAGCCCTCTCGACTGCAGCCCCTGGGCCCGGCGGTACCCCCTCTCGGTGGGCTTCCACCCAGTTAACACCCCGCGGGTTCTGCTTGGCTGCCATTTCCTTCATCTTCAGGCACTTTGTGCCCCTTTTGGCCACAGTAATTACATCTCAGGTCCCTCAAGTCCCACGAGGGGGGTCGCCCTGCCCCGGCATTCCCGGGCACCCCTGAGTTGGGCTTCCTGGATTCCCACCTTTGAGAGGTCTCTGGGTGACTCCCCTTATGAGTCCCTGATGTGGGTCTCCCTCCTGCCCCCGATCTGCTGTCCACTAACTCATCTGCCAGTGCCCCTGCACTGCGATCTTTGGGCTTCTGGTCCACTAGCCACATCTTAAGGTCCAGAGGGCAGATTCATACAGCTGCTCCAACCCCACCAGGTTATACATGTCCTCTGCGGTAGTGGCCCCTGCGCCCTTCCCCCACTTGCAGAGATATTCCCCCAGCAGGTTGGTGACCTCCTTGTAAGAGACACCTGAGGCCTTGCGCACACCCCGGAATCGTTTCCTGTACGCCTCGGGGGTCAGTTCAAACTTCAGCAGCAAAGCCTGTTTGAACAGGTCATAGTCCTCCGTCTCAACACCATCCACTTGGCTGAACGCCTGTATGGCTTTGGGACCCAGCAGGGGGGTCAGACAGCGAAGCCTGTCTGCGGGGTCAATCTGGTTCAGTTCACAAGCCTTCTCAAAGGCTGTGAGGTAGGCATCAATATCCCCCTCTTCCCCCCCCCGAACTGGGGCAGCAGTTTGGTGTCTAGATTCTCCACACCACTGGCGTCTCGGGGCCCTTCCCCACTTACCCTGCGGCAGGCCCTCTTGGCCCGCCTCTCGTCCATCTCCAACTCGTGCTTCTGCTGTTCTACACGGTCCACTCGTTCTCTCTCTCTGTCCACCAGCCTCTGATCCTCTAGCTCCAGCTCCTTTGCTTTCAGCTGCAGCTCCAATCTCCGCAGCTCCTCTAGGGAGGAACCTGACTGGGGTCTCCCTGTACTGACTGGGGAGTCAGGTCTGACCCACTCCCGGTCACTACACAAACTGCCCTCACGGCTACTCCCCGGCTCTCCGGGCACCCCGGGAGCCCCCCTGGGGTCTGGAGCCTGCGCCTCAGACGGGTCATTCTCTACAAGCTAAGCAATCAGCCGCTCCTTAGTGAGCCTCCCCACGCTCAGCCCCCTCTCCCTGCACAGACGTGCCAGGTCGCTCTTACGGAGCTGGTTCTAGGCCATTTCCAGCTGGTTCCGTTCAATACCCTCGTTCTATCTCTGGCAGCCACTCACTGCAAAGCGCCTGCGCCCGCAGCCAACGTCTACAGGGTGCCTCCGCGAAACATCCCACTTCTCACACCACGTTGTCACGGACTCACAGATCGTGCCCACTCTTGGCTCCGTGCGGTCCGTGGGGGGTGTCCCTTTTAGTGAGACAGCCCTTCTCGGGGGTCCACTCTCTCTCGGGGTCAGGCCCCTCCACCTCCTGGATCCGCACCTCTCTGAGCCTTAGCACGTCTGTCTCTGCCGTGGGCCCCCTCAGGGAGTCCACTCGCTCTGGACCACCCGGGGCCTCCACCCCCGAAGGGGTTGATGCAACCCTGTTCTCTAGACCGGAGTGACTCTCAGCCAGCATAAAACAGGAGGATTTATTGAGGGTTGAACACAGCACAGGAAACTCTCAGGGCCTCAGGCCTGGCCTCCCTCAGCCCAGCACATCCCAGTCTTTCTGCATCCAGGTGGGCCCTGCCTGCTCCCCCTCTCCAGCCCAGAGCCCCCTTGCTTCCCAGCTGGGCATCTGAGATCCTCAGCCCCAAGCCCCCCCTCTGTCCATTGTCTTCTCTCCAAGTAAACAGGGTCGTAAACCGGGGCCTCCTCTCCTCGCTTCTGTCCTCTGGCTGGAACCAGCTGGTCAGGTCACTGGGTCCTCACTCTGCAGCCCATTGTCCGCCCACTGGCCAGAACTGGCTGCGTCTCCTCAGCTGGGCCTCCGGGTCACCAGGTCGCCAGGTTACCGGTCGCTGGGGTATCCATCCTCCAGGCCATCAGCTGGGTCCCCAAGTCCTCTCTCTGGTCCTCTGCAAAACAAACTCCCTCTCCCCTCACCTCGTTAAATCAGTAACACCCAGGGAAACTGAGTCCCACCCCCTCCGCATGCAAACCATTGAAACTTCACAGAAAACAAGAAAACCCCCCACTTCGTCACACCAGGGTTGTGAGTTCAATCCTTGAGGGGGCCATTTAGGGATCTGGGGCAAAAATCTGTCTGGGGATTGGTCCTGCTTTGAGAAGGGGGTTGGACTAAATCACCTCCTGCAGTCCCTTCCAAGCCTGGTATTCTATGATTTGGGCATAAGCTTTCATGGGCTAAAACCCACTTCACCAATGTCTACTTCAGGACAGATTGTCAGAAAACAGGGCAGACACCTCAAGCGGGTGGTGCGTTCTGTAATTAGATTTCACCAAACCAGTAACAAATGTGAGCTCCTGGATCATTCTACCACCAGTCTTGTCACAGACAGTCCGCTCAGACTCTCCGATTGTTGTACTTAAAGTACTGCACAGGATCTTTTCAGGGGGAATAAGACAAAATGCCACATTTATTAGTAATACATGTATTCATTAACACTGTATCATATGCATATAATATATTACACTTACACTCACACACACACACAAACACACTTCGTCTTGTTGTTCCAATTAGTTGCTCCCCTTAACTTCACTGGCCAGGTGAGTTAGATGGGGGAGGGGGTGGAGCCGGGCTTCTGCCGATCCGGATCGATGCTTCCATGTTGACAAGACGAGACCCGGGGTCCTCTGCAAGACACCTCACTTTTATAGCAGCTTTCCTCTTATGCAAATCTATACCAGATTCAAACTCTGTGTCTGTGTCCATTGGTTCTTTGTGCTGCTTTCTTTTGAGTGTTGTCCCAATGCTGCAAAGAGGGTGTTTCCAAAAGAAGGTGCTTGCTTCTAACCCCCGAGGCCGTGGGTATGTCTGCTTGTCTTTAATGAGCCCACTTGACACGTTTTATTGTCCTTGGGTCTGGCTCCCAGCCCCTCTCCAACAGTTGAGGCTGTCTGGAGGTGCTGCCTTCCATGCCTTGCTCATCCACACCTCATTCATTCAACAGGGCAATTGATTAAGAGTGTGTGGGGGGGGAGAGCTCTTGTTCTACTGCTAACAAAAAGAAATGTTTCTTCTATCTTATTCTATCCTTAGGGGCTATAATATTATACCAAGGGCAATGCAAAGTTTCTAAATGAGGCTTTGATACAAAGTTCCATGAAAACAGAGGTCACACGTGGGTAGACCCACCACAAGGTTATATGAAGAGGCACAATGTAAAGTCATATGAAAATTATCAGAGATTTATCTACACGATCTATCTTGCCACCCAGACAAACTAGGCTTTGTGATAAAAGGTCACTCAAACCAAAAATCACACCACATCAGGTTACTCTCATTCCCAAGAAACCAGTCACTTACCCCAGATCAATTGGTACTCTAGATCTTACCAAAGACAAGACAATGCAGGTAGCCAATTCTATAGTAAACTAAGTAAAGGTTTATTAGCTAAGAAAAGGAAATGAGAGTTATTGAAAGGTTAAAGCTGGTAAAACTATGCACAGGTAAGTCATAGTTTGTAATTCCAAATGGTGGAAGTAATGTAAGAAGCTGCCAGTTTCCCAAAAGTCTATTCAGGCTACCCAGATTGTATCTCGGGATCTCTGCTTTGCATCTGGTACACATCCCTGTAAGAGTCCAAACAGTCCAGAGATGAAGGACCTTTCGTAGAGTCCATACGTATAGTTTCTCATAGAAAACAAGCTGACAGTGTCACTCCCCACGTGGGCTTTTCCTTTGCTGACGGAGAGTGAGGAATGCATTGTGAGTCTTTGACCTCCAATCATCACACACAATGACCACTTGCTTTGAAATTAGCTCTTTTCTGTTAAAGTTCTTCATTTGCATCCCACAAGGCTTCTTTCTCGTTTGATGGGTTACTTAGTTACAGGGCTATACACAATAGTAAATGTTTGCTACTACTTTATAATGGGATACGGATAAGTGAAACCAATGCAAGTAACATTCCACTAGTTTTCATGAAGTTTAAACATCAAATGCACTCATACATTTAACAATCACTTTGATCCATAGACAACTCATGTCTCCTTATACTGGGGAGAGAGGGGGGACATGTAAAGGGGAGGACACGTGACCGCCCCATGTGTCTCCTCTGCCCAGTGACTCCCCCACCCATTCCAGCAAGCCAGCTAGCCGTGCCTGTTTCCTGCCCAGCAAAGCTTACCACAGGGTAACAATCTTCCTTTCTTTCTCTTTCTCCCTTACAAATGTAACTGAAGGAACATAAATCCACACCGTGTAGAGGTCAAGCATAGGAGTTTATTACGCACAGCGCTAGTGGCATGTCACCTTGCTTATCAGGCTCAGAGACACTGTCAATCAATTGATTACAATAGAATATATGGATTTTCCATGGGCGGGGGAAAGTTCCACACCCCCAGATAGGTTTTGCAGCAAAACAAGATAGCACATTAGCCAATGGTTAACAGGTTACATAATGTCTCTGCCCATGGTCTCAAGTTAGCAAGTTAACATTTAATTAATACTTTGATCAAATGTTATTAGTATAAAATATATATATTGAATTCTGATTTGGGGTCCATAGGAATGAAGCAACTCCTTTGATTGTCCAACAGGTACATTCCTAGGAGTTAAAGCAAAGAAACAGTGAAAGTATATGGCAATAAAGATTGTCTTCTTTATGTTTTAAGGCAGGCATTAGTCCCTGGGAAAGGGAGGTGGGAGGAGGCCATATCTTTCATAAACTCAAGGTTGGATATGTGGGAACAACATCTCCCTACAGAAGAAACTAACACAACAGGAACAGGGATTCTTTGTTCAATTTGCAACTCTGAATAAGACACAATTATTTAGTTCTCAGCGCCAACACCTGGCAATTTGCTGACTAGGCTTATTTAGCAAAGCAAGATTATTTTGTGTTTATTCTGCTTCTCTTAGCTAATCACTATTTGCTAGGCCTCTGGTCCCTTGACCAAACTCTGGACTTTGGGTCTGGAAAAGAGCTGGCACAATCCATATACCAGGTTGTTATATAAAATACACATGGATTTTAACCCGTCAGTAACTCTGCATGTTCTCATTGTCCATATAAATGCCTCATCCTTTCTACAATCCTATGAAGCTCTTGGCTCAGTGAGATCTTATAGCAGTGAGTTCCATGAGTTAATCAGGCAGTGTGTTTAAAAAAAAAAAAGGGGGGTTGTTTTAAAAATTTCCCTCTTGCAACATAATTGAAACTAGGGTGAGCAGGTGTTCGACCGGAACACCCGGCTGAAAAGGGACCCTGGCGACTCCAGTCGGCACCGCTGACCGGGCCATTAAAAGTCCGATCGGCAGTGCTGTGGCGCTAAGGCAGGCTAGTCCCTACCTGTCCTGGCTGGCACTGTGCTGTGCCCCGGAAGCAGGTCTGGCTCCTAGGTGGGGGGCCACTGGGCTCCGCGCTCTGCCCCTGCGCCGAGCACCAGCTCTGCAATCCTTTGGCTGGTTCCTGGCCAATGGGAGCTGGGGTGTGTGTGCCTGCGGGCGAGAGCGGCTTGTGGAGCCTCCTGGCCTCCCGGCCTAGGATCCAGATCTGCTGGCTGCTTCCGGGGTGTGCGCAGCATGGTGCCAGGATAGGCAGACAGCCTGCCTTAGCCCCCATGCTGAGCCGCTCAGAGCTAATGAACTCAGAGAAGCGGGGTCCAGTCAGCCCTGAACTTTGGCTCCATCAGCATCCAAACTGGCAGCTCAGGCAGAGTGATTGTTGCTGGTTGAAATGTTGTTGTTACCCGGGATTCTTTCAACCCAAAGCTCTTGGTAACTTTTACTCTGTGCGAGGTGGTGTCAGGAAATAAATCAGGGGAGACACAGCCGTCTGACTGATAGATGGCTGGCACAAACAGGACAACACAAGGGTGCTTTCATTTAAAGCTAAACTTTACTTAGGCCTGGTCTACACTACGGGTTTAGGTCGACTTTAGCAGCATTAAACCGAATTAAGCCTGGACACGTCCACACAACGAGGCCCTTTCTTTCGACTTAAAGGGCCCTTTAAACCGGTTTCTTTACACCACCTCCGACGAGGGGATTAGCGATAAAACCGGCCTTTGCGGGTCGGAATTGGGGTAGTGTGGACGGAATTCGATGTTATTGGCCTCCGGGAGCTATCCCACAGTGCTTCATTGTGACCGCTCTGGACAGCGCTCTCAACTCAGATGCACTGACCAGGTAGACAGGAAAAGACCCGCGAAGGTTTCCTGTTTGCCCAGCGTGGAGAGCACAGGTGACCACGCAGAGCTCATCAGCACAGGTAACCGTCATGGAGTCCTCCCAGGATCGCAAAAGAGCTCCAGCATGGACCGAACGGGAGGTACGAGATCTGCTCGCCATATGGGGAGATGAAGCAGTGATAGCTGAACTCCGTAGCAGTAAAAGAAATGGAAAAGTATTAGAAAAGATCTCCAAGGCCATGAAGGACCGAGGCCATAACAGGGACACACAGCAGTGCCGCGTGAAAATTAAGGAGCTACGGCAAGCCTACCACAAAGCCAGAGAAGCAAACGGAAGGTCCGGGGCAGAGCCGCAAACTTGCCGCTACTACGCGGAGCTGCATGCGATCCTAGGGGGTGCAGCCACCACTACCCCAACCGTGTGCTATGACTCTCTCACTGGAGAAACACACAGGGAAGACGGTTCGGGGAACGAGGAAGATGACAATGGAGGTACTGTAGGTAGCTCACAGCAGCAAGGAAGCGGAGAAACCGGTTTCCCCAACAGCCAGGATATGTTTGTGACACTGGACCTGGAACCAGTAACCCCCGAACTCACCCAAGACCCTCAGGGCACACAGGAGACCTCTGGTGAGTGTAACTTTGTAAATATTTGTAAACATTACAAAAAAAAAGCAAGCAAGTCTGTTAACGTGTATGGGGATGGAGCGGAAATCCTCCAGGGACATCTCCAGAAAGCTCTCCTGGTTGAAATGGGGTGATTTTATTAAGGGGGACATTCAGAGGCGCCCGTTCCTGCTATTCTGACCAGAAATGTTCCCCGCTGTTAACCACGCGGTGGGGGGGGAGGGGTGAAGTGATCATCCCAGAGAATCGTGTGTGTGTGGGGGGGTGGTTTACTTGTGTTTGTGCCGCATGTTAACCGGGAAACCGCAGCCCCCTCCTTTTACATTGAAACCCCATTTTAAATGGACAACCCAATTCATCCTTGATATGGGAAATGCGCTGCTGTTTGCAACCTTTCCCGCATGTTAAGAAGGTTAAAAAAGCCAAAACACTGTGGCCTACGATGGCTGCCTGCAAGCCGAAATATGCGATGGCTGCCTGCAAGCCGAAATATGCGACCTTGTAATGAAAGAGTGTACCCATTGTTCCCTAAAATGTGTCTTTTTTAACCACCTCTCCTTTCTCCTCCACCAGCTGCAAATGTTTCTCCTTCGCAGAGGCTCGTGAACATTAGAAAGAGAAAACGTAAGACGAGGGACGAGATGTTCACGGAGCTGCAGATGTCCGCCCAGGCTGATAGAGCACAGCAGAATGCGTGGAGGCAGTCAATGTCGGAGATGAGAAAAGCCCAACATGAACGAGAGGAGAGGTGGCGGGCTGAAGACGATAGGTGGCGTCAGCTTGCAGACAGACGGCAAGAGGCAATTCTCCGTCTGCTGGAGCATCAAAGTGATATGCTCGAGCGTATGGTTGAGTTGCAGGAAAGGCAGCAGGAGCAGAGACCGCCGCTACAGCCCCTGTGTAACCAACAGCCCTCCTCCCCAAGTTCCATAGCCTCCTCACCCAGACGCCCAAGAACACGGTGGGGGGGCCTCCGTCCACCCAGTCACTCCACCCCAGATGATCGCCCAAGCATCAGAAGGCTGGGCTTCAATAAGAGTTAAAGTTTTAAAATGCAGTGTGTCCTTTTCCATCCCTCCTCCCCCACCCATCCCAGCTACCTTGGCAATTATCCCCCTACCTCTGTAAGGAACTAATAAAGAATGCATGAATGTGAAAAAACAATGACTTTATTGCCTCTGCAAGCGGGAGGGGAGGGGAGGGTGGGGTGGGGTGGTTGGTTTACAGGGAAGTAGAGTGAACCGGGTCGGGGGGGGGGGGGTTTAGGGTTCATCAAGGAGAAACAAACAGAAGTTTCACACAGTAGCCTGGCCAGTCACAAAACTCGTTTTCAAAGCTTCTCTGATGCGCACCGCGCCCTGCTGTGCTCCTCTAACCGCCCTGGTGTCTGGCTGCGCGTAATCAGCGGCCAGGCGAGTTGCCTCAACCTCCCACCCCGCCATAAAGGTCTCCCCCTTACTCTCACAGATATTGTGGAGCGCACAGCAAGCAGCAATAACAATGGGGATATTCTTTTCGCTGAGGTCTGAGCGAGTCAGTAAGCTGCGCCAGCGCGCTTTTAAACGTCCAAATGCACATTCCACCACCATTCGGCACTTGCTCAGCCTGTAGTTGAACAGGTCCTGACTCCTGTCCAGGCTGCCTGTGTACGGCTTCATGAGCCATGGCATTAAGGGGTAGGCTGGGTCCCCAAGGATCACGATAGGCATTTCAACATCCCCAATGGTCACTTTCTGGTCCGGGAAGAAAGTCCCTTCCTCCAGCTTTCGAAACAGAGCAGAGTTCCTGAAGACGCGAGCATCATGTACCTTTCCCGGCCATCCCACGTTGATGTTGGTGAAACGTCCCTTGTGATCCACCAGGGCTTGCAGCAGCATTGAAAAGTACCCCTTGCGGTTTACGTAGTCGGTGGCTTGGTGCTCCGGTGACAAGATAGGGATATGGGTTCCATCTATGGCCCCGCCACAGTTTGGGAATCCCATTTCAGCAAAACCATCCACTATTGACTGCACGTTGCCCAGAGTCACTACCCTTGCTATCACCAGGTCTTTCATTGCCCTGGCAAATTGGATCACAGCAGCCCCCACAGTAGATTTGCCCACTCCAAATTGATTCCCGACTGACCGGTAGCTGTCTGGCGTTGCAAGCTTCCACAGGGCTATCGCCACTCGCTTCTCAACTGTGAGGGCTGCTCTCATCTTGGTATCCTGGCGTTTCAGGGCAGGGGAAAGCAAGTCACAAAGTTCCATGAAAGTGCCCTTACGCATGCGAAAGTTTCGCAGCCACTGGGAATCGTCCCATACCTGCAGCACGATGCGGTCCCACCAGTCTGTGCTTGTTTCCCGGGCCCAGAATCGGCGTTCCACGGTATCAACCTGCCCCAGTAACACCATGATTTCCACATTGCTGGGGCCTGTGCCTTGTGAGAGGTCTATGGCCATGTCAATTTCCTCATCACTCTCGTCGCCGTGCTGCAATCGCCTCCTCGCCTGGTCCGGGTTTCGCCTTGGCATGTTCTGGCTCTGCATATACTCCAGGACAATGCGCGTGGTGTTCATAGTGCTCATAATTGCCGCGGTGATCTGAGCGGGCTCCATGATCCCAGTGCTAGCTATGGCGCCTGGTCAGAAAAAAGGCGCGAAAGTAGTATCTGATGGACCAGGAGAAGGAGGGCGGGAGGGAGGGAGGGAGGGAGGGAGGGCCGAGTGACGACATGGCGTACAGGTACAGGAACAGGGAGAAACACAAACAACTGTCACACAGAATGGTCCCCCCAAAGATTAAACTGGAAACCCTGGGCTTAGCAGGCCGTTGATTTCACAGAGGAAGGGGAAGCAAATGAACACAGAACAAATCTATTTTTTACATCTTAAGGTGGCAGCCGACGCTGCAGCAGGAGTGACAGCCATACCAGTACGATGATGATGGGTACCAATCATAATATACCATCATCTGCCAAAAGGCAAGGGGCTGCTGCTGTGTAGCAATGCAGCCCCACGTCTGCCAGCCCCACGTCCGCCAGCACCCAGATCGCCCTCGGCCTCTTCTGGGTGCTTAGCAGACAATATTGGGCAATTGGCAGAAAATAGTATATTATGACTGGTAACCGTCGTCATCATCAAAACAGTACCATGTCTGCCCAGGTGGCCATGATTGACAGCCATACCAGTATGACGACGACGGGTACCAGTCATAATATACCATCGCCTGGAAGGGGCTGGTGCAATGCAGCACTACGGCTGCCAGCCCCACGGCTATCACTCATGCTACACCGTCTACCGCCAAAAGGCAGTTAGCAGCTGCTGCTGTGTAGCAATGCAGTCCCACGTCTGCCGGCACCCAGAGGACATATGGTGACGGTGAGCTCAGCTGAGCTGAGCGGGCTCCATGCTTGCCGTGGTATGTTGTCTGCACAGGTAACCCAGGTAAAAAGGCGCGAATCTATTGTCTGCCGTTGCTGTGACGAGGGGGGAGGGGCCTGACGACATGTACCCAGAACCGCCCGCGACACTGTTTTGCATCATCCGGGCATTGGGATCTCAACCCAGAATTCCAAGGGGCGGCGGAGACTGCGGGAACTGTGGGATAGCTGTGGGATAGCTACCCATAGTGCAATGCTCCGGAAGTCGACGCTAGCCTCGTACTGTGGACACGGTCTGCCGACTAGAGCACCTAGAGCATTTTATTGTGTGGACATACACAATCGGCTGTATACAACCGATTTCAATAAAACCGGCTTCTATAAATTCGAACTAATTTCGTAGTGTAGACATACCCTTAGTCTCAAGCACTTACAGGTTAGTCCACAACAGGTTAGTTAAACACCCCCAACCCTCGATAATTACCAAAGCTGAGTGTGGCTCTTGTGTGGCACAGCAGCAGCCCGTCTGTCACTGGGGACTGCAAGATGTATCCAGAGGGAGAGTCCGGAAGAGTCCGATTACCTCAAACTTTTCCCCCTTATTTATACATTAATAATAGAATGACATGTCTCTTAAAGAAAACTTAAGTAAGCAGTTTCAATGGTGAAGCAAGAGGTTCCTTCTGATTATTGATTAACCAGGTGTGGGTTTTTCCAGAGTTTGCGGCCTTGAGGCCCCACTAGACATTCCTGGGGCACATCCTGCTCTTCTAAAATGCATGGATCAGCAACTTCAACACAATTCTTATCAGGAAGGACAAGGGGTCAAGTTGCCCTTTCTGTGGCACCCCAAACTCCCCTCCCCTCCTGCCTTGGTTAAACTAAGCCTGCTGATTTGGCTGCTTTTAGCAATAAGCCATAGTGGTTTCAGGCACTTTCCTGGTTTGCTGACATCTCCCCGTACAGTGTGTTTGGTTTGTTTCCTGCAGCCTGCCTTTTGCCCCCACACCCAGAGCAAGGTCAGTCTCCAGCTGGCATCAGGTTGATATTCCTAGCAGCGGGTGAGGACAAGTTGGGGTGCCACCTGGGGCTTCCAGGAAAGTCCAGACTACACACACTTGACAGCCCTTGCCTCACTTCCTGTTGCAGGACGTGGTTTAAGAGCTGAACCAATTTCCGCTGCATAGGGTTGCCAGGTGTCCGGTTTTCGATTGGAACGCCCGGTCAAAAAGGGATCCTGTTGGCTCCAGTCAGCACCGCTGATTAGGCTGTTAAAATTCCAGTCAGTGGCACAGCGGGGCTAAGGCAGGCTCCCTGCGGCTCCCGGAAGCAGTGGCATGTCCCGCCTCTGTCTCCTAGGTGTAGGGGCAGCTAGGGGGCTCCGCACGCTGTCCCTACTCCAAGCGCTGGCTCCACAGTTCCCATTGGCTGGGAACTGCAGCCAATGGGAGCTGCAGGGGCAGCGCCTGCGGACGGGGCAGCACATAGAGCCACCTAGCGGTGCCTCTGTGTAGGAGCCAGAGGGGGGACATGCTGTTGCTTCCAGGAGCTGCTTGAGGTAAGTGCCGTCGGGAGCCTGCACTCCTCACCCCCTCCCACACCCCAACCCCCTGCCCCAGCCCTGATGATCCCTCCCCTGCCCTCCGAACCCTTCGGCCCCAGCCCAGAGCACCTTCCTGCACCCCAAATCCCTCATCCCCGGCCGCACACCAGAGCCTGCACCCCCAGAGAGAGACCTCACCCCCTCCTGCATCCGAACCCACTGCCTCAGCCCGGAGCCCCATCCCGCACCCTGAACTCCTAGTTTCTGGCCCCACCCCGGAGACCACACCCCCAGCCAGAGCCCTCACCCCCCTGCATTGAGCCAGCCTGGTGAGAATGGGTGAAAGAGTTAGAGGGTGGGGGAGAGAGAGCGACAGAGAGAGAGGGAATGGAGTGAGCAGGGGCAGGGTCTCAGAGAAGGGGTGGGGCAGGGGCAGGGCCTCAGATGAGGGGGGGGGCAGGGGCGGGGAAAGGGTGTTTGGTTTTGTGCCAGTAGAAAGTTGGTAACCCTAATAGAAACAACCCTTGTTCCTGCACAATGAGAAGGTGAGCAGGAGCATTCAATTCTCCTTCTCAAAGCCATTAGTTATTCAGAGTTCGAATGGCCTCTCTCATTGACAGGTGACAGTTGTCTCTATTTTATGAATGGAGAAACAAACTGAACCCAGGTTAATAGGCCAGATGAGAAAGGGAGCCAGGCTTGTTGCTGGGTAGACAAGAGATGGGGAAGACGGCAGCGTGCTCACCTCGCCCAGGGCGCTGAGCCTGGTGATTGGGCAAACCCTGGGGGATGGAAGGCTGATTAAGACAATCAGAGGATGATGAGAGGAGGAGAGCTTTGCCTGTGGGGATAGCGGGCGATTCCCTGCCTGTCTCCCCTGCCTGAGGGGAGTGCGAGCGATTCCCTGACTGTCAGGGCTGGATTAACCTTTTATGGGCCCAGGACCAAACATATTTGTGGGCTCCCATGGAGGCAATGGACCATGGCATGGGGAGGTCAGTCTCCAGAGCGAGGAGCCAGCCAGGGGCAATGGGGCATGGCATGGCAGGGGCGGCCCCGCTCCACCCAGCCCAGTGCGAGGGCGCTATTTACAAACCAACTGTTGCCAGATGCACAGTGGCCCCCCTGGCCCTGTGCTGCCAGCATGCCCCTTGCCCTCGGGGGCAGGCCCATGTTGTGCCACACAGCTCCCCCACCCATCACCCCTGCAGCTCCCTATGCCCAGCACCCCTCTGACCCCCCCACAAATGCACAGCACCCTGCACAACACCACCCCTGCCCACAACCCCACCACAACTGCCCAGCACCCCCACAGAACTCCCACTCCCTAGTTCCCCAACACACATCTTCCCCGCCCCGTCACAGCCCAGCACCTCCCCAGACCCCCAGGAGACCCACTGCCCCATGGCCTGCCCCCCGGCCGCACTCAACAGCCCGGCTGGGAGGCAACTGTGTCTGTCAGGCTGAGCCGGCAGCGCAGCCAGGGCTGTCCCAGGTCCAGGAATCAATCCGGCCTCTTGGAAGTGGCGCGATCAGCCAGGCCAGGGCCTGCCCCTGCTGGGCTCCCTCAGGACCCACTTGCCTGGCCAGGCGTCTCCACTAGTCCCAGGCGGTTCAGCTCCAGGGAGACACGCAGGGCCCTACAGGTGGTGGGAAGCAGAGACTGCCCGTAGCCGGAGGTGCACTGGGGTCCAGCCGGGGGCAGAGAGGAACCCTCGGTTGGCCAGCGGGCAGGCCGAGAGGAGCAGCTGGTGGGCGGGGGGAGCCAGTGGGGTCTCAGGGCACAGTGCAAGTGGAGCAGGCCGGGGCCCCTTCTGAGCATAGGCCTGGCTCCATGGAGCCACTGGCGTCATTGTAAACCTGGCACTGCTGACTGTCTCCTGCCTGAGGGGAGCGCAGGCGATCTCCTGACTGTCTCTCCCTGCCTGGGGTGTTGCTTATTTTGCCCTGAAATGCGTTTTCCAAACTACTCTGGGAGAGATCAACAAGACTTAGAAACACTGAGGAGCCTCCCTACACTGTGAGGACTTTTTCCACTGTGAGTAACACCTATTGCTGCAGCAGAGAGGTTGGATTCATGGGCAAATTGGCACGCTCATCACCTGGCTGCACGGGTTATGCCATGCAGGAATTTGTTAGAGGTGTCTCTATTTTTGACAGGTTTTTGTTTTAAAAACATTGCATTTTTGTATATTGGCAGACTTATCTAGTGTTATTCTACAAGAAGAAATATCAGAGGAACTGGCTTTAAAAAGGGCAAAGATGACTTCTACAAGCTTCCCTGAAGCAGTTGCAGTTTACAGGAATGGGGGTAAGCCGCAAACATGACACAAAAGGGCCAGCACCTCCGATTATGAACAGCCCAGCACATCCAGAGCCTTCTCTTTACATAAGGACTCAAAGGAAGCAGCTTTAAAAAGGGCAAAGTTAGCTTCTACAAGATCCTCTGAAGCAGCTGCAGTTTCCAGGGTCTGGGGTAAATGGCAGTCACGACACAAAAAGGCCAACACCCCCAATTCCGAACAACCCTGAGCCTTTGTTACAAACACCTGGCCATCTGTCAGCTTGCCAGGGACAAATGGTTTTGATGCAACAATTGCTCATTGTAAAGAGTTGTTCAGGTTCTTAGGCATTCAACAGAGAAAAAGAATCTAGTTTTTTATTTGTTTCAAACACAAGATTTGCCAGAAGAGAGGGAGGCCTTAGATCAAAAGATAACAGAAACACAGGCAGTGTTTGTAAAATTGGAGAAAGTGGTAAAGGGTAAACAGCTCTGACTAAACATGAAATCTAAAAAGGTAAAGAGGGCTATGAAAAAAACAGTGGGAGAGAGCTAAAAGATTGAGGAGATGCCCTTTATGGAGGTAAAACAAATGTAACTGCTTCAGGGAAGCAAATTCTTGCATGCAATACCCCATGTTCTTTTTTATTTTTATTTATTTTTATTTTATTTTTTTTAGTAACAATCGTTTTAAGTAAGGCAAGACCAGACTGTAAAAAAGAGGTGGGGCAGAGGGGAGAAACTTTCTCTTATCACTACAAAAAACAACACAACCTTTATATCAACTGCTGTTTGTAATGGCAACCATGGGCGGCGCATGACTCCTGCATTTGGGGAGGCTGGGCTTGAGCGCCCTAAGTGTATGTGTGTGTCTGTGTGTGTGGGGCCACCAGCGCCTGGAGTGTGGCCCCGCCTCCTGCTCTGTTCTGAGGCCCGCCCCTGCTCAGACTCCTCCCCCTGAGGCCCTGCCCACGCTACACCCCCACTCTGCTCCCTGCTCCCACTCGGCCCCCTTCTCCGAGGATGGAGCAGAGAGTCCTCAGGGATGGGGATGGAGAGGTGCGAGTGGCGGGCGGGGGGGCCTCAGGAGAGAGGGCAGAGCGAGGGCAGGACCTCAGGGAGAAGAGGCAGAAAGCTGAAAACTCATATTAAAAAAACAACAACCCATATCGTCTTCTGTATTGTCAGGAAAAACTATCATGCGTTGAATTTGACCTCCATCTTGGTCTAAATTAAAAAATAATTATAAAAAAAGAAACTTTAAAAACATTTTTCTTCCAAAAATAAAACCATAATTCTGTAAAACATTAAACATGAACTTACCAAAATTTGTTCATCCTTCTAGTGCAGCTTGTGATATTTCAAGGAAAAAGGCATCGTCCTATTTAAAATCAAAAGCTACTATTTTTTGCTAAACACCCCCCATGCATAAAAACATGGTGGCATACACAAAATAGTATTTTTTTTTACTATTTCGTTGCTCCCCATGGAGACAGAAGTCTTACATAAAAGTACATCAGCAATATTTCTTTTGAACACTATGTCCAGTTTTCTCATTCTATTTATAGGACTAATCCTGTAAAAAAAGGGGGCCCCTAAAAATTATTTTTTTTAAAGTAATATTTTCAAAGACCAAGGGTGAAGGGGTCAATTGTTATCTACCTTCTTCATACAAAAAGAAGAACAGGAGTACTTGTGGCACCTTAGAGACTAACAAATTTATTAGAGCATAAGCTTTCGTGGACTACAGCCACTTCATATGCATCCGAAGAAGTGGGCTGTAGTCCACGAAAGCTTATGCTCTAATAAATTTGTTAGTCTCTAAGGTGCCACAAGTACTCCTGTTCTTCTTTTTGCGGATACAGACTAACACGGCTGTTACTCTGAAACTTCTTCATACAGTTTTCTTCTAGGAAAAAATGGTTGGGGGGCAGGAGTGGCTGTGTTGCTATATAATTTCTCTCCTTCATTAATTTTTTAAACTTTTATTGTAAAGCAACTCTTTAAATTATTATTTTTAAATAAACACATACCGAATATATTATAAATTGTAATATTGCTATTTCTTCACAATTTACAGAGTATTTTTACGGGGATTTTTCTTACTGTGCACGTTAGACTAAAATCTTTGTTTAAGCTGTGTCACAGATATGATGATTAGGGATAGTAAGTAAACTTGGCATCCCTTTAGGCTTACATTATTTAATTTTAATCCTGTGATTCAAAATTTATTTCACTGCAAAATGTTTTTAAAAAGCACAACCCTCTCCTTACTGCATGCTAATTTTTGTTGAAACACATATATAAATGTGTTTTAATTAACATTTCACTATAAAACAAGTATTTACATCTCAGTCAAAAAGGATCAGTGTTGTTTATTCATGTTAGCAAAAGAATTAAGAAAAAAAGTCTGGGGGAGATGACTTTCGCTTATTACTACAAAAAATAGCACACAGCTTTTATAGCATCTGCTGTTAGTAAAGGCATGTGTTTTTAACCCCTGCATATATATATTTCAAAAGTCTGCATTAATGTCAACGTATAACACCTTTTTTTTTTTTTTTTTTTTTACTAACAATAGTTTTAAGTAAGGCAAGGCCAAGTGTAAAAAAAAGAGGTCAGGAGAGAAACTTTCTCTTACCACTACAAAAAATATCACAGCTTTTACAGAATCTGCTGTTAGTAAGGGCATTTGTTTTTAACGCAGGCTCATACTTCAATAACAATGGTGATCTGGTTCAGTATTTTATCTTCATACATTTAGAAGTAACTTGCAAAATTCTGCTTTCTTAGGCCTGGTCCACACTAACCCCCCACTTCGGACTAAGGTCCGCAAATTCAGCTATGTTAATAACGTAGCTGAATTCGAAGTACCTTAGTCCGAACTTACCGCGGGTCCAGACGCGGCAGGGAGGCTTCCCCGTCGATGCCGTGTACTCCTCTCGCCGAGCTGGAGTACCGGCGTCGACGGCGAGCACTTCCGGGATCGATCCGGGATCGATTTATCGCATCTAGACAAGACGCGATAAATCGATCCCAGAAGATTGATTGCCTGCCGCCGAACCAGAAAGTAAGTGTAGACGTACCCTTAGTGTCATGTTTAGTTCCCGTATAGCTTTATTCCTATCATTCAGTTATTCAACTTTTGTCTTTTTAAACTTTTATTGTAAATTATGGGAATATTACATTCACACTTTACAAGAATATCCTGTAAACCGAGCTTCAATTAAAAGGTCTCCTTACAACTAAAGTCAATAGGTGCTAATTTCCAGTAAACCTTTAAGTAAATGGAATAAGGGAGCTTGATTTAACTTTCAATAAGTGGCTTTCTACCAATTTTAAAGGCAATTTAACTCCTGGTACAAAATTAAACGCTGTAAATAAAGAAATCTACACGCATGTTCCCTTTGATTAATGTTTGTTAAAACTTTCCTCGGTTTAGATTTAAAACAAAAGTTAGAAAAAATAGCTTTCTTAACTAGTTTTTTCATGTTTTGCATCAATCTAAAGCCTTCTTTACAACTGGTTTTTCCTTTAGGCAATTCTTAAAACTTTAACAGCATTTTAAAAGTTAGGAAGTGGGGGAGAAACAGCCTTTCTAGCCACTGTTTTACATAAGCTGTTTTTTCTTTTAAATTGGCCGCTGTGTGTGTGTGTTTTGTATAAAGTTAAAGATTTCTTTATAAAGGTTTAAAAAACAAACTTTGTGACAGAACCAGAAAGAATTACACAACTAGCAAACTAATTGACCCAGATTCAACCTTAAGAGACATATTCGTAGATAATGATTGTGTTTTTTCTGTGTTTACATATATATAGTTAGAGGTTGACAACATAACCAGACGGTTCCTGTCTGCCTTTGTATTCTGTTAATTCAGAGGTCACAAAAGAAGATATTAACCTTCAGACAAACTTCAGAGTAGCAGCCGTGTTAGTCTGTATCCGCAAAAAGAACAGGAGTACTTGTGGCACCTTAGAGACTAATAAATTTATTAGAGCATAAGCTTTCGTGGACTACAGCCCACTTCTTCGGATGCATACAGATATATACAGAGTATATATCTTCTCAATATTTATTCCACTCTGTATGCATCCGAAGAAGTGGGCTGTAGACCACGAAAATCCACATCCCAGATTGCCGTAGCTATGCTGACCTAAGCCCCAGTGTAGATGTAGCTAGGTCGATGGAAGAATGCGTCCATAGTTACCATTGCTGAACGAGGTGATGTTCCTACAGCAATGGAAAACCCCTTCCATCACTGTAGGCTGCATCTACACTATGGGGCTAATTGGCTATGCCGCAATGGTGTAGACATCGCCTCACATACGGCCTCTCCTATCCATCCACATAGCTAAAACTCTGTCAAGACTCTCATCATCTCATGTCTCAATTACTGCAGCGTCCTTCTCTCTGGCCTGGAGAATCTTGCCCTGCTCAGATCCAGGCAGAATGCAGCTGCAAAGATAATTTTCTAGCCTGTCGCTTTGACCATGTCACCTCTCTCTTTGCATTTCTTCACTGGCTCCCATTCTCTGTCACATAGAGTCATAGAATATTAGGGTTGGAAGAGACCTCAGGAGGTCATCTGGTCCAATCCCCTGCTCAAAACAGGACCAACACCAACTAAATTATCCCAGCCGGGGCTTTGTCAAGCCGAGCCTTAAAAACCTCTAAGGATGGAGATTCCACCACCTCCACCTCCCTAGGTAGCCCATTCCAGTGCTTCACCACCCTCCTAGTGAAATAGTGTTTCCTAATATCCAACCTAGACCTCCCGCACTGCAACTTGAGACCATTGCTCCTTGTTCTGTCATCTGCCACCACTGAGAACAGCCAAGTTCCATCCTCTTTGGAACCTCAAACATAAGCTACTTATCTTCACTTCCAAGGCCCTTCACAGCCTATCCCTGTCCATCTCTCATTCAGTAAAGAAAAATCCACTCCCCTCATTGATGGGCACATGATTCTAGCCTCCAGCGCCCACTTGTTACATTTTCAAACAAGCCCCTACGTGCTTTCTCCCATGCTGCCCCTCGTGCCTGAGAGCATCTTCCCATAAATGTCCACCAAAGTATCCTGTTCTCCTCCAAATCCCTCCTTAAAACCCTTCTTTGCCACAATGTCTAAAAGAAACTTGACAATGGGCAGACTGCTGATGTGCTGAGACTGCTACCAGTTACGCTGACACGTACTGTCTCCTTGTTGTCCCCCGTCTGCCTGTACCCGCCACCTAGGATTCTCTTGTCTGTTACACAGACTATACACTCATAGGGTAGAGACAATGTTTGTGTTCTGTGTTTGTGCAGAGCCTGGCACAGTGGTGTCCTGTCTGTGACTGGAGTTCCTATGAGCTATAATAATAATAATAATTAATAATAAATAATGATCTCAGCACAACAAATCTGCACAAACTACAGAATAATAAAACACCTTTTAAAATAAGAGCATCCACCTCTTATTTAGAACAGGAAAGCCATGAATTCTGAGACCCATCTCTTTTGTGCCCTACCTCTTCCCTTCCAGCAATGCCGCCCCACTCCTAGATCTCTGCCCCTCCCTCCCCGCAGGTTGCGAGCCACACTTTATGTGCTCCCCAGCTTTATGCCATGAAGTCCGCTCTTCCAGCTGTGCTGTTGGTCTGAGCTGCATGTGTCTAGAGCAGCTTCCTGCTGGAGTATCGTAACTCCTCACTCCCAGCAGGAAGGGGAGACTGTTATTCCCATTACACAGATGGGGAAACTGAGGCACAGAGCAGGGACGTGTCTTGCCCAAGGTGGCACAGCAAGTTGCTTGCAGAGCTGGGAATAGAAGAGCCAGTAAGAAAGAAGAAGTGGGACCGCTGAAGACTATAACTGAAGTGGAGATTAAGGATAATCTAGGCATGGCACAATATCTAAACGACTATTTTGCATCGGTCTTCAATGAGGCCAATGAAGGGCTTAGGAATATTGGCAGCGTGACAGAGGGGGATACAGGATGGGGGATTACCGTATCCGAGGTAGAAACCAAACTTGAACACCTTAACGGGACTAAGTTGGGCGGACCAGATGATCTTCATCCAAGAATACTGAAGGAACTGGCGCGAGAAATAGCAGGCCCCTTAGCGATAATTTTTAATGAATCTTTAAACTCGGGGGTGGTACTGTTGGACTGGAGAATAGCTAATGTGGTTCCTATTTTCAAGAAAGGGAAAAAAAGTGACCCAAGTAACTACAGGCCTGTCAGTTTAACATCTGTAGTGTGCAAGGTCCTGGAGAAAATTCTGAAGGAGAAAGTAGTTAAGGACCTTGAGGTCAATGGCAATTGTGACAAATTACAACATGGTTTTACCAAAGGCAGATCGTGCCAAACCAATCTGATCTCCGTCTTTGAGAAAGTAACAGACTTATTAGATAAGGGAAATGCGGTGGACCTAATATACCTCAATTTCAGTAAAGCGTTTGATACGGTACTGCACGAGCATTTATTGGTTAAATTGGAAAAGATGGGGATCAATATGAAAATCCAGAGGTGGATAAGGAACTGGTTAATGGGGAGACTGCAGCGGGTCGTACTGAAAGGTGAACTGTCAGGTTGGAGGGAGGTCACCAGTGGAGTTCCTCAAGGTTCGGTTTTGGGTCCGATTTTATTTAATCTATTTATTACTGACCTCGGAACCAATTGTAGGAGTGGGCTGATAAAGTTTGCGGATGACACAAAGCTGGGAGGTATTGCCAATTCAGAGGAGGATCGGGATATTCTTCAGGGAGACTTGAATGACCTTGTAAATTGGAGTAACAGAAATAGGATGAAATTTAATAGTGAAAAGTGTAAGGTGATGCATTTAGGGATGACTAACAAGAATTTTAGTTACAAGCTGGGGACGCATCGGTTGGAAGTAACGGAGGAGGAGAAAGACTTCGGAGTCCTGGTAGACCGCAGGATGACTATGAGTCGACAATGTGACGTGGCGGTGAAAAAAGCCAATGCGGTCTTGGGATGCATTAGGCGAGGTATATCTAGTAGGGATAAGGAGGTGCTGCTTCCGTTGTACAAAGCACTGGTGAGACCTCATTTGGAGTACTGTGTGCAGTTCTGGTCTCCCATGTTTAAAAAAGATGAACTCAAACTGGAACGGGTACAGAGAAGGGCCACTAGGATGATCAGAGGAATGGAAAACCTGTCGTATGACTCGAGGAGCTCGGGTTGTTTAGCCTAACCAAAAGAAGGCTGAGGGGGGATATGATTGCTCTCTTTAACTATATCAGAGGAATAAATACCAGGGAGGGAGAGGAATTATTCCAGCTCAGTACAAATGTGGACACGAGAACGAATGGGTATAAACTGGCCGTGGGGAAGTTTAGGCTTGAAATTAGACGAAGGTTTCTAACCATCAGAGGGGTGAAATATTGGAACAGCCTTCCGAGGGAAACGGTGGGGGCGAAGGACCTGTCTGGTTTTAAGATTAAGCTAGATAAGTTTATGGAGGGAATGGTTTAATGGGATAACATGATTTTAGTCAAATGAACAGCGTGCCATCACTGGTAAACAGTATAATGGCCAATGAGGGTCTGGCTGGAGAATCTTGCCTATGTGCTCGGGGTTCTACTGATCGCCATATTTGGGGTCGGGAAGGAATTTTCCTCCAGGGTAGATTGGCAGAGGCCCTGGAGGTTTTTCGCCTTCCTCCGCAGCATGGGGCGGGGGTCGCTAGCTGGAGGATTCTCTGCTACTTGAAGTCTCTAAACCACAGGATTTGGGGACTTCAACAGCAGAGTCAAGGGAAAGGGGTTGGGACGGCTTTGTGGCCTGCATCATGCGGGAGGTCAGACTAGATGATCATAATGGTCCCTTCTGACCTTAAAGTCTATGAGTCTATGAGTCCAGGAGTCCTGCTTCCCAGTCCTGCCCACAGAGGGAACATTTCCCTTCCAGAAACATGATACAGTAAAGTAGCCCTGCAAAGAGCTACTGTAAACTGTAAAATGTGGAAAGAAAAGGAAGAGGGACCAGACCCTATGATTTATATCTGAGAGCTGAAGATACCAGATCCTGTGGCCTGGTTAGATAGCACAGCTGTTTTTTGTGGGTAGTAAACTGCTGGGTGGAGTTAACAAACAATCTTCTGTTGGCAGGAGAGCTCAGAAGGAGTGAGGGGGTGGGGTGTGTGAAGAGGGCAGGGGACTCTCAGGAAGCACTTTGTCAATGGAAAGTCATGCAGCTCTGACACTTCTAGTCAACAGCAGACGTTTGTGTGTCAGTTGGTACCACTGTGTGTGTGTGTGTGTGAGGGAGAGAGAAAGGAAGGGGGTGGGGCAGACTCTCTACAGCCCCAGTCTCACCGCACAGACCTGTGCAAACTTTTATTCTTTTAAGGATATAGCTCTGGTTTTGCACAAGCAAGAGTCCTTTGGGATGTTACTGATTAAGCCCGTTAACAGTCACAGGGAAGCATCAGGGTCAGGGATGCAAAGGGGGCTCCAGCCTAGGGTGCGGGCTCCAGCCTGGGGGGGGGGTCTGTGTACGAAAGTAGTTTGGTTTCCAATACACATGCGCACACACACAAACATGTACAGACACACACACGTGTGCACACACATAGACCCTGTGTGTGTGTATCTTCAGGGCACAGTTAACTCGAGCACCCTACGCTCCGATGACTCCTCTTAAGTCAGCCCAACTCACATGAGAGCAGCCCCGCTGTGCAGTAACCCTCCAGCTGCTGTGTCCACACTGGCGCTACCCTGGCTCATGTGAGGCGCTGTGGCTCCTGGGGGCAAGTCCCCTGGTTCTTAGCACTGCCATGAGCTGAATGGCTCTGCGGATTCTTTCCCAGTGAACTAGGGGAGAACTTGTCTGTCCTTTCTGGGCCCATGGGGGAATTGTAGGAAGGCGCTGGAGGACTAGTAGCACTCGAGTGGAGCTAGCCTGCGTCCACACTAGAGTGGTTGTGTTAGCTGCTGATGAGTTGTGTCCATGCGAGCTGTCTTCTGTACCCCCGATAGCCCAGCCAGATCGAATTAAAAGCAGCATACTCAAGTGAGGGGTTTGTGTGTGTGGACAAGACTCAGGTTAGGGGGAACACCCACAGGAGAACTCGAGTTAACTCTTCAGTAAAGACAAGTGATTTCAGAGGGACTGCTCACTCACACACACCCAAAGTTAAGCTGAACATGTTTGTAGGATCAGAGCCTAGTCACACACACTTGCTCTGGGTCACAGACCTTTCCTGATCGGCTTGAGAAAAGGAGTGAGTTTTTACCCCACCAGCAGGCAGGATGGCATGAAGTTAGCACTATGCTGCTCCTGGGGGTAAAGGGCCTTTTTCTTCTGTGTTTTTTCCTTGGGAATATGTTTTTAATTTCTCAGTAACGAGTCCCACACAGCTCTGAAACCGACCTCCTGTATCCTCTGCTGAACCTGCCCTCTGAGAAGGGGAGGCAAATGCACAAATTCTTCCAATTTTTACTTTGCACGGAGCTTTGTGCAGTTGCAGGAGATGTGAGGCCAGTGCTGCCCACCTCATGTCAGGTCCATGTTTGCATTTGAGCTAACAGCGGGGAGCATCACAATTACCCTAACCCAGCTTCCTCAAGATCTTTTGAAAATGGCCAGTCAACAGCACACGCACCCCGTGATGTTCCCCTTTGGTGTTATCCGGACTGGTGATCTGCTAGGTCACTCCAATCCTTGACTCTGGGAGCCAGCCTTACCCTGCTCTGCTGTGAGAACCCCCACTTCTGGGCTGTTCACGCACAGCCTCTGGCATGTAACCTGCATCTTGGATTGTGCAACCGAATGACACTAGCCAATATCTCTGGTCCCAGACACAGCCCTAGGAACCTCCGTCTTGCAGTGCCCAGTTATGCCCTCTGGATGCTGCAAACTTATATGAGTTCATCAATTTAACAAAGAAATTGATATGTAGCAGGCTTGTTATCCCAAGAGGAGTCTCTGACACGCTTCAGACCAAATGCAGTGCTCCCGGTAGAGTAAACAAACAAACAAAATTTATTAACTACAAAGATAAATTTTAAGTGATTATAAGTCAAAGAATAACAAGTCAGATTTGGTCAAATGAAATGAATGCAAAACGCATTCTAAGCTGATCTTAACACTTTCAATGCCCTTACAAACTTAGATGCTTCTCACCATAGGCTGACTGGTTGCCCTTCAGCCAGGCTCTCCCCTATGATCAGCGCTTCGATCGCTTGGTGGTGGTGGTGTCTGTAGACGGAGGTGGAAGAGAGAGCATGGCAAACATCTCTCCCTTTTGTCATGTTCTTTCTTCCCTCTTGGCTCTGCCCCCTTCAGAGTCAGGTGAGCATTACCTCATCGCAGTCCCAAACTGACCAAAGGAAGGTGGGGTGACTCATTTGAGAGGCCAACAGATCCTTTTGTTCCTGCCTAGGCCAGCATCCTTTGTTCCTGTGAGGCTGGGCTGGGTTTGGCCCATACATGCCCTGATGAGGTGTGAATTGCCCGTCTGCTCTTGGAGAGTTTTTTCCTGGGCTTATTTTAAGCCATGAGGATACATTTTCAGGCTCATAACTACATACATGAAATTATAACCTATAACATTACTGTAGCAATTAGTAGAACATCACTATAACAATGCTGCTCAGTGCATCATGAGCCGTTCGAAGATACCCAATATGACAAACTTTGCATTGGATACCACACAGTCATTTTATAAGAATGAACATCGGGGTGCAGGGTGTTCCCATGAGGTACAGAGCGTCACATACACTAATGCAACCTCCTCAAAGAAATGGCCAGTCAACAGCACACGCACCCCGGCCCCCCAAATGGTGCTGCTTCACTGTGGGAAGGGGGAAGGGGGAACTCCTGAGCCAATGCTAGCTTCTCACTGGACAAAAGGGGGTGGGAGAAGATAGGACTTGTGGTCCTACATGGGCTTCTAATTGGCCCATGTTTATGGGCTGGGGATGTGACACCTATCAAAAATGGCATGGTGATGAAAGTTACTGCGGTTTCTCAAGTGAAAGATGGTTCATAGGGAGACGGGGGTTGCCAGACTGGCTCAGAGCATTGGTCCATTGAGTTCAGAGGCTTTTCTTGTGGCCACAGTCCCCTGGGCAGTGATGGGGAGTGGGGCAGGGGTGAGGGGCAGAAGCAGTGGCTCCTCCCCTGGGGCTGCCAGGAGGGGTTGGTCCCTGCCCTCCTCTGGAGCTGCAAATGCCAGAGGACCAGACAGCTGGTGTGAATTCCCCACCTTCCCAGGGGTGGTGGGGCTTGGGCTTCTGGCTTCAGTCCTGGGGTAGCAGGCACCAGGCTCTGGCCGCAGGGTTTCAGGCTCCATCCCCCAGCTGGACTCACCCCCTTCCCATCGCCCCTGGCCCCCACTGCCTCCCTACCCACCTCTCCACCCATGGCTTAATTTGTCTCTGGGCTTGCCGGGGCTGTGTAAGTCTGCTATGAAAAGCGATATTTGTATGGTTTTTAATATCACTGTTCACTGCCTCCCTGCTAACTAGCAAGTATTGTTATGAAAAGTGACCTATACAAATATCACTTTTCATAGCAGCAGCCTGACTAGCTAGCAAGTCTAAAAAGAAAAAAGCAGCCAAAAAAGCAAAAGAAACAACAGCAAAAAAGACAAAGCGCAAAGCACCTTATTTTATTTCTATTCTGTTTAGGTCCAGTAAAAATAGAGACAACGGCACGTTATTTGTATCATTGAGTCTGCAAAACAACCCGACATAGATAAATGACAATGATTTGGATGTGGATATGGGTATATTTATTTGTTTTTCCTAAAGTTAATTAAGTATTTTAGGAAAAATTGTCAGAGCGGCCACCAGCAAAAGTTGGTGGCCGTACTCTGAGGCCACCAAAACATTTCTTGTGAGAACCCCTGGTTTAGGATCCGGTCCGTAGACAGCATCAGCTGCTTGAGAGGGAAGTGCAGGAACCCCACAGCAGGCAGTTATTGAGTGAACCACCCAGAGGGCGGATTATCCCAAGTCCAATAGTCCAAGGTTGGCTGAGGGCTGTATCCCAGCAGTGACTATTACTGTTACAACACTGGCTGTCTTGCTACCTAGACAAGTCCACATACAAAAGCTTTGGTTCAGGGGTTCAGGTTGGGTAAGTGTGCTCCCTAAGGGGAGGGATAGCGCAGTGGTTTAAGCATTGGCCTGCTAAACCCAGGGTTGTGAGCTCAATCCTTGAGGGGCCATTTGGGGATTTAGTTGGGGATTGATCCTGCTTTGAGCAGTGGGTTAGACTAGATGATCTCCTGAGGTCCCAAATAATCTATGATTCTTACCCCTCAACATACACCCTAAGGACAAGTGATGGGTCACCTCTTAGCCAAGCCCTAGTGCCCACACAGCACATTTTGATTGACTGCAATGGAAGCCTTCCTTCTGTCTCCTGTAGATAAGGGAACACCCTCCAACCCACAACCAGCTCCCTTGCAATTAGAGCTGGCTGACAGTTTTCAGACAAATAGTTCATTTGCCAAAAAATGCATTCTCAGGGTGACTGAAACTTTGCAGATTTGGGCAAATCATTTTGGGGGGAAATAATAAGTTAATGTAAAAAACGAATTCCCGCCTCAAAAGTCCAAAATTTAGCTTGATTAATTTTTAGAAAAGTGTAAAAATGCACCTGAAAACTAAATGACCCCCTCCCAAAAGTTATTAATTGAACAAAATGTTTTATTCAGCCTGAAACAATTTATTTTTTATATTTTTATTTTTCGTTTTTTTATTTCAGTAAGCAAAACCAAAAGAAACAATGTATTTTATTTTATTTTTCATATCAGCCACCAAACTGAAAAAATCAACTCTTTGCTCAGCGATCCCCGCAGTACAAAACAAAGCAGGAACAACAATCTCAGCAACATGTGCAGATGTTCAGTGTTACTGTCTGTGCAGTGAGTTGGGCGTATGAGGTTGTAATTAAGTCTTTTGGGGAAAAAGCAGCTATTCTGAGTAAGGGAAAATTGTGACTATAATAAGAAAGATGGGGTTGGGGGGAATCATCAATAACTTTGCTTAATTACAACCTAATCTCTCCAATGTACGTTCATGGCTAGTTTGCCATGAGTTATAACTACACCTCTACCCCGATATAACACGAATTCTGATATAACGCAGTAAAGCAGCACTCCGGGAGTGGGGCAGGGCTGCGCACTCGGGCGGATCAAAGCAAGTTCGATATAACGCGGTTTCACCTATAGTGTGGTCAGATGTTTTGGCTCCTGAGGACAGCGTTATATAGGGGTAGAGGTGTACATGAAAGTGTGAAGGACACAGAGCAGCCTTTGGCTAATAAAAGGGGTACAAAAAGGGTGAGCTTCTGCAGACATTTTTTTCTTGAAGATCACGTTTTTCATAAAATTTAGCTCATAAATTGAGTAAGAGATTTTGTTAAAGAGTCCCAGGAAATTCAGTCTTTACCCACAGACTAAGTGCTGTAAGCTTGGGAAAGATACGCTGCCTTCTTCATATGAAGCGAAAAGGATGAATCTCAGCTGTAAGTGAAAAACTGAGGCTGCTGCTGCATTTAAGCTGATGAAGCTAGTCCTTTAGCCATAGAGGCTCATACTGTTAGATCCAGAGGCCGTAAGTTCAGTCCTGGAAGACGACTCATTCAAGGGAGTTGTTATGAAAACATCCAATCCTTTCTTGAATTCTCTGCTAATCTCTTGCCCTCCGTGATAACTTGTGGCAGAGCGTTCCAATGGTTAACTGTGCATTGTGTAGTATTTCCCTTTGTTGGTTTAAAATCTGATATCCCTGAACATCCCCTTGTACTCTGAGACAGGTGCAGCCAAGGTACCTAGATATGAACAGTGCATCCTAGGACCTGAGCTCAGGCCTGACCCCAGGAGGAGAGGGCTACTGGTATCCACTTCCTGCAGCCCCAGCCTTCTGAGATCTGGAGCCGAGAAGGCGCCCATTCCTGTAGCAGGCTAAGGGTTTGAAATGAACCTGTTTATGCTAATTAACCTTTTTACACTAAGCAAGTCTGGCAGGAAGGGCAAGGCCCCAGCGCTGGTTAAACCGCTCTGCAGTACCAATAGTGCCAGCCAGCATCCCCATCAGAGAGCCCCAGTGAGCCAGGAAAAGCAAGGTGAAGGTGAAGCAGAAATCGCCTAGAAAGGTGTCTGCATTTCTCATCCATCCCAGCCAAGTGCTGCTCTGCCCTGCCCTGCCTCACCCTGCTTAAATGGGCCACATGTGACTCCTAGGTTCTGTTCCCAGTACTGGGAGGGGAGGGGGTCTAATGGGGGGGACTTGTAGTCAAGATGCTGCTACTACCTCTGGACAGTGTGGTCTAGCAGGTTAGAGCAGCGGGGACTCCTGGGTTCTAGACTCTGCTTTGCCACTGCCTGGCTTACATGAAGTACTAGAATTATTGCCACTGGCTGTGTTGGTCCTTCTAGCAGGGCGTGCTGCTCCCACTCCCCCGGTCAGTTTGAAAGTGAATTTACAAGGAGTTGCTAATCTGAGCTGTGGCCAAGCAGTTCAGATCTTTATCCATCATGAAGAAGCAAAAAAGGCAGGTCACCTTTAATCCTTTCCTTGCATGGCTTTGTGGCTGTCATGGGCTAGCCGGAGCCAGCTCTGGGCCTGTATCCTGGGGGAAAGAGCTGGGCATGGTGGCACAAAGTGTCACATGTGAAATGCAAAGGGAAGGGGCCACACAGCCTGGCTCTGCAAACCCATTGCCAGCCTCAGGAACTGCTAGTGTGTCAGTGAAAGCAGCTGCCGGGCGCCTTGTGCTGCTGGAGACGGATGCTGTGAGATACTCTCATGGGCAGCCCATGTGCCAAGGGGACTAGTGCCTAGCTCCTCCTGAGAGCAGGGCAGATCCTCCAGACAGGACGAGGGGGAAAGCAGAACCACCTGGGCCCTTCGCTCCTCTGAGCCAGCACCAACCTCTGCTTTGGATTAGCACCTCCCTCTCACCCAAAACCAGTCATGGCCTCCCTTTCTCTCAGGGCCTTTCATTTAGTGATTGGAGCACAGGGCTGAGAGCCAGGACCCCTGGGTTCTATTCCTGGCCATTGTGTGACTTTGGGCAGACCACATACCTCAGTTTCCCCCAGTCCATACTGACCCATGGCCCTTCCGCATGATCTCTAACCAGAGGTTTCCAATCGTTCTGCTAACCCTAGTAAAGCCCCACAGCACCCCATGAGGAAACTGAGGCACATAGGGAGGATGTGACTTACCCAAGCAGATCAATGGCAGTGACAGGAAGAGAACCCCAGAGTTTTGATGCCCAGTCCTCTGCTCTAACCACTAGCCCCCACTCCCTTTCTATGGGGTGCACATGGCGACTGGGACTCATACCTACTGCAGAGAGTGTGGGTGATTGGAAACCTACAGTCCCTGGAACAGAGAAATTCACCCCTCATGAGCCCAACCTTGCTCCTCTGGGCTGGGCACCCAGGGTGTTACCAGATTTGCCTGTTACTTTGGGGTACGCTCCTTTATTAGGGTTATTGCCGGTGGGGGGGGGTGTCTATAATTCTATCCATGTACTGTTTGTGTCACTTGTGTTTTCATACGGAGCTCTACTCCTCCCTTCTACGCCTTCCTCTGCAGCGTGGGGCACGGGTCACTTGCTGGAGGATTCTCTGCACCTTGAAGTCTTTAAACCACAAGTTGAGGACTTCAATAGCTCAGACATACGGCAGGGGTTTGTTACAGGAGTGGGTGGGTGAGATTCTGTGGCCTGCGTTGTGCAGGAGGTCAGACTACAAGATCATAATGGCCCCTTCTGACCTTAAAGTCTATGAGTAAGTCCCCTCCCAATGGAGCTATCCTGCAGGACCTAGGTTCCCCAAGGCTGGGTTCCTCCAGCCCCAGAACCAGATGATCGAACACACACACACACACACACACACACACACACACACACACACACACACTAACAGAGCAAGCCTGAGCAGACCGGTATATCAGCTGACCCCCTATATGTCCCTGGATTCAGTGGACCGGGTCAAGCAGCACTTTCAAGCTGCCCTCCCCCCACCCTTATATGCCTCTGGGCTCAATAGGCTGGGCCAAGCAGCACTTTCAAGCTGCCACCCTTATATGCCCCAGGTTCAGTACATCCCTCTCCCCACTTTCACGTTACAATTGTACTGGTCGTAACCCACTTGATGAGCAAACCCCACAGGATTTTGGGGCGCTACAGGGATCTTTAGCTGAGGTAAGAGAAGCGTTGCTGCAGAGTAAATGGGGAAGATAAAAACACAAAAGATAAAAGTTCAGAGAGAGAGAAGCAACCAGCTTAACCATAAAAGTTATTTATTGAATAATAGTGATCACTACACAAGGAGCCTAAACCAACGTAACAGTTACATTATTAAAGGTTAAAACCTGAGGTAGAAAAGAAAACAGAGAGAGAGAGAGAGGGAAGGAGAGATCTCACCGCTCCATGAGGCTTGAACTGGTCGGGGTTCCCAGGTGATGGTGGTTGTTGCGGATTGTGGGGGAGTTAGGGCCCTGCACCCCTCTTCCCGAGATTCACTGCGACTCTCAGCCAGCCAGTAAAGCAGAAGGTTTATTTAAGGACAGGAACACAGTCTCAAGCAGAGCGTGTAGGTACGACTGGACCCCCTCAATTAGGTCCCTCTGGGAGGTTCAGGGAACTTAGACCCCAGCTTGGGGTTCCCTGCGTTGCACCACCCAGCCCCAACCGAAACTAAACTCCCAGCCCCTCCCGCTGCTCCTCTCCTTTGTTCAGTCTCCCGGGCAGAAGGTGTTAATTCTCCCCACCCCCGTTCCTGGCTCAGGTTACAGCTCAGGTAGCTTCCTTCAAGGGAAGTCCCACATCCCCACTGCAACCCCCCTGCAACATTCCCAGGTCAAATCTGCCCTGCTCCCTGCTCCGTCACATCTCTCCCCCCTTCGAGACTGAACTGAGCGGGGTCACTCTGACCAGTGACCTGGGGAAGTTCAGGGCTCCCTCTCCGGGACAACGCGTCCGCTATCAGGTTGTCACGTCCCTTCACATGGACCACGTCCATGTCATAATCCTGCAGGAGCAGGCTCCATCTCAGGAGCTTGGCGTTGGCTCCTTTCATCTGGTGCAGCCAGGTCAGGGGAGAGTGGTCGGTGTGCACGGTGAAGTGACGCCCAAAGAGATATGGCTCTAGTTTCTTGAGGGCCCACACCATGGCCAGGCATTCCTTCTCGATGGCCGCGTAGTTCTGCTCCCGGGGTAGCAACTTCTTGCTCAGGTACACGATGGGGTGTCTCTCCCCCTTTTCATCCTCCTGCATTAACACCGCCCCCAGTCCTGTGTCTGAGGCGTCGGTGAACACCATAAAGGGCTTGTCAAAGTCTGGGTTTGCCAGAACTGGGCCACTGACCAGAGCCTCCTTCAGCGCCCGGAGAGCCTCCTGGCACTCCTCGGTCCAGACCACTTTGTCTGGCTTCCCCTTCTTGCACAGCTCAGTGATGGGGGCGGCTATGGCGCTAAAGTGGGGCACGAACCTCCGATAGTACCCTGCCATCCCAATAAAGGCTTGGACCTGCTTTTTGGTTTGAGGAGCGGGCCAGTCTCTGATCACCTCCACTTTGGCTGGTTCCGGCTTTAGGCAGCCGCTTCCCACCCGGTGGCCTAGGTAGGATACCTCAGCCATCCCCACCTTGCACTTCTCCGGTTTTACGGTCAGCCCAGCCTTCTGGAGTCGGTCCAGCACTTGTCTAACCTGGGATATGTGGTCCTCACAGGTCTGGCTAAAGACACAGATGTCATCGATATACGCCACGGCAAAACTCTCCATCCCCCTCAGTAGCTGATCCACCAGGCGCTGGAAGGTGGCCGGCACTCCCTTGAGGCCGAAGGGCAGGGTCAGGAACTCATAGAGCCCCAGAGGGGTGACAAAGGCCGATTTCAGCCTGGCATCTGCATCCAGCGGCACTTGCCAATAGCCCTTTGTAAGATCCATGGTGGTAAGGTACCGAGCACCTCCCAGCTTGTCTAGGAGCTCGTCCGGCCTGGGCATGGGGTAGGCATCGGCCACAGTGATGGCATTGAGCTTCCGATAGTCCACACAGAACCGGATCGACCCGTCCTTTTTGGGGACCAGCACCACCGGCGAGGCCCAAGGGCTGGAAGACGGCTGGATCACCCCCAAAGCCAGCATGTCATTGACCTCTCTTTCCAGGTCCTGAGCAGTTTTCCCTGTGGCTCGGAAGGGGGAGCATTTTATAGGCGGGTGCGATCCTGTCTGCACCCGGTGGACAGTCAGATTAGTGCGTTCAGGCTGGTTGGAAAACAGCTGCTGGTACAGATGCAGCACCCCTCCGATCTCAGCTCGCTGGGCAGGGGTTAGCCGATCAGAGAGAGGAATTGCTTCCAGGGGGAAGCCAACTCTTGTCCCAGGGAATAGATCTACTAAAGGGTCATCTCCCTGCCCCTCCCACTGTCCACACACGGCCAACACCATATTCCCCCTGTCATAATATGGCTTCATCATATTCACATGGTACACCCGGTGGTGGTGTGCCCGGTTCGACAGCTCCACCACATAGTTTACCTCGTTTAGTTGCTTGACAACCTTGAAGGGCCCTTCCCAGGCGGCCTGGAGTTTGTTTTTCCTCACGGGGATGAGGACCATCACCTGATCCCCAGTGGCGAAGGCGCGGGCCCGTGCTGTGCGGTCATACCAGACCTTCTGCTTCCTCTGGGCCCTGGCCAGATTCTCCCTGGCCAGGCCCATGAGCTCGGCAAGTCGTTCCCGGAAGGTCAGGACATACTCCACCACCGACTCTCCGTCAGGAGTGGCCTTCCCCTCCCATTCGTCTCTCATCAGGTCCAGGGGCCCCCTTACCCGCCTTCCATATAGCAGTTCGAAAGGCGAAAACCCGGTAGACTCCTGGGGTACCTCCCTGTACGCAAACAGCAGGTGAGGTAAGTACTTGTCCCAGTCCTGCGGGTGCTGATTCATAAATGTTTTCAGCATCATTTTTAGCGTCCCATTGAACCTCTCCACCAGCCCGTTGGATTGGGGGTGATATGCTGAGGCCCAGGTGTGCCGGACCCCACATCTCTCCCACAAGCACCGGAGTAGGGTCGACATGAAGTTGGACCCTTGGTCCGTCAAGACTTCCTTGGGGAACCCCACTCGGCTGAAAATGGTCAGCAGCGCATCCGCCACAGTGTCTGCTTCAATGGACGATAAGGGCACTGCCTCGGGGTAGCGGGTGGCGAAATCGACCACCACCAGGATGTATTTCTTCCCAGACCGGGTCGCCTTGCTGAGAGGTCCCACTATGTCCATGGCCACCTTCTGGAAAGGCTCCTCTATGATGGGCAAAGGTCTCAATGCTGCTTTCCCCTTGTCCCGGGCCTTCCCCACCCTCTGGCAGGGGTCACAGGATCGGCAGTACTGCCGGACGTTGGTGAAGACCCCGGGCCAGTAAAAGTTCTGTAGCAGCCTCTGCCTGGTGCGCCGGATCCCCTGGTGCCCTGCGAGAGGGATGTCATGGGCCAGGTACAGTAGCTTGTGGCGAAACTTCTGGGGAACCACCAGCTGCCTCCTGATCCCCCACGACTCCACTTCCCCCGGGGGAGCCCACTCTCGGTACAGGAACCCCTTCTCCCACAGGAACCTCTCCTTGCATCCTCTCCTCATGGTCTGTACCACACTGAGGTCAGCCAGGCCCCTTAGCTTCCGCAGGGAGGGGTCCTTCTGCAACTCGGCCTGGAACTCGGCGGCTGGGGAAGGGATGGGGACCTGCTCCCTCTCGTCGGCTGGGTCGGAAGCCCCAGCCACCCCGCGGCCTGTCCTTGGGGTTTCCCTTCCCACCCGGGAAGGGTTCGGTGCCTCCGGTGGGACATCCTTCCCAAGGTCAGGGCGTAGTGCCCCTCGCCGGCTCTGGCTACGGGTCACGACTAAGGCGGTCTGGGGGCTGCTTGGCCAGTCCTCTAGGTCCCCCCCCATCAACACCTCAGTGGGCAAATGGTGGTGCACTCCCACGTCCTTGGGGCCCTCCTTGGCCCCCCATTTCAGGTGTACCCTCGCTACGGGAACCTTGAATGGGGTCCCGCCCACCCCGGTCAGGGTCAGGAAGGTGTTGGGCACCACCCGATCTGGGGCCACCACCTCGGGCCGGGCCAGTGTCACCTCTGCGCCCGTGTCCCAGTATCCATAAACTTTCTTCCCATCCACCTCCAGGGGAACAAGGCACTCGCTCCGCAGGGACAGCCCCGCACCAACCCTGTAAACGGAGAACTTTGAATCCGGAGCATCTGGCCCCCCAGAGAAGCTGGCCGGGGGCCCTTCTCTCTCTTGAGCAGTTGATAAGCTGCCAGCCCCTCTTGCGTGGGAAGCCTGCCCCTCGTCCGTCTGGGCCTCTACCAAGTTAACCCGGTGCGGGTTCGGTCTGCTCAGTCTGTCCTTGAGCTTGGGGCACTGGGCCCGAACGTGGCCTCTTCGGCCGCAGTAATAGCAGCTCAGGTCCCGTGGGTCCCCTCGAGCCAGTCGGTTGTCCCTGATGCTGGGCCTTCCCCGTGGGAGGGGATTCCCCATATTCCCCCTTTGGGAGGTCCCAGGGTGACTCTCTCTCTGCATCGCGGCGGGCCTGTTCCTTTGGGCCTCCTCCCTGCCACCCCCTGACCGGCTCTTTACAAACTCATCAGCCAGCTGCCCGGCGTGTCGCGGGTTCTCTGGCTTTCTGTCCACCAACCACAGCCTCAGGTCGGATGGGCACCGCTCATACAGTTGCTCCAGTACCAGCAGTTTAATCAGGTCCTCCTTCGTCTGGGCCCCACCAGCCCACTTGCTGGCATATCTTTCCATGCGGACGGCTAGTTGCAGATATGAGATCTCAGGGGTTTTATCTTGACTCCGGAACCTTTCCCGGTACATCTCAGGAGTCAGCCCAAACTCTCGTAGCAGGGCCCTTTTGAATAGTTCGTAGTCCCCTTTCTCTGCCTCTCCCAGTTGGCGGTACAATGCCACGGATTTGGGGTCCAGTAAGGGGGTAAGGACCCGGAGTCTGTCCGCGGGATCAACCCGGTGCAGCTCGCAGGCCGTCTCAAAGGCCTCCAGGAAGTCATCCATGTCCTCCCCCTCCTTGTATGGGGCCATGATGCACTTATCAAAGCTCCGTGCAGTCCTGGGTCCCCCCTCACTCACCGCAGCCGGGGGTTCGCTGCCCCTCAGTCTCGCCAGTTCCAGTTCACGCTGATGCTGTCTCTCATTCTCCTGTCTCTGTCTCTCTTTCTCCTCCCGTTCATGCTGTCTCTGTCTCTCTTCACGCTGATGCTGTCTCTCTTTCTCCTCCCGTTCATGCTGACGCTGTCTCTCTTCATGCTGTCTCTGTTGTTCACGATCCTCCAGCTCCCTCAGTTTTAGCTCTTTCTCCCATTCCAGCCAATTCCGCTCCCCGGATGCCGAACGTCGCCGGGAGGATCCTCTGCTGGCCGGCGGGCTTCGCCGGGGGGATCCCCTGCTGGCCGGGGGGGTCACGGCGCCCTCGGTATTTGCTGGGCTTCTCCCCACCCTTCCCCTAGGCATAGGAAGGAGGGGTCTCGGGAAGCCCTCAGCAGCCGGCTGACCACTCCCAGCTGGGACAGACACTGGTGCCTGCGCTGCATCTGCCAGGCTGCTTCCCTGAGACACAGGGATCAGTTCATTCGCGCGATCTTCCGCCTCCAGCTGGGCAATGAGCTGTTCTTTGGTGAGCCTCCCAATGCACAGCCGCCTCTGCTTGCACAGCTCCACCAGGTCGCTCTTAAGCCGCTTGGCATACATCTTCCTGCTGGCCACTCACCGGCCTGTGTGCTCACAGCTCCCCACAGTTCCCAGGGGGACCCCTAGTGTGCCAGCCCTTCTCGAGGTCACCACCTCTCTGCCAGGGTCGAGCTGCAGACTCCTCCGCCCCTGGGACCACTCGCTGCGATCCCCCCGGGGGACCCTGTTACTGCAAAAGTCCTTCTCGCTGGTCACACACTCCCAGGGGTAATAACCGTCTCTCTCTCACTCTTCAGCACGCCTGGTCCCCGTCAATCCCCCTTCGTTTTACTGCTCCCCAGTCACTTACTGCAGGAAGCGCCGTCCACGGGGTGCAGTAGATCCCACCGCTGCCACCAGGTGTTGCGGATTGTGGGGGAGTTAGGGCCCTGCACCCCTCTTCCCGAGATTCACTGCGACTCTCAGCCAGCCAGTAAAGCAGAAGGTTTATTTAAGGACAGGAACACAGTCTCAAGCAGAGCGTGTAGGTACGACCGGACCCCCTCAATTAGGTCCCTCTGGGAGGTTCAGGGAGCTTAGACCCCAGCTTGGGGTTCCCTGCGTTGCACCACCCAGCCCCAACCGAAACTAAACTCCCAGCCCCTCCCGCTGCTCCTCTCCTTTGTTCAGTCTCCCGGGCAGAAGGTGTTAATTCTCCCCACCCCCGTTCCTGGCTCAGGTTACAGCTCAGGTAGCTTCCTTCAAGGGAAGTCCCACATCCCCACTGCAACCCCCCTGCAACATTCCCAGGTCAAATCTGCCCTGCTCCCTGCTCCGTCACAGTGGTAGCTCAGGGTCCTGAGTGCTGGAGACAGGCAGAGCCCCCAGCACGATCAGTCAGGAGAAGAGGAAGTCCCAATGGAACTGATGCAGAGTTTGGATCCATGCATCAGAACACTTACTTGAGTGTGGGTAGGGGATTTTGTAGGGAAACAACAATGGTTCAAGGGAGAACACTAGATTTGCTTATGGGTAAACTGATGACTCAAGGGTTTTCTTTAGACAATAGGAGCTGATTACTCTTGGCTATGGGTGGTGTTCCTTCCAGGGAGCTCACAATGCAATTAGGCAGCTTCAGTATTTTGGATATCAATCAAGGATTCATTACTAGAATTGGTCTGATAACTACTGAGCTGGGTGTGGGCAGGCGGGTTCATTAACATCTGGAGCAGAGATCCCCCATGATGTAGTGCTCTCCTGCTTTTCTGGTCCCAGAGTTCAGTGCGGTTCTTGCCTTGGAATCTCTGTTCTCCATTCTGTATGCTAATGGAGATGCCTCCCAGTCCCATCTTTGATGAAGATGAGGCGAGGGAAGTTGCCTTAATTTTGTCACCCTTGTCAGGAGGGGACTAGGTGTGTCTCCCAATCCCGTTCACTGCTCTCTGCAAGTCTTTTCTCTGATCGGTTTTGGTTCAAGCAGAGGCTGGGGAGGGTGTCCTTCGTGAGTCAGAGAGTCTGGCTACTGCGCCCTGGTTCCCCAAGAACACAGAGCTGACTGGTATCAAGGGAGATTCTCTGTGCAGGGAGAGTATGAGCCCTGCCCCTTGGCCAGGCTCCAGGGGCTGGGCACAGAGCACAGTGGGAGTAGCTCCAGGGGGCAGGAGGCTTGGAAAGGGATTCTTCTGCAAGCCCCTCCCTGACACAACCCGCCTCCCCCATTCTGGGCTCAGAGGAGGTCACCCAGCTTAGAGGAACCCAAGCCCACTAGTCACTGGGCTGGAAGCAGGAGTCCCAGGGTGAGGCTCTCTGTCTGGTGCTAGGCCTGAGCTCAGCCAGGATGAACCGAGGAGCCCCTTCTGGCCTTGCACTTGGGGGCCCCCGATTCGCTGCTGCCCTGCCCGCTGTGCCGTTCTGGGTACCACACCAGGGCCCAGTGCGGCAAAGTGCTGCCAGATCAGGATGGCAGCCGTGCTTTGCTGGTGCAAATGACTGCACAAGGCGTGGGAAATTGAGACACCATGAACCCAAGGCACTGGGATCCAGTGTGCCTATTCACACGTGTGCTCCAGTGCTTGGCTGGGTGCCACGGGTAATGGTGGGGCTGGGCATCCCCCCCTCAGGGACTAGGCAGATGTGACCTGGGGACCCACAGCAGGAGTGGATGGGGTGAGAGGGTACTGAGGGGCCGCAGTGGCTCTTGAAGTCTGTCCAGTTCCCCCGCAAACCCCACCGTGGGACCAGCGGGGGCAGGGTGGGCCAACTGACCCCTGCTTGGCATCCTACCCCTCAAACCTGCAAAGAAAAAGCTGCAACTGAGCTTCACCTAATGCTGCTCTCCCCTCCTGTGCATGGGGAGCTCATGGGAGCAGGTCTGAGGTGGGGGAAGAGTCCCTGTGGGTGAAGGGGTCCTTGCCCTGCCCTTCCCATGAGCAATGCAACCCCTGTGCCCCTGTTGAAAATGGAAACTCTGGGAGCATCAGCTGGGGCAGTGTCCTGAGTTCCCTGCACAGGGGGCTGCCCGGCCCCAAGGGAGTAGTTGGAGGCAGCTGTGCAGGGAGTCAGCACTGACAGATTCTCCCCCATCCATCTGCCCTGCCACATCCACAGCTGCCTCTCCCAGCCAGCTGGTCAGGCTCCCCCCTGGGATTGGGAGGAGAAGGCTGGGGTGGGCTCCTTCATGCCCTTGACCGAGCTCTGCTTGGCTGTGCCAGCCTTCCCCTGCCATAATCCAGCCACAAGTGTTGTGTCCCCCAGAGCCTGGCGGAGATCTGAGCTCAGCAGCTTCTGGCTCCAACTTGTCACTGAGTTTGTAACCGATTAACAGTGTGGGTGGCTCAGGAAAGGATCTGTGTCCATATGCCACTCAGGGAGTAGCCAGGGCAACTAACCACATGTGGCCCTTGCTGGTGGTTTGGGTGGCATGTCACCAGTTAGGCACAATGATCATTTGCAGAGTAGCTGGGACCTCGCCACTGGTTCCATGGAACCAGCTTGGACATGCCTCCTCCTCCAGCAACCCATGCAGTGGGGCATCCCCTACTGCACTGCTTGGGTGCCACTCTGTGTGCATGTCCTCTGGCCACCCCTCACCCTGCTAAGGCACTATGGGATAGCTGCCCAGATTTTCCCAGAATGCCCTGGGCTGGCAGCGTGTTTGGGATGGACACACAAACCTAGGTGCCATCCTGTTGTGTTGTGACAAACCTAGATGTGGGGGAGGGAGAGCTCAGTGGTTTGAGCATTGGCCTGCTAAACCCGGGTTGTGAGTTCAGTCCTTGAGGGGGCCACTTAGGGATCTGGGGCAAAATCAGTACTTGGTCCTGCTGGTGAAGGCAGGGGGCTGGACTCTATGACCTTTCAGGGGCCCTTCCAGCTCTATGAGATAGGTATATCTTCATATAGGTGCCAACCTGTTGTGTTGTGACAAACGCTGCGGTAAGGACACAACTTGATGGTGTTATGCGGGTGTTATCCAGACAGGGCTGCACTCTCAGGGTGGGTTAATGATTCTCAGCACAACACACTGGGCACAGGGTCAGTGAGCCGGCCAGGGAAGGGGCAGAGTCCCAGTGGCACATGGGGACAGATCTAGAGGTGCACACAGGTTGGACACTGCACAGGAAAGCCATGGCACATCTGTCTAGTCCCTGAGTGGGGGAGGGCTCAGGGGTCCAAGTCCAGCCCAAGCTGGTAGCAACCCAAAGTTGTGCCACTGGGTGGGTCATTTGGGTGGCAGCGTGAGCTGGGGTATTCGTTGGATTCTAGGGAACAACTGTCCATGTCACAAAACTCCAGTGGTGCTAATGGCCGGTTCCAGGGCCCACGTGAGTCGAAGGCAAAATTCCCAGCATGGTGTCAGACCCTTCCAGGGCAAAGAGGCCAAGGACTGAATTCCCTGCTCATCCCTCCATGGGGTCCCACTTGGGCAGGGCTGAGGCCGTGTGGCATGCTTTTGACTAAGCCAGCCGGGCTCCTCTTGCCTATGGCTGATCTGTGGCAAAGGCCACTCGACCCACGGCGGGGAATGCGGGATAACAAGCCCAGCCTGTTTGTTTGTCTGTTTGTTCCTAGAAATGTCAGTTTTTATTAAGGGTTTAATGGTGTCTTTGTTGCTCGGGGGAATGTACAGAACGTAGAAAATACACCACGCTTCACTGGACACACACAGCTGCAGTTTAGTGGTTTAGAACAGCTCCTCATGGACGGATGTTATCTGCACAGCGCGTGCCCACAGCCTGCCATAGATACTGCTGTATCCACATACACACAGAGCGACCCGCTGGCCTGGTCCCTAGGGCACAGCCAGCCCTGGCTCGTCCTTGGGAGAAGGGCAGCCCAGTTTTGGGGCAGAGAGGAGGCCATGGGAGATGGGGGTCCCAGCAGCAGCCTGGGCAGGGGGTCCTCAATGTAGCACCTCCTGGCCTTGAGGCAGTCTCCCCTCCTCCAGGAGCCTTTGGTGGCTGGCGAGGGGCCCCAGGGGCACAGGGGGGGGTTACCAAGTGCGTCATCACGACAGGGTTAATCTGAAAATGGGCAGGGCAGGAGCGGAGAGACCTGGAGGGAGCGAGGGTGGCGGGGGCACCGTGTGACATCATTTGTGCTCAGTCACAGGAAGAGACGAGAAAATGGCAAGAAGGGACGAAAGAGCAAAAGGGATGAATCCAAGGTAAAAACCCTCCCGGAGGATGAAAACCCCTCCATCACCAAAGGTTTGGAGCCGGGGGGCTGGGGGTGTCCCAGGATGGTGTAACTCCCACATGGTCTGTGGGGCAGGGAGCAGGGGCCACGGGGCAGACATCACAGTGCTGGGGAGTGGGAGGGCAGGTGCTGGCAGGCACCAGGGTGGGACTAGCTGGTGCCCTTAGCTGCCCCTGCTCGAGGGAAGCCTGTGTGGAGTTGGGGGTTAAACCATCCTGCTGAATCCCAGAATCACTGATTGTGTCTTCAAATAAAAAATTACACCTGTGCCCGGGGCGCCGGGCGGGGGAGGTTTTTTTTACAGACGTTCACGCAGTGGAAGGTACCGTACGCAGGGGCTTCATGTCAGGGACGAGGGGCCTTGGCCATCCCATCCTCGTGGCTTCCATGTCTCTCAGGCCAGGGCATTGGGCGGCCATTTCTGTGAGGACCCTGTCCAAGGACCACACCCAAATCCTTGTAGGGTCCCCCAGCCTGAGGGCAGGGGCAGGCCCCGGAGGAGTCAGGACCAGGAGGAGAGATGCCTCGCTGGCAGCACCCTTCTCTCCTGGGGCCGTCGCCTCCGCTCTGTCCCAGGCCTTCGTGTCACCTGGCCGGCTTGGGGCCATATGTGGTGCACGCAGACCCACCAGGGCAACTCCCTCCCTCATCCATACACAGCCCCAGGGCAGGTGCAACCTGGCACCTCTCGCCAACCAGGCGCCTGCTGATGGGGCTGGCATTGCCCTCACACCAGCTATCTTAGAAGGGATGCATGATTCTGCCTAGCAGTGTCTCGCCTGCGGTGCCGGGAGGGGCTAACGCCCCCATCCCAACTTGCCTCTGGTCTCCCCAAAGCTCCTACATGCGGCTGCTCTGCACTGAGGTTCATGGAACCTCTGCAGCTAAGCCTAGAGAGAGGGAGCCCGCGCTGGTGGGCCATGGCCTAGCCCTGCCCCTCAGCCCGATGGACCAGAGAGCAGGCTCTCCACGGAGTCGTGCGGAGAGGTGAAGCCAGGAGGAGGGGACGATGGGGCAGGCATCCTGGCCCCCTCCCTCAGGAAGCCTAGGGGGAGGGGCAGGACACCCCTTTCCTCGGTTTGGGGGCGTTCATCATTTTTCTGAGTCCATCTTGATGATGTTCATCAGGGCGTTTTTGAGGCTGTTCTTGCTGGGGGACTTGACAGCGGGTTTGAGGCCGGTGGCCTCAGCCTCATCCCCCCTCAGTTCCATCTCGATGGTCATGACGACCTTTGAACTGCGGGGGGACTCGGCGCCCGCCTTGGGGGTACCTTCCCTGCCTGCTAACCGCTATTTCTTGTCCTTGCGGGACTCGCCCAAGCCGCCCTTGGATTTCTTCTCACTGGCCGACTTGGTGCTCCGGCTATGGTCCAGCATGGCGTACAGGACAGGGGGCTGTGGGGGGAAGGAGAGCGGTGAGGCTGGCAGCTGCAGTGGGGCAGGGAGGCTGTGGCTGACAGGTAAACTCCACCCCCAAGTGTGTGGGGAGATGCCGGCAGCAAAGGCTGTCAGGGCTGGCTCAGGGCAGCGGGGGGGGGGGGGGGGGGAGGGAGGGAGCTTAGCATGCTGGGCCGTTTCCCAGGTCTGTAACCCTCCTTCCATCCCCGCCGGCACTTGGGCCGTGAGCCCGTGGGGTGCTGTGAGACCTCAACTGCTGCTGGATTCAGGGGAGCTAAGGGCAACCCACAGGATCAGGCCCTAACTCTGGATCTTTCTGTGGGTCCCATTGGAGGTAGCGGGAGATTTACCAATGACTTGAGGGAGAGCAGGTTACTTCCCTTTCTCCTTCCCAGGGGCGTGCTCCCACTGGCAGCCAAGGGCTCAGTTGTTTTCCTTGTGAGGCTGGAGTGTGATGCTGGGAGCTGAGATAGGTGGGTTCTAGTCCCGCCTCCTGCTGCCTCACTGCTCCTCCCTGGGCCTGTGTTTCCCTGTCTGCAAAGGGGAACCCGGGTGCTTTATCCCCTTTGAGATCTGGGGCTGGCAGTAGCTCTGTTAGTGCTGGCTTATGAGTCTTCCCCCTCCCCCGCCCCGGTCATGTTCTCTCCTGCTCACCTGGCGGCCTCGTTTTGATGAATCCTTGGCTGACCGGTGCAGTTTGCCTTTCTCCATAGCACTAAATGAGAACAGAAATAGGTCAGCACTGCCAGTAAGACGCCTGATTCATAGATTCCACGGCCAGAGAGGACCATTGTGACCATCTAATCTGACCTCCTGGATAACACAGATCACAGGATTTGCCTGAATTAATTCCTGTTTGAAGTAGAGCAGAGCTTTTAGGAAAACATCCCATCTCAATTTAAAAATGGCCAGTGATGGAGAATCCCCCATCACCTTTGGTAAGTTCTTCCAATGGTTAATTACCCTCACTGCTAAAAAATTGCACATTGTGTCTAGTCTGAATTTGTCTAGCTTCAACTTCCAGCCATTGGATTGTGTTAGATCTTTGCTAGACTGACGAGCCAGTTATTAAATATTTGCTCCCCATGTAGGTACATAAACATAAGAACATAAGAATGGCCATACTGGGTCAGACCAAAGGTCCATCTAGCCCAGTATCCTGTCTACCGACAGTGGCCAATGCCAGGTGCCTGTGATCAAGTCACCTCTGAACTTTCTCTTTGTTAAGCTAAATACGTTGAGCTCCTTGAATCTATCATTAGGAGGCAGGTTTTCTAAACCATTCATTGTTCTCATGGCTCTTCTCTTCTGACCCCTCTCCAGTTTGTCAACATCTTTCTTGAATTGTGGACACCTGAACTGGATGCAAGGCTCCAGCAGTGGTCACACCTGTGCCAGATACAGAGGTAAAATAACCTCCCTACTCCAACTTGATATTCCCCTGTTGATGTATCCAAGGATTGCAGTGGCCCTTTTGGCCACAGCCTCGCACTGGGAGCCCTGACCCCCAAATCTTTTGCAGAGTCTCCTACCCTGTAAGCATGGCCTGCATTCTTTGCTCCTACGTGTAGACACTGACGTATGGCCATACTCAAATGCAGATTGTTTGCTTGTGTCCAGCTTGCCAAGCGATGCAGAGCAGGGGCAACTGGACTCTGAACTGGCCGGGGGCTTCTGAACGGAGCCACTGGCTTCACACCAGCCTCACTGTAGCTTCCCCGCAGATCGCAGGAGGAGCTAGTGCAGGAGGCAGGATGAGCATGGTCCTGACCCATCCCCTGAGTGAATTAGTCACCTGAGCCTTCCCCCTGCAGATACCCCCTAGGGGATGCCAGCCCAACATGCAGCCCCCTACACAGCACTTCCCCCACCCCAGCCCCAACCCCCCTCCCAGCACAGTGATCTCCCCACCCCACCCCCTGCACTGCGCTCCACCCCGTGCTCCATCTCCCAGCACCCCAGCCCAGCCCACGCCGTGCCCCTCCAGCACATCCCTACCTGAGTTGCCTCTGCAGCGTTGCCTGCCTCCTTAGCCAGCAATACCTGATGAGATAGCCTATCACCACCACGAGGATGACCAACCCCAGCACTCCTCCGATGACGGCCCCCAAGACCACACCGTACCTGATGGGTACTGAGGAGGAGAGGGACCTGTTACCAAGGCACATGCCCTAGGACTCTGCCCCTAGCCCCACTTTGGCTCAACCGCCAGATAGAGGCTGGAGGCCGGAAGCCCTGGGGGAGGGTCTCCGGCCTGGGTTCTGCAGCAGCTCTGACTAGGGTGGGCCCTCTGACCTTAACATCTGTGTAACCCATGGGGGTTCGGCATGGCCCTGAACATGGTTCCTTAGCAGTATTTATTATCTATAGTACTATCGCACTGAATGACCCAACTGAGAACAGACCCTCGTTGTGCCAGGTGCTGCACAGACACACAATGTCTCCAGGGAGCTCACAGTCTGAATATACAATGGGTGGGAGGGGAAACTGAGGCATAGCAAAGGGATGGGGCTTGCCCAAGGTCGGTGGCACAGCTGGGATTAGTGCACACACAGGCACACCTAGAACGCTGCTCATGCTCAGAGCTGGGGAGGTGGGACAGCCCAAGATACATGGCTCCAGTTCAGCCCCCCATGGTACTGCCTGGGGGTGGGTCCCCTGTCATGGCTGTGTCAGATGAGTTATTTGGGGTCTCGGTGCTGCCCCTAATGGCTGGCAGCAGACTAGCACATAGCGGCATCCTCCAGTGACTGCAGGACTCCTTGCCAAGGTGTGTTGAGGCAGCGGGGCCTGTGGTGGAGCGGGGAACGGGGCTGGGGGTGCTGCCAGTCTTGCCACTGGCTTAACAAGAGGATTTGCTCTTCAGAAGTTCCATTCTCCAACCACAACCCACCATTTCCATCTCCCCACATTGGTAGGGGCCTCGGGATCTGCCCCCAAGACTCCAGGAGTTAGAGCTGCAAAAGTCCTGTTAGGTTTCTACAGTCCCTCACCTGGGTGTCAGGGCAGGATTATTCCCTATGGGCTACTCCCCAAGGCCTTGTCCAGTGTTGTGGGCAGCACCTAGCACAAAGGGCCTACACTCCTGGCTGGGACCCTTAGGTGCTGCTGGAACATCAACAGTGATCACTGGAAACACTGTCAGCCCTGCGCTGGATGTTATCTGCTCCAGGGCAGAGTTAAGGATGGAAAGGGCCATGGAAGGGATCTGTGTGCTAAATTTAGAGGGGGCATGAGGGAAGAGAGTACGGGGGTGCAGAGGGTGGAGTTAAGGGGAGGTGGCAGGAGGGTGGGCTCTCTGGCTTATTGAGGGCTCAAAGGGGCGGGGGTGGCTCTGGACCACACCAGGGCGGTGGGGGCAAAGTTAGGATAGCCCCGGGTCCCTTCCCTGGGAATCCCCGACTTAGGTGCGGCGCCTATGTGGTTCTGAGTTTTCTCAGCTCCTGACTCCTGCAGGTGCTGAGGGAGTGCGGCTCCATGCAGGATCGGACCAGTAACTGCCAGCCTGAACCCAGCATGAGCAGAGAAGCTCTCCATATGCTGGGTTTCCTCATCCAGACCCCAGGCTGAGGCAGTTTGGAGTCAGGTGTGGGTCTGAGGGGTGAGATGGGGTCATGTGTGAGTCTTGGGGGTGGGACAGGACCACATGGGTCTCAGGGGCAGGGTGGGGTCATGTGTGGGTCGAAGGGGCAGGACAGGACCATGTATGGGTTGAGGGGCAGGGTGGGACCATATGCGAGTCTGAGGGGTGGGATCAGGTGTGGGGCACCCCAGATAACGAGGGGCAGGCGAGGAGGGTGTTGATGCTGTGACTGGAAGTTAGCAGGCTCCCACATCTCAGGGGGCAGGGCCACGTGCCGAGCGCCTTCCCGCCGTACCTTTCTCGAAGACATAGAGGGTGACCTGAGACGACTTGCCGCCAATGTCGGGTGGGTTCTTGACGTCGCAGGTGAAGGTGCCATTGTCGGTGTAGTCCAGGTTGTGGATGATGATGGAGCCGTCCTTGCGGTGTGGGTCCCCCACCCACTCCATGCGATTCTTGAAGGCGCCCACTTCATTGAGATAGGGCTGCCCCTTCACGAAGTGGAATATCTGGGGGGAGACACAGGAGAGCGATGAGGATGCGAGCTAAGCCGGGGCAGAGCCTAGGGGATAGGAAGGATGGACGCAGGGCCACCAGCCTCTTACTGAGATGGTGTCCTTGCCGCTCTCTGGCTGGAACAACCAGGTGATGGAGACATCTTCAGAGATCCACTCGCTGGACCAAAAGCTGCAGGCGAGGGTGACCTGTGATCCCACCGTGCCATGGACCTCCCGGGGTGTGTAAACGTGGATGGCCAGGGTCGGAGCCAGCACTGCAGGGAGACAAAGCCGGAGAGTCATTCCAGTCCCCCTGCTCAGGAGCAGATCCCAGCCAGCCCCCGCCCACTGCTCTGCAGGTATGCTAGGCCCCTAGGCACCCTGCCCACATCTGCATGCGTGGGCGGGAAAGGGGCAAAATACCCAGCAATGGAGAGTCCCAGCTAGTAAAGGACAATTCTCTCTCTCTCCCAGCTCAGGGAAGCCCTGCCACAGCCCGGGGCTTTGGTGTCTCTGTGTCACACGCGGAGCACAGTGATTTGCCCAAGGTCACGTAGCCAGGTAGTAGCAGAGTCACTACTGTAGCGTAGACAGCCTGGATGCCAGGCCGGTGCTTTACCCACAATGAGATCCTTCCCCCGTACGTGGAGCCAAAGCGTAGCACCGGGTGTCACACAGCGCCTGTCCCGGCAGGCAGAGGCTGTCCAGGCTGTGCAGTGGAAGGAGATGTTAGCAGCTCCTATGGGACTCCCTCTTACGATAGCCCCTGTGCAGTGGTGTAGGGCTATGCCACATGAGGGCGCCATCTCCGTCACCGGTGGCATGCCCGGTGCTGTGCTGGGCATGGAGAGTCTAGAGGGGTTTCCATCCTCGGTGCCGGTGTGTGTGTGTGTGTGTGTTAGCAGAAGCCCCTAGGCAATGCGGTCACTGAATTCTCTAGTTGGTCTCAGCCAGCCCTGACTCCCAGGCCAGCAGGCGCATGGCTCCCTCAGGAGGCTGCGTGCCCACCTTGGCACAGCTCTCGCTGGAAACATGCCGGCTGGGGGGGCAAAGGCCCCTTTGTTCCATTTTGGAGAATACACAAGGGCTGGGCCCTGACACTGGCCCATTGTCCCCGCTGTGTATGGCTTTGTTCTAGTCCCCTCCCCTCCGCCCGGCCCAGCTCTGCTGGAGGAGGCTTTGGCGGGCTCACTGGGCTCTGGGTCGAGGGCCAGAACATTGCTGGGCGTGCTGGAGCCACTTGGGTGATGCTAAGCTGGCAGCTCAAAGGGGGAATTGTGCTCCAGACAGGCACTCGCCCAGGCCTTTGTCCACCCCCGAGCTGACATTCCTGACAGTGGAGGGAGATTTCCCTGCTGTTCCACCCTGGCTACCCAATGTGGGGTCTCACCCTCTCGCTGGCTTGAGGGGCAAGTCCTGGGCCAGACAGAGCAACGGGGCCAGACACCCCTCAGGAATGTCTGTCCAGACTGGACCAGCGCCACTGGCTAGATGGCCATTCACAGCTGCCCTAGGCCGGGGGATGCCCTGACTGACACCTGCGGGGCCACTGCCCTCTGCGACCCATGTCTCTTCCCATTCCCTAGTGCAGCCCTGTGAGGGACGGCGCCTCCTGCCCCCACGTCAACGCTGAGGATGGGGCAGGGATTGTCAGAGGCGCTGCCGTGGCCTGGGCTGGGCCTCATCCTGGCTAGGAGAGGAGCTGAGGTTAGCTGATGAGTGCTAGCTAAGCTCCACTTCTTCCCTACTGCAGGTGCCGGGTGCCCCTTGTCGCTGGTTTTAGCCATGGCTCCTCCTAGGACCTGACTCAACCGCCGCCCCTTAGCAAGACACACCCTAGCGGGGTGGTTTAGAGCCACTGGGCCCCATTCGGTGCCCCTGCATGAGCTGGGCCCAGCCAGCACTCAGCTTTGCTCCTCTCTCCCTGCTATGGGCAGCAGATCCTGCCCGATGGAGCGGTAGGAGCTGGCAGCTGGCCACAGCCAGGCAGGAGCCGTGGCACTCAACAGGCCAAGGATGGGGCAGAAAGAAGACCCACAACCAAAGGACCCACAATTGCTCCCAGGCCACTGCCATGGGCAGCTGGTCCCGGGAGCCAGGCTGGGCCCCTGGGGCCGGTTGTGGGGAGAGTGGTGCTGCTGGAGCTCAGGATGTCTGAGCTGGAAGGCTGTGCTGTGCTCCAGTAATGCAGACATTGCAGTCAGCCGCTGGCCTCACCTCAGTCACCGCAGCTGAAAGGGGTGTGTCCCTGCCCCACCCTGACTAAGGGGGTCAGACCCTGCACACCCCAGCCCCATGTACACTGAGCAGGCAGGCCAGCGCTGTGGGGAAATGTCACTGTGCAGAGGGGCGCACCAGGCCTGTGTCTCCCTTCCCTCCCGGACTGGCTAGAGCGGAAGGATGGGCCCGTGGGAGATAGGGTTTCCATATTTTGAGTGTCCAAAAAGAGGACACTCCACGGGGCCCCGGCCCCGCCCCCGGCCTTGCCCCAACTCCACCCCTTTCCCAAAGTCCCCACCCCAACTCCGCCCCCTCCACTGCTTCCCGTGAACATTTGATTCGCGGGAAGCCTGAAGCAGGCAGCAGGTAAGCTGGGGTGTGGTGGGGGGAGGAGGCACGGCCCAGTCTGGCCCCCCGAACCAAGCGGCTCCCTCCGGCGGCCGGCCCCAACGTCTCCAGCCTGGCTCGGCTCAGGCCCTGGGGTGCCGGCCCCGGGCCAGCCCCCGGCCGAGCACCCCCGGGCCAGCACCGCTGGCCCCCGGCCTGGCCCCAGCCCCCGGCCCAGCACCCCCGGCCCCGGCCCGGGCCCCAGCCCAGCACCCCTGGCCCCTGGCCCCTGCCCCCAGCCTAGTACTGCCGGCCCCGGCCCCTGGCCTAGTACTGCCGGCCCCGGCCCGGCCCCGGCCTCTGGCCCAGCATCCCCGGCCCCAGCCCAGCACTGCTGGTCCCGGCCCCTGGCCCAGCACCCCCGGGCCAGCACCCACGGCCCCCGGGCCAGCACCCCCGGACTCCGGGCCGGCCCTCGGCCGAGCACCCCCAGCACCGGCCCGGTCCCCGGCCCAGCACCCAGCGGTGCCAGCCCCTCCCTATTTTCCTGGACATGTTCGGCTTTTTGGGATTTCCCCCTGGGCGGGGATTTGAGGCCCAAAAAGACGGACATGTCCGGGAAAATCCGGACGTATGGTAACCCTAGTGGGAGACCTGCCTTCGATTCCCTTCCCTGCTGCGGGCTCCCTGCATAACCTTGGGCCAGTCACTCAGCTCACGGGGTTTCACTTCCTCTCCTGCCCTCTCCCGGGCTGTGAGGAGAAATACACTGATGTCTGGGATGTGAAAGGGCCTTGAGAAGCACCAAGCACAGCCAGGAGCAGGGCTGGCTGAGGCTGGCATTCAGGAAAGCGTCTTATCTGGTGCCTCTCCAAGGGTGGCTAGTGGCATTCTACCAAATACAAACTGAGCCATTGGGCCATAGGTCCGGGGGAAGGGCAGGGAATCACCACAGCTGACATGTAGAGGCAGCTTCAGGCAGTAAGAGGAGTAGGGGCATGTCTGCCAGGTGGGCAGTGCCAGCCTCGTGCTGCTCTCTGTACCACCCAGCCCAGCTCTCCTTGAGCTTGTGCTTTAATAGGAGCTTTCTGCAGTAAAACGTCCTTTCCCTGAAGATCGCTGGATCTTCACAGCTGGCAATGGGGGCAGTTAATGACATTCCCCTGTGAACTAAGGGGCAGACGCATGAGGCTGGCTGCGAACTCCCTCCCCAGACAGTGCCACAGAAGGGGAAGCAAACTTTGCAGCATGGCAGGTGTGCTCTATCGTGGTGCACTAGCGCCCCATTCAGCACAGCAGGTGTGCTCTAGCTGGATGCACTAGCGCCCCATTCAGCACGGCAGGTGTACTCTAGCTGGGTGCACTAGTGCCCCGTGCAGCACGGCAGGTGTGCTCTAGCTGGGTGCACTAGTGCCCCGTGCAGCTCGGCAGGTGTGCTCTAGTTGGGTGCACTAGTGCCCCGTGCAGCACGGCAGGTGTGCTCTAGCTGGGTGCACTAGTGCCCCGTGCAGCACGGCAGGTGTGTTTCTCCCAGGCGTACCTGGAGCCCTCTCTGGCAGAGCAGCTGTGCTAAGTGGGCTCCGTGGCAGTTCAGCAGCAGCAGAGTGGTTATGGGAAATGCCAGCACACTGGGGTACCAACCACGTAGTCGGGCCTTTGTGTGCTCAGAGAAATGGCAGCTGCGGATTTAACTCCCCCTTCTGCTTGTGCTCGCTAGCCATGGACGTGAGCGGAGAAAGGTGCCATCAGAGTGCCTCAGCCTGTGCTAGTGTCTGTGCATGGGCCCCTGGGAGGATAGGGGGAGAGGAGAGGGAAGAGCCAAGGGATGAGGTGCTTGAACCCCAGAGTGCAGGGTCCAGGCTGCCCAGCAGGAGAGAACATGCCCGTTCTGCTCCCCAGACCCTGCCCACTGAGAACCTCCAACACTTGCATCCTCCTGGGAGGCGGTCAGGATCATCACTGCACAGATGGGGAAACTGAGTCACAGGGCATGTGTGTGTGTGTGTGTGACTTGCTCCCAAGGCTACAGAGCAGGTTGGTCACCCAGCTTCCTCTGTGATGCTGCAGGTACTGCATTAGGCACAGAGCGGATCACACGGGCTGCCCAGACTGCACTGGCTTCTTGGCTGCTTCCAGTTTGCAGGATGGAAGCTCTGCAAAGCCCAAAGTGAGCCCCCTCCCAGCCCTGCGCCATGGAGGCAGCTCAGACCGCCTGGGATGATGATCTTATGAAGAGGTGAGGCCTGGTCCCTGAGATGCTGAAGAGTCTGGCTCTGCTGGCTCTCCTGACCCCACTACGGTGCGATTCTCCTGCAGGGTTGGAGTCCAGTGTTTATGTGCAGCTAAACCCTGGGTTAGTTGAACCCTGAGGGCCAGGGGTGGTGGTCTCCCTGACCTTTGCCATTCCAGGGCCATGGTTTTCAGTGGGTGGGGGTTTCATAGAATCATACAATATTAGGGTTGGAAGGGACCTCAGGAGGTCATCTAGTCCAATGCCCTGCTCAAAGCAGGACCAATCCCCACCTAAGTCATCCCAGCCAGGGCTTTGTCAAGCCTGACCTTAAAAACCCCTAAGGAGAGAGAGTCCACCACCTCCCTAGGGAACCCATTCCAGTGCTTCACCACCCTCCTAGTGAAAAAGTTTTTCCTAATATCCAACCTAAACCTCCCCCACTGCAACTTGAGACCATTACTCCTTGTTCTGTCATCTGGTACCACTGAGAACAGTCTAGATCCATCCTCTCTGGAACCCCCTTTCAGGTAGCTGAAAGCAGCTATCAAATCCCCTCTCATTCTTCTCTTCTGCAGCCTCTCCTCATAAGTCATGTGCTCCAGCCCCCTAATCATTTTTGTTGCCCTCCGCTGGACTCTTTCCAATTTTTCCACATCCTTCTTGTAGTGTGGGGCCCAAAACTGGACACAGTGCTCCAGATGAGGCCTCACCAATGTCAAATAGAGGGAAATGATCACGTCCCTCGATCTGCTGGCAATGCCCCTACTTATACAGCCCAAAATGCCGTTAGCCCTCTTGGCAACAAGGGCACACTGTTGACTCATATCCAGCTTCTCATCCACTGTAACCCCTAGGTCCTTTTCTGCAGAACTGCTGCCTAGCCACTCGGTCCCTAGTCTGTAGCAGTGCATGGGATTCTTCAATCCTAAGTGCAGGATTCTGCACTTGTCCTTGTTGAACCTCATCAGGTTTCTTTTGGCCCAATCCTCTAATTTGTCTAGGCCCCTCTGTATCCTATCCCTACCCTCCAGCGTATCTACCACTCCTCCCAGTTTAGTGTCCGTGTGGCAGAACTGTTCTCCTGCTCCAAAGACCCCTGTCATCTGGGCCAGGAGGCTGTGATGGGTGCATTTCAAAGTCTACAATAGATCAGTGGCAAAGCCAGGAATAGAACCCAGGAGTTCTGGTGGCAGCTGCCTCCTCTCACCACTAGACGTATTGCCCTGTTCCTTGTGTGGGCATTTTCACCAGTGCACAGTAGCTGTAAATGCTGTCGCACACAAGGGGCAGGACGATGGTAAATTAGCCCTCAAGGCAAGTGTAACTCAGCCTAGTGCCAATGGCAGCCCCTGGAGTGGGGCTGACTCACATCAGTGGGGATCTGGCCCATTCTTCTCAAACCCAGGCAGGGACTGAGCTCAGCTAGACATGGGCGAGTTCTCTTCCGCTCTACACAGCCTGCGCTGAATGGCTGGGAGCTCCTGGTGCCATCGCCAGGCAGGCACTGCTTCGGCGGGACACAGGGCTGTGCCCGCTGTCTCTGAGCCTTCAGGCTGTCAGGACAGGAGGAAAGCAAGGGATGGGAGGAGGGGGATCTTCCCACATGGGTCTCCCCAACCCCTGCTCCATTGGGAGAGCAAGGAGCACAGGTTCGTTCACATGGTAGCCAGGCTGCAGTCTGAGCCAAAGGGCCTCCAGGAAGCCGGCACTGGAGCCTGGGCTGGGGGAAGAACTAAGGGGCAAGAAACCAATGAGGCCAATGCTGTCCTGCCTGGGCTCTGGCCCTGACCACTGGGCTGCAGCCTGATGCTGCCTTGAGAGACACAGAGCCAAATATCCCCGACTGGCCCGAGGAAAAGAGATCCCGAAGGCAAACCCTGCTCTGGGATAAAGGCAGGAGCTGGCAGTGGGCGTCTTCCAAGGAGCTGCCTGTTGCCACTCCAGGGACATGGTAGGCAGTGAGTGGGGGGCTGGCAGGAATGCATTGCGGCTCTGTCCTCTGGGGCGTTCTCTGAGTCAGGGGCCTGCCTCTTCCCTGTCCTCCCCTCGCCCTGTGGGGAGGAAGATGGGAACTGGACAGCTAATCTTGATGAAGGAGATGGGATCATAGGAGAAATTGACCTGTGGAACTCACTGCTGCATGAGCTGGCTAGCAAGACACACCCTGCGGCTAGAACCCCGCCAGGTTCTACACTGACTAGGGCTGACATGGGCCGTTGGGGTAATCAGAGAGAGCAAACTTCATGCTCCAGGGTATGAGCTGATCACGCTGGGGTCAGGAAGGGGTTTTCCCATCACCATGTGCAAGCTTGCCCAAAGGCCCCGGTACCACGGAGGGCAGGACAGGAGTAGATAGCAACCTGGCTCAGTCCAGTAACATTTATAGATTCAGTGATTCCCAGCGGAAGAATGGGTTCTAGCTTCATGTATGATTTGTAATATCAGACAACATAGACCAAGGAGATGCAGGACATAGGGCTCGATACACCAGTGATCTGACTTCATATGGCAGGAGAAGGGATACAAAACCGACCGTCCATTCTGGTGCAGCAGCTCCTATGCTCTGATAGCTACGGGAGAGGTGCCATGAGAGCCATGGGACGCTGCACGTGTCATGTCACTGCTGGGGGGAGGGCCAGATTGTTACAGGGATTTAGAAGCCTTCTGGGATTTTTAAAAACACTTCATTGCCCACTAGGCACCTAAATACCTTTACCAGTCTGGCCCTGAGAGACTGCTACAGTCCGGGATGTGTCAGCCTGTTACACCCTCCCCCGACAGACATGGGATCTGTTACCAGCTTCCAATGAACAGAAACGTGTGCTGATGTGACAATGGCAGCCCCCCCAGGCCCAGCCCAGGGGTCCAAGGAGAGGGAGAGGGAAGCGCCCCTGCAGCGGCCCCCAACAGCCAGCGCTCTGAGACAGCCGGATCCTGTCTCTGCCCCACAGGACGAGAGGGAGGTTGGTGGGAAATGCAGTGACAGGAGCCAGGAACCGTCCCACGTTGGAATGCATGGAATGAAACACGCCAGAGGATTCAGCCCAGTGTGCACCAATACCCCAGCCAGAGTTGGGTTCTTGCCCCAGCCCCCAGCCAGGGATGGGGGAGGCATCTCCCAGGGCCGGTGCAGGATTCTTCCCTCCTATCTGTGCCCAAGGACTGCAGGGCTCTCTGGACAGAAGGGAACCAGACGTGCCAGGAGGTCACTGGCTTAAAGCAACGAGGCAGCTCAAGGATAGAGGTGCAGCTGTAATGCTTCAAACAGTTCCTGGAGCCATCCTGCTCCAGCCTCACCTCTGGCTCCTGTGACTCCAGAGACCCCCATGAAATGCTCTGCCCACCCAGACCTTCCCCACTAATATCCCCAGCTCCCTTGCATGCACCCCTCCTTACAGGGCAGCTGCGTCCCTGGTGGCGCCGAGGAGAGGCCCAGAGCTTCATGCAGCTGGGCTCCGTTCCTGTGGCCTGGGAAAAACTTTGGAATGCTCTGGGAGGAAAGTGCAGGGGAAACGCCGGCTGTATGAGTGGCTTCTGGAGCAGCAGGAACCTTCCTGGAGAGGGTGCAGACACTGCCAGTCTAACAGTCACAAAACTCATCTCCCCGACAACTGATCCCTGGCACTGGGGCTGCTCCTCTCATCCTCTGCCTCCCTCTCCCAGCCTCATGTGGCTTCTGGTTACTGCCGAAACATGCACCTCGCAGGGCAGGGCCCACTCCCACCATGTGCCTCGCCACCCCGCCGGTCTCTCGGGGAAGAGAGAACAGCTCCCCACCCCCCGGGAGAAGCCACTTACCCAGTGCAAAGAACAGGGCAGCGACCAGCACGAGGCTCCCACTCCCCGAAGCGCCCTGGGACCACATGGCTTCCAGTTACTGTATGACTCCTAGCGGCATGGGCGAGCCAGCAGTGGGGCCGAGAGTTCCTCGCTGAAGGATGGCTGGAGAGTGGCCCCTGGGTTTAAAAACAGCCAGGGCTTCAGTGATGCAGGGTCTGCAAAACGCCCGGGCCAATGGGAGCCTGGCATCTGGGGCTGTGGGGGAAAGAGAGAGAGAGAGAGGAACAAAACTAAAAGGGGGATTTTGTTTGTTGTGTGCGAGTGAGTGGTAAACACGCTGCGGGCATACAGCCACCTTTGTCAGGCAGCATTCTCTGCGGCCGCGTAGGGGCCGCTGCAGCCCCCAGGAGGAATGCAGTGTGAGCCAGAGGGCAGGAGCATGGCAAGCACTAGCAGTCAGACAGATCTCAGTCCCTGAAACGGCTGGATCCATCAGCGGCAAAGAGTAAAGCGAGGAGCCCTGGGGTAAATCACCTGCCCAGCTCTATTTTCAGCCCTGAGCACCTCCGCTCCTCATTGCTGCTGTGCCACATGCAGGACTGGCAGGCAGGACGTGGTCCCGGTCCCCCTGCCTCTCCAGGGGGCTTCCCTCTCGTGGGCACGTCACAGCCCCGCCATACAAAGTGCTGAAAAGACAAGCAAGCAGCCACTCTGACCTCCCTGAGCTGGTGAAGGCACTTTACACTGGGCATGAGCCCTGAGCCACCAGCTGGGCCCTCGTTGCACTGCCCGGGAGTTCATGCTCTGCCTTCCCTCCGCCCCGGGAGATCCCGTAGGCCCCTGGTGCTAGGAGGCTCCCCACTGGGATGAGGTTCCTAACGTGAGTGAAGATTCCATGACGAGTCCCATGGATGGTGCAAGGGCCTTGCTATCACCGTCTGCAGGAGGCCTGGCCTAGCACGTCCTCAGGCCAGGCCGGAGGTGCCTGCTGGATCCCTGCAGCAGGGCAGACCCCAGACTCCTAAATCACACGCACGCCAGGGGCTGGGACCCTGCCACCCAGCTACCTGCACGAGGCCAAGCTGAAGGAGACCTCCTCTAGCTGAGCAGCAGGGCCCTGATCCTCTCTGGGGTCAGGGCTGCACACCCCAAAGCTGGTCCCCGACCCCCTCATACCAAACAGAGACCCCACTGCTCACTGTGTGCAGGGGGACAACCGTCCCGTGTGAGGGCACCAGGCTGGCACCCATTGTGCTGAAGGGAGGAGGTGGAGAAACAAGCCATTGCCTCCTGGAGCGGCCCTTAGTGCTTTGGAGTTGGGATGCCCTGGGCGGAGGCAGCAGTCGCCCATCTGTGAGGGAGCTGGGTAGGAGGGACAGGAGCCCAGGCTGGGGCGGGGGCAGTTTGTTACGATGGGTAGCTGAGCTCCCTCCCATTTCACTGTGAGGCTTCTCAGCGGGGTGGGAGCTGGAAGGTGCCTGGCTCAGTCCCAGAGGGAGCCTGGGGGACCAAGTGCTGCTGCTGCGGTTCCCATGATAAATACTGGGTGGGAGCAGAGGTCAGAGTGAGGCATGTGGTGGCAGGGGTGGGATGCTTTGGCCATGTCAGCTGATATGGAGTGTCAGTCTGACACCAGGAGTGATGTGGTAACTAGAATGAGATCCATGAATCCCAAACCCAACCAGCGCCCACAGGGACCAAAGACAAGTGAAGACAAATGTTGCCAAGAAGACTCCCTGGCAGCCAAACTTTTGGTCATTGTTTACATCTCAGTGCCACTGAAAAGCCCCAGCCCAGCTCAGGGCCCCGCTGTGCTAGGCCCTATACAAACACACCTGAGAGGCAGTCCCTGCCCCAGAGAGCTCAGTCCAGATAGCCACAGAGGGGAGGGGAACCGAGGCCCAGAGAGGGGAGGTGACCTGGCCAAGGTCCCACAGCAGGGCAGTGGCAGAGTGGGGCATCTCCGCTAGGCACTCTGCCCCCCGAGTGCTCTGTGGATGCAGCAGGGCCCCGACACAGCATGTGAGAATGGCCCATCCAAGCCCCATTCCACCCAGCCAGGAATCACTCTTCAGCGCAGAAAGGGCTCTGGCTGGCAGGGGCAGACCTGGGGTAATGCCACTCACAGGCACCAGAGCCTGCAAAGCTGCCACAGTCAGGGCAGAGCATGTGATGCCAGAACAGCAATGGGGGTCGGTGGCCCTGTGTTCCTGGGAGTGTGGGCTCTGGTTCCTGTGCCATCACCCGGCTACACTGCCTGGAGAGCTGCCATTTTGTGTTCCATTCAGATGCAGCAGGTCGCAGAGGAGACAGACACATGGGGCTCTCGTGGGGAGACCCTGCTTTGGGACTTTCTCATGTCAGCACTTGTCCTTAGCCGGGAAGAAAGGCCCCTCTGAGGGATGGTTCATTCTGGATGGGAAACAGAAGTGGGAAGCGTTCAGCTCGGACATGGGAGAGGAGGGAAGAAGAGGCAAAACCTGAGGGGATGAGAAGCCAGTACAAACGGATCTGTATTAGACAGGCATGGTCTGAGCGCAGCACCGGAGGCCTGGACTCCTGGGTTCTAGTCTCAGCTGTGACACTGACTTCCCGAGTGACTGTGGGTGAGTGTTTGCCTCAGTTTCCCCATCTGTAAAATGAGGCTAACGGTGTTGACCGATTTCACAGAGTCACTGCAACACGCGCTGATGATGAAGCCCAGACACAGTTTGTTGTGAGCTGCCTTGGATAGAACCCCCTGCCTGATGAGGGCTAGGACAGCCATGTCCTCCAGGGGCTGTTGCCATGGTTCTGAGGCTTGGTGCCGGTGCCTCTCCATTGGTTCATGTGGCCTGTGGAGGGGACGCTGTGGAGCTGCCGTTTGTGAAGCATTTGCTGCCAAAGGCAGATTTTCTGTAGCATTTTGTTGCCAATGCGAAACTGGGGCGAATTCCTGGTGTTTTCGGAAAGTTCCCCTGAGTCCCCAGGCGAGAGACGGAGAAGAGCGAGCAAGTGGGTTCGTTAGGCCAGGATTAAATGTCTGCAGTGATGAGACTTGGGGAGATTGTTTCCCAGCCTGGAGCCTTCTACTGGTCCCTAACACTGCACCTAGTCCCTCCCCAGGCCTGCGCGCTATGCCCACTCCCTTGGAATTTATACCCTTCACACTCACCAGGGAGCACAGCCCCCTTAGACAAGTGGCCAATGCTCCCAGCCAGTGGGAGCTGCAGAGCCGGCGCACAAAGTGTGAGCAGCGCACGGAGCCCTCATGGCCGCCCTTCCACCCAGGAGCTGGAGGGACATGTCGCCGCTTCTGAGAGCTGCGCGGAGCCGGGCAGGGAGCCTGCCAGCCACACTCTGCCACCAACCGGACTTTTAACGGCCTGATCAGTGGTGACTGACTGGAGCCACTCAATGTTCCAGTCGAAAACCAGACACCTGGCAACCCTATCTCCAGCGCTTCTGGCAACCCTACCTCCAGTAATTCCCAGAACTGCTGGGACCTGGTAGAAGACAGTCTGTCTTGTCCCCAGCCTTTGCCAGCCACTGATTGCCCTACAGACTGCCTGGGTGGCCTGGAGATGAGATCAAGGGATGAAATCTCCCACGCCTGATATGGGAAGTTGTTGGGGCACTGGGCTCAAGCACTTGGCTTCTCCTGGCATCGCTGGGTTTGTGACTGTCCCCTAGCCCAGTTCAGGCTCAGCCAGGTACTACCCTTGCCCCCATGTCCCCTAACATTGGCTCCCTCACCCCCAGGGACAGCCCAGGGCTTGCACTGGAGATAGGATCCTCTGGCCCAGAACCAGGCTCTGAGTCAGAGGCCGAGGCCATCACAAGTTCAGCAGCAGCTGCAGCCCCTGTGTCTGCCAGCCATTCGGAAACAGGATGGTGAAGAGCGGGGGTGCCGCGCCTGCCAGCCAGCGCCACCATGCTGCAAGCAGGGCCGGCTCCAGGCACCAGCCCACCAAGCATGTGCTTGGGGCGGTGCCTGGAGGGGGGTGGCGCGGTGGGGTGCTCCGGCTCGAGAGCGGGGCCACGACTGGGCTCGCTGCTGCCGCCGGGGGCTCTCCGCCCTCCCCTCGGCACTCTGGCCGCTGGGGAGAGCGGAGAGCCTCGGCCGGGCTCTCCGCCCTGCTCCCGGCGCTCTGGCCGCCGGGGAGAGCAGAGCCGCGGCGGGCTCGCCGCCCTCCCCCCCGGCGCTCCGACCGGTGGGGGATTGCTTGGCACCCTCCCCTGCCGCGCTGGGGGGGGGGGGGCAGCGGGTGCAGGATTTGGGGTCTACAGGAGCAGCCATAGGACATTGTCGGGAATTGGCTCCACACAGCAGGAGTAGCCAGGTCACCCTTAGCTGAGTACTGATAGTCAATGGGCCCAGGATAAAAGAAAACCTCGGTCCATGGTTAGACCCCTACGCTTGGCCCTGTCCCAGCAAAGCATGGGCTGAGTGTGGAGCACTGGAGCCAAGCCACTGAGTTCAGTGCAGACACTCACACATGTAAAGTTAAGCAGGTCCAATGCTCTGATTTTCCAAGGTGCTGATCTCCCCAGGAGGCTCTTGGGTGCCTGGTTCAGACCCTCTGGCTGCTTGCTCACAGCTGTGCCAGGCTATGGACTCAGGAGTCCACCGCTGGGCTCCCACTTGTGCAAATCATGGTCTTTCCATCTCTGCAACTAAATCCCCTAAATTCAGTGTGAAACCCCAGCCATGCAGCAGGCAACATCTTCAGAGCCACCAGTCCAGCTGCCCGCCTCCCCACAGCCCACCCTCCTGGCCAAGCTCCATTTGGTGCCTCTCCAAAATAAGCCACTGCAGATGTGTTAGGATCTTCTCATTCCAATAGTGCCCCCTTTGTTTGGCCCACTGGGCAGCCACTCTATTGCCTAGCTCTGCAAGTAGCCCTGCAGGCTGCTAATAAACTGACTACATGAGACAAGGCAGGGCAACCAGCCCGACATCGCTAGTAGAGAGAGATGGGTGTGCCTAAGGACAGCTGAATGCAGGGGGAGAGAGAGAGCTGGACAAGAGCAAGGGATAATAATGGAGTCCCTTTTCCATACCCCTGCGTGGATGGTGACTTGTGAGCACCACCTGTAAAGGAGGGTTTCTGCAGCAGTCAGGGGGGCTCCATCTGCCCTGCACTGTGCTGTGGCTGCTCCTGCATGTGGGCACAAATGGAAGCATTCTGCAGACTGAGGGATGTGCAGTTTCGACTGACAAAGAAAACCTTGTCCCCAGCTGGGCTGACCCGCATGAAGTGCACCAGCACAGACGCTATCTAGTGCAAAGCAGGGGGGATGGAGCCCAGCAGCTGCACCAGGGGACATTGGAATGCAGGGGAATTTGCATAGATGCAGAAACAACAAGGAGTCTGGTGGCACCTTAAAGACTAACAGATTTATTTGGGCATAAGCTTTCGTGAGTAAAAACCTCACTTCTTCGGATGCATAGAGTGAAAGTTACAGATGCAGGCATTATATACTGACACATGGAGAGCAGGGAGTTACTTCGCAAGTGGAGAACCAGTGTTGACAGGGCCAATTCAATCAGGGTGGATGTAGTCCACTCCCAATAATAGATGAGGAGGTGTCAATTCCAGGAGAGGAAAAGCTGCTTCTGTAATGAGCCAGCCACTCCCAGTCCCTATTCAAGCCCAGATTAATGGTGTTGGCTCTTTGAGCTCTGGTCAAGTGAAAAATTCTCTAAATTGTATCAGTTCTGCTGTTTCTCTTTGAAGTCTGTTTCTGAAGTTTTTTTGTTCAATGATAGTGACTTTTAAATCTGTAATAGAATGACCAGGGAGATTGAAGTGTTCACTTACTGGCTTATGTATGTTACCGTTCCTGATGTCCGATTTGTGTCCATTTATTCTTTTGCGGAGGGACTATCCGGTTTGGCCAATGTACATGGCAGAGGGGCATTGCTGGCACATGATGGCATATATAACATTAGTGGATGTGCAGGTGAATGAGCCCTTGATACTTGACACCATGCAAAGTGCATAGATGCAGGGGATTTCAATAGGGTGGGAGTTCCCTGTGGCACGGAGCTCTAGGTTAGGTAGGAGGCCTGCAGCCTCTAGGCTTTGGTGGGATATCTACGAATTGCCAGATCAGATCAATGGGCTGTTTGATCTCCTCTCTCCCACAGTACTCAGGGCCAGCTGCTCTATGGCAAGGAGAGGAAACTCTGTAATGGCCCATGATGGAATAGCCTGCCCGACCCCCAGCCAGTGAGAGGTGGCTCCTGGCGTCTCTCGAGTGGATTTCGGGTTGTTTGTATTACAGTAGGGCCCAAGGGGCCCGAACCCTGACCTGTCGGGTGGAACGGTGGATAGTCTCATCGTTCACTTAAATGTCGAAGCGTTTTTTAAACCCTACTAAACTCTTGGCCTCCATGGTATCTAGTGGCAGAGGGTTTCACAGGCTGATTGTGCTTTGTATAAAAAATGACTTCCTTATTACTATTATTTAACCTTTATGTTGCCATGGCACCTACAAGCCAACCAGGCTGGGCCTGCCGGTGCTGGGTTCTGTACAAACATAGAGTAAGTACAATCCCTGCCCGTTACCCGGACTCAGGCCCCCCCCTAAGGTCAAACCTCTGCGGCTCTTCTCCGGAGTGGCATGCATTGCCTTTACACATCTTGCCTGCCTGGTTTTATACTATGAGACAGAGTGACAGGCTCTGCTAAGGAGAACAAGCCAGCCCAGATGCACCTGTGGGTAGCTAACTGCCAAGGGCAGCAGCTAATTAGCTGAGGAACACCTGGGCCTAATAAAGGGTTATGAGACTCAATCAAGAAGCCCAGAACTCAGAGGTTGGTCTTAGGGGAGCTGGTTAGGAAGCTCCCCACACATGCTGCCCCTGAAGGGGAGAGGTCCTGGAAAGGGAAAGCTATCAGTGTGAAGCCCTAGGGAGACCCAACAAAAGGACCTTCCCAGACAATAGTCAGAGAATCACAGAGAGATCCAGGGAAGAGCTGCAGTCGTCTGATCTCAGGGGGGCCCTATGTCCAGAGAGGGAGCCCTGCCCTGCCCTTCCCAGGGATGGCAAACGTTCCAGTTCCAGGTAAGGAGGCAGGATGGAGGAGACAGATAGACCATGATTAACTCCTCCCCCCTGCTGGGGCGAGGGCTTGCTTGCGTACTACATTTTGGCCTTTGGTTAAATCCCTTGAACTCCTGCATGCACACTGTGCACTGTGCACAATCCTCATTGAAAGCATTACCTATCAGCTCAGTGCTCCTGGGGAACCAGGGCGCAGTATCCAGCCTGTCTGACTCATGAAGGACACCCCACCCCCACCCCAGCCTCTGCTTGAACCAAAACCGATCAGAAGAAAGACTTACAAAAAGCAATGAAAAGGCCGTGGGAGACACACCTAAACCCCTCTGGACAAGAGTGACAGGATTAAGGCAACTCCCCTAGCCCCATTTGCATCAAAGAGGGGACAGGGAGGCATCTCCATTAGCATACAGAATAGAGAGCAGAGATTCCAAGGCAAGAACCGCACTGAACTCTGGGACCAGAAAAGCAGGGAAGCACTGCATGATGGGGGATCTCTACTCCAGATGCTAATGAACCTGCCTGCCCACACCCAGCTCAGTTGTTATCAGACCAATTCTAGTAATAAATCCTTTATTGGTATCCAAAATAGTGAAGCTGCCTAACTGCATTGTGAGCTCCCTTCAAGGAACACGGCCCATAGCCAGGAATGAGCAGTTCCTATTGTCTAGCCTGAACAAAACAACTTTGGTATACTCCCCTGAGCCATCAGTTTACCCATAAACAAATCTAGTGTTCTCCCTTGAACCATTGTTGTTTCCCTACAAAAACCCCATCCATGCTCAAGTAAGTGCTCTGATGCCTGGATCCAAACTCTGCATCAGTTCCATTGGGACTTCATCTTCTCCTGACTGATCGTGCTGGGGGCTCTGCCTGTCTCCAGCACTCAGGACCCTGAGCTACCACCATCACCTGGGACCCCCGATCGAGTCAAGCTTCATGGAGTGGTGAGAACCCAGTTCTCTCTCTCTGTGTTCCCCCCCCCCCCCCAGGTATAGCTTTCTAACCCCAAGTTGTGTGATCAGTTATAGTTTTTCTTTATAGTTACAGTCTTTCCTTGGTGTTTTTGGCTTCCCCATTCATTCTGCAGCAACACTCTTACCAAAGCCAAGGTCCGTGCAGCGCCCAAAAATCCTGTGGGGTTTGCTCATCTAGTGGATTATGACCAGAACAATTGTAACGTGAAAGTGGGAATAGGGACGTGCGGTGCCTGTGGCATAGGAGGGCATTGGAAGTGCTGCTCGACCCAGTCTGCTGAGTCCAGGGACATATAAAGGGTCAGCCTGGGAGTGCTGATTGACCTGGTCCTCTCAGAAGCGCTTTGTTAATGTGTGTGTTCTGATTCTGGGGCTCGAAGAACGGTGCCCTGGGGAACCTAGGGCCTGCAGGAGAGCTCCACTGGGAGAGAACTTGCAGCAGGGAGAAGTAGAGCTCCGTATGAGAACACAAGTGACACAAGCAATACATTGATAGAATTACAGAACCCCTCCCCTCAAAATGTGACCCTAATAAATGAGTATACCCCAAAGTAATGGGCAAATCTGGTAACAAAGCCCCCTGGGGAAATTGAGGCAGGGATGCAGTCATTGTTCTGCACCAGGCCACCAAGGAGTGCTCCACCGGTGAGTGCCCACCATAACTCAGACACACCCCAGAAAAAATTTCCATGTTGAAAACCCCGGCCATGCCTGAGGACCATCCAGTCTGCCCCTTCTCCAAACCAGGCCAGAGCCATGGAAGCTCCCTAAAAGTGTGTGTGTGTGAGGGGGGGACCACTGGTGCCTGAACTGTGACTCTGCCCCCTGTGCTGCCCCTTCCCCAGAGGTACTGCCCCTGTGCTGCCTCTTCTCCCCCCCAAGACCCTGCCCCCCCTCGCTCCTCTCTGCCATCCATCGCTTGCCCTTACAGCTGTTTAAGAAGTGATAACCCTCCCACTTTTTAAGTGATGGGACCCTGGTCATCCTGTCCGGTTCTGGTGCCCCTGAACCAGGCCCCTCCGCCACACTCTGGCCAGCCTCCCTCACCCTACAGAGAGGTAACGTGTATCTTCACTATTTATCATCTGGATCAAATGTTTAAATTTGCTTTACCCTCAGCCTCCCTCCACCTGTCCCCCCCAATCCCAGCTCATGTACGAGGGGACAGGGAGAGGGGCTCAGACTCCTGAAGCGGGGCTGGGGCCTCCAGCTCTCCGCACACACACAAAGCTAGGGAGAGGGGGTCTGACCTTTCCTCACCCCCTGATCCTGGTGCGCACACCCACAGGAGGAGATAATGTGAGGCTGCCCCTTTCCTTCCCTAGTCCTCCTGCCACTCAAACCATGTCAAATTACCAGTGTCCCTCAGCTGAGGTCCCAACCCCACACCCCTCCCCATAACCCCCCCTGCCAAATCCCCCAATACCCCTCCCCTCCCAGCAGTTGTTTGCCGCAGCTTCTGGTAACCTCTCTTGTTAAAACCATTCTAAATTTTGCTCCCAAAAAGGAGGAGTGGAGAGGCCATGCACACTCTGGGGGTCACCCTCAAGCCAGCGAGATGGTTATTTTGGGGATGCTGTATCTCGGGAACCCCCTGGTTAAATGGCCCCACATTTGGATCATTGACTGAATCCAGCACCCCCATGAGGCACACCCAGTGCCAAGGCAATCCGAGTAACCATGTGAATTTTAGAGACTTGGAACAGTCTAGCTTTAAACAGAAAACTGGTCTTGACTCTAGCAGAGCTGGTGCTCCACTGTTACAAACAGAACAGAGTCAGTTACTTTGCAGCTCCCCAGCTACATCCCCCCGCCCAGGGACACAGGGCAGCTGCGAGAGAGAAGGGGAATTCTCACTGCATTGCAGAAGGTGGTGGTCACCTTAACTATAGCCCTGACTCAGGGGATCTGGCTCTGACATGGGTATGCTGCGTAGGAAGGATGGGAGGTGAAATAAGGAAGAGGGTGGGGGGTCAGTAGAACCAGTTGGAAAACAATTATTTTTCCTCTGGAAATTTTGATAAATTGTCTTTTTCTCTTTGAAAGTTCCCACCAAAGCGTTGCAGTTTTTAAATAACAAAGCAAATTCAACTAACGGTGTGGTTGGACACCGGCACTTCTGCTGGCTTTTGGCTTCTGCAGAAATTGGAAAACGTGGGCCAAGAAACATATTTCTGCTCAAAGATTCCAAGGCCAGAAGGGACCATTGTGATCATTGAGTCTGATTGTAGATAAATCTCTACATTAAGCATCTTCGCATAACTGTCATATGACTTTGTATTATGCCTCTTCATATAATCTTGTATTGGGTCTATTCATGTGTGACCTCTGTTTTCATGCTACTTTGTCTCAAGTCCGTTGATATGGGAACTTTGTATCAAATCCTTATATAGAAACTTTGTATTGAGCCTTGGTATAATGTTATAGCCCCTAAGGATAATTAAGGTAGAAGAAAAATGTCTTTTTGCTAGGAGTAGAATAAGATCTCCCCCCTTTAATCAATTGCCCTGTTGAATGAATGAGGTGTGAATGAGTAAGGCGTGGAAGGCAAGTGCCTCCAGACAGCTGCAACTGTTGGAGAGGGGATGGAAGCCAGACCCAAGAATAATAAAACTTGTCAGGTGGGCTCGTTAAAGAAGATCAGACATATTGATGGCCTTGGGAGTTAGAAGCCAGCACCTTTTTTTGAAAACACCCTCTTTGAAAATAAATGTGGCAGCGTTAAGACAACACCCAGAAGGAAGCACCACAGATGACCATCTGACACAGAATCTGGTATGGATTTGCATGAGAGGGAAGCTGCGATAAATGTGAGGTGTCTTGCAGAGGACCTTGGGTCTCATCTTGTCAACATCGGAGCATCGATCCGGATTGACAGAAGCCCAGCTCCACCCCTCCCCCATCTAACTCACCTGGCCAGTGAAGTTAAGGGGAGCAACTAGTTGGTAACAAGAAGAAGGAGTGTGTTTGTGTGTGTGTGTGAGTGCATGAGGGTAATATATCTCATATGCATATGATACAGTGTTGATTGATACATGTATTAACAATAAATGTGGCGCTTTGCCGTATCCCTCCTGAAAAGATCCTGTGCAGTACTTTAAGTACAACATGATCTCCTGTATTTCACAGGCCAGAGACCTGCCCCCAGATAATTCCTAGAGCAGAGCTGTTAGCAAAATGTCTAGTTTTGCTGTAAAAATTGTCAGTGGTGGAGAATCCACCACGACCCTGGGTAAATAGTTCCAATATTTAATTACTGTTAAAAATGTGTGCAGACATGCCAACTCTTGCGATAAATTCTAAGTAAAATTTCTAAATAAAATTAAGCCTCACTCAGGATCTTGTGATAGAACTTTCAAATCTCTGGATTGTTTAATACTGACGTAGTTCATGTGCAGCGTCTCGTGCAACTTCCCTGTGTGCTGCAGACACGCTGTGGCGCATGAGAGATGAGGACTCCTCGGAGGTTAGCTGAGCAAGAGGCACATGTGTGGTCAGCTTTTGCATTGGACTCAGCGGGATCCTGACTGTTGGGCTCCCTGTTTGTGTCCCAGTAATTGGGGACGGGGCTGGGCAGGGCACTGTGGCCAGGGGCATGCCGTTCGAGTGCTGCAAGCTGGTGGGCCTGAGCTGCTGGAGTGTGGGTGAGTCCAGGGCTGGAGCCCTGGGCAGGGGGCAAGCGATGCTGGCAGGGAGGCACAGGCAGCAGGGCTCACTCCTGCAGAGCCAGCAGGCCAGCCCCTGGGTCCCCCCTTCCCGTGGGCATGGTCAGGGGCATAGGACCAGGGGAGCCCCTGGGCTCAAAAACTCCTCACTGCACAGCTTGGCCAGCAGCTGCTGCTCTCCCGCAGCTATGGGGTGCTGTGATCAAGAGGAAAGAAGTGGGGTGGGCCTGCGGTGTGAGGCCGCAGAAGGGACCTTGGGGCAATGAGGGGGAACCATGGGTAGACGGTGACCCAGTTGTTGGGAGAGGCTAGCCCCCGGCCCCTCCCCTTCCCCCCATCCCGAAGCAGGATCAATCACAGAGACCCCCTTGGGACTGTCACCTGATGTGCTGAGACTACCCCTGAGCCCGTTTTCTCTGCCACTTTGGGCCTCTAGAACCCTCTCTTGTTGAGCCAGATATGCTAATCTGCTGCAACACAGACCCAAAACTGCAGACTTAACTGAAAACAGCTTAGGAAGTGCTCCTGTCTCTAGCACCCAGACACCCAGCTCCCAATGGGATCCAAACCCCCAAATTAATCCATTTTCCTCTGTATAAAGCCTTTTTTTTTATCCTTTGTACAAGACCTAGAGCAACTATAGGAACTTGGTTGCAACAATTATCTATACAGTCACAGTTCATGTCAATAATGTCACATTCCTGAAAATCAACATTAATGGTCCAGCAATCTCCTCAACCAGCACTTTAAAAACTCTTGGATCCAAGTTGTCTGGACCGGCTGATTTAAAAATGTCTAACTTTAGTAGTGAGACAAGGTGGGTAAGGTAATATGTTTAACTGGACCAATTTCTGTTGGTGAAAGAGACATGCTTTCAAGCTCCACAGAGCTCTCCTTCAGGGCTAGGTCTTTAGTAACTTCTGTTTAACATCCTCCAGAGACACTAGTGGAATGAAGAGAATGTTATCCCCACCCTATGATAAGACAACATCATCTGTTTTTCCCCCAAATACAGAACACAACTATTTATTGAACACTGCTGCCTTTCGGCTCATAATTGTTTTCGGCTTTGTGAAATGGGCCTTTTGACCGCACCAAGTATGTATATGACTGGTCTGAACTTTATTCTGTTGACGTGGGGGCACTATTGCAGGGACCAGGTCTTGGTGAAGGATCCAGGCTATGGAATTGATGTGTCCCAGAGATCAGTTGGAGCCTGACTCTTGGCATTTTGGAGCCAGCTGAAGGCAGCATTCTCATTACCATTGGGCACGGCTGCCCTGGCTGCTTGCAGAATCAGACCCTACTGGCATGGATTGAAAGGGATGGAGAGTGCATCTGTGTCTGCCCATCTTTCCTGGCTCCCGCCACAGTGTTCCTCCCCCATCCCTCCCACCAACTAGAGTTAGTGCCTATGCTCCCACCCTCCGCTGTCTCTCCCAGCTTCCCAATAATTTCTGAAGCTAGTTCAGTATCATGCTTCTTGGGTGAAATCCCGGCCTCATTAAAGTCAATGGGAGTTTAGGAAATATAATTGTGCCATTACATTCCATGTTCCTCATGAAAATATGCTTATGATATGAATATGACATAACTGAGATGTACTTTATGCAAGATGGATCATGTAAGATATAATTGGAAAGGTTATGAGTTACTGAATGTGATTATCCAGTTTGTATGCCTGTATCATTTCTGTATCTGAAGTTAGGAATATTAACTAGGTATCTGTATTTCAAATGTGTTACTTTGGGTGTCACCCCCAACCAGCCCTTCAGGTACAACAATGGAAAAGCCAGACAGGGCTAATGGGCCATTAGCAGAAACAATGGACTGTGAAAGAGCTTAGACTTCCTGTGGACGCTGGAGACAGCCTATGAGCAATGGCTGCCACAGCTCTGCAGAGACATGGGTCTGAGTCACCTGGTGCTGGATGCCCCTCTTCCCCTTTGGAATGCCAGTGGTTTTTCCACTAGACGACGAAGGGTTCCCGCCTTACACAAGAGCTATATAAGGCAGGGGAGTGACATCCTCAAGGTTTCCTCTGCCTCCCCAACCTAAGAGACACGGAAAAAAAACATGGAAGCAAGAACTGAACAGGGGGTTGGGGGAGGAGAAGAATTGAGCCCAAGCTGGGAGGGCGTCTAGCTTGTAAGTAATAATACCTGAGGTCTCAAGAGGGAGGCCAGTGCAGCAGCCTTTCAAGATGTTCAGTAATCTGCCTGCAACAATATTCAGGGTGAGAGATACTATTTGTAACTAATTTCTTTAGTGAAACTAGCTTAGTTTGAGTGATTGGTTTCATTTGCTTGGTAATCTGATTTGTTTGCTACCCCTTTTACCACTTAATCTGCCTTTTGTAGTTAATAAAATTTGTTTTGTTTATAATAACCCAGTTTCTGTAATTTCTAACCCGGGGGGGGGGGGGGGGCGGCGAGAAGTTGTGCATACCTTCCTCCACATTGAGGGAGGAGGTGAATTTCATAATATACCTTTGGATCTGCTCTCCAAGGCAGGTGGACACCTGAGTGCTGAAGCAAGTCCCTTAAGCTGAGTCTTCCCAGAGCTGATCTGCAGCTGGATGTGGCCCTGCCTGTGTGTGTGTTAGAGGAGGCTTTACTATCCTGGCTCAGCAAGACAGATTAAAGGGGGCCCATGCTGGCAGAACAGGTAGACTCAGTGGTATCTCAGCACATCAGGTGGCTTCCTAAGGGGCATAATCCATCACAACAATCATAGAAATACCATCCGTGGACTCCCTTTGATCTCAGGGATCTTCTAGAATCATAGATGTGTAGGACTGGAAGGGACCTCCAGAGGTCATCTAGTCCAGTCCCCTGCACTCATGGAAGGATAAAGTTTTATCTAGACCAGGGGTCTCAAACTCAAATGACCACGAGGCCACATGAGGACTAGTACATTGGCCTGAGGGCCGCATTACTTACACCTCCCCCACGCCACCCTTGGCTCTGCTCCCACTCTACCCCTTCCATGAGGCCCTGCCCCTGCCCTGCCTCTTCCCACCCCCTCCCCGCCCCCATTCCAACCCTTCCCTGAAATCCCCACCCCAACTCTGCACCCTCCCTGCCCCCAGGGGTGCAGGAGAGGTGTGGCGGGAGCTCAGGGCAGGGAGTTGGGGTGTGGGGTACAGGAGGGGCGAGGGGTGTGGCAGGGGGTCAGGGTGCAGGGTGTGGCAGGGGGCTCAGGGCAGGGGGTCAGGGTGCAGGGTGCAGCAGGGGGTTGGGGTGCAGGAGGGGTGAGGGGTGTAGCAGGGGTGCAGGGTGCGGCAGGGGGCTCAGGGCAGGGGGTTGGGGTGAAAGAGGGGGGCAACAGGGGGCTCAGGGCAGGGGGTCAGGGTGCAGGGTGGAGCAGGGGGTTCAGGGTCGGGGTGAAGGAGGGGTGTGAGATGCAGCAGGGGGTTCAGGGCAGGGGGTTGGGGTGCAGGAGGGATGCAGGGTGCGGCAGGGGGTTCAGCTGCAGGAGGGGTTCGGGGGGCGGGCTCTGGTCCAACATGCACTGGGGGGCAGGGCAGACTCCCTGCCTGCCTGCCCTGCCCCCCACCGCTCCGGGAAGCGGCGGGAACCTAGGGAAGGAGGGGCGCAGATGTCTGTGTGTGGCTCTTGCCTCAGGCAGCACCCCCAGCAGCTCCCATTGGCCGCGGTTCCCCATTCCCGGCCAATGGGAGCTGCTGGGGGCGGTACCTGAAGCAACAGCCACACACGGACACCTGCGCTCCTCCTTCCCCACGTTCCAGCCACTTTCCGGAGCGGTGCGTGTTCATTTCACACCATACATGCTATTGTAATAATCTTTGTACAAGATATGCCTCGTGAGGTATCATTTGAAAACTCCTAATTTGCTGGTCAGTATTGTCTTGATAAAATATGTGTGGCAACATTGCATGTACAGTTATAATATTCCCCTGTATGATGTTATTAACACATGTTCCAAATCCCACAGGCCTGGTTAAACGATGTTGGCTAACAGGTCTGTCCCAGACAAAGGAATGTGTGCTTGTCTTAATTTGCATTTAAGCAGTAAGCAGAGTCATCAAGCAGGCAGGGAAAACAAAAGAAGCTCAAACAGGAGGAAAAAAGCCAGCAGGGAACATCCTTCCATATCCACTCTTTGTCTCCCAATACTCATCTGGAAATGTTTTTCAAGGGGGGGACTGACACTATAAAAGTGTTTTGCAGGAGGTCAGATGAGATGATCACAGTGGTCCCTTTTGGCTTTATAATCTATGAACAAGGGTCCCTGTTGGTCACCCAAAGACAGACAGTCACTGGGACAGCCAAGTCCAGGCCTAGCAGAGGCTTTGTAGGGGAGGATCAGGTCCTTTATTTGGACTTTATGCTAGTCAGGTGACCAGAGTAGCATGCTCGTGCGATGTTGCTCTTTTCAATCTGCTGTGCTTAGTGCAAGAGCTGTGGTGTATTCCTCTGACTACAGCTCCCCTGAGCAGCTTTACGGATCAAACGACAGTCACTCCAAGCTGCAGCAGCACAAATCACCAGCTGGTGAGGTTTTCAGGGCAGGCAGGCCCATTATTGGATTTGAAGAAGCTCAGCTCTGAGGAAAGCACCCTGAGAAATGGTTTTCTTTGCTCCTATGACCCTGCCAATGCTCGTTGAGCTGAATTCTGTAAGAATTGGTCAGTTGGAACCTTATTTAATTGCACAGTATCCTTGCCTGAAAACGACTGGGTACACGAAGCCCTATTTATTGTGTCACAGCTGGAGAATTCAAGGCTGTGTTTCTAGATAATGAGTACTATAGTCCTCTGGGCTACGCCAGATGAGCAGCGGATTTGTCCCAATCTGAAAAATGAGGTTGAAACTCCAGGGTGTTCTCTTTCTCTGTGCCTCTTTCAAGCAGTTATTTGTAGATCATTGTTATGACCCTGTGCAGGCAGGGCTTGGGAGCTTTCCCTTAGGGTCTATCTACACTGCAACTGGGAGGCAAGACTGCAGCATGTCCAGGCGTACCCGAGCTAGTTTTGATCAAGTCAGGTTGTTAAAAGTAGTAGTGTAGCCACTGTAGAATATCCAGCATCAAGATCTGGCCACACAGATACTATCCTCCCTGTTACCCCACAGTCTAGGGCACCCCGCCCACACCCTTTTGAGGGCTAAAGGCGTGACCCGGTCAATTTAGGCACTTCCACCCTTTCCCTACCAAGAGCTTGGGTGTAAGGCACCTATCCTTTCTCATGGGGCTCAAGGAGAGACCTGGTCTATTTAAGTACCCATGGGACTTGGGGCTGTACAGGTCTGCGTGACCTTTTCCCAGTGAAAGAACCGTAGACAGCTGTGCTCTAAACATCTATTTATTAGCAACACACACAGAATACATATACCAAGCAAATCTCTTATGCTCACTGCTCCAAGGTACAGACAAATTTCACCTGATGGCCAGTCCGGAGCCACTGGTCTGGGGGTTCCCGGCGATGCCTCTGCACATCATGGTCATGCAGAGGGGTCAGAGTTCCAGCAGCTTGATGTTGAACTACAATCCAGAAATGGTTCCCAAAGAGCATTGCTTTCCATTTACATTCTCTAGGTAAAACTAGCCCCCCCCCCTTTCACTTCACTAAACCCATCACCCCTAAATAACAAACATTTTAACCAATGACACCCTGGCACTCTGTCCTCCTTCCTGCCCAAATTTTTTACATTTTATCTTTCATGCCCAAATTGTAACTTAGTTGTGTCCTTTTCTGTTTGTGCAGTTGGTGAGCATAAAACACTGGTCAGAGCTTATCTTACCATTTGTTGAGTCTCTTTCTGTATCCTTCCTAATTTCCCAGTGCCTGGGTGTCTACTTTATAACCTTGGTGGTTATAAATCTCATTAGGACATTCCTGAGGTGGGGGTGCTTTATCAGCAGTAGAACTTTTCCCCCCCCCAGTTTTAATGGTGAACTCCCAGCGTTTAATCCATGGCTGGTTTAATGGAGGGGAGAGGTGGGGAGGGGTTGATCAAGTCTCAGGCCAACATCCTGTGACCCAAGGTATGTACTTGGGTGGCTACCCTGTGCAGCTAGGGCTATACCACTATTTTTAGCAAGCTAGCTTAATCAATGGTAGCTTGAGTATGCCTCCATGTGCTGTCCCTATTGCAGTGTAGACATACCCTTAGTCTTTTTTATACACTGTACAATTAGTCGGTGGAACTCATTGCTACAAGATATTACTGAGGCCAGGTGCTTAGCAGGATCCAGAGAAAGATCAAATATCGATACAGACCACAGGAATATCTGGATTTGATACTAGCCATGATTAAAGAAAGAACAAAAAAGTTTAGAAGAACTATAAATCCTCCTGCTTCAAGGCACACACCAGCCTCTAACTAATGGGGGTCAGGAAGCAACTTATCCAGTAGGCAGGTCATGTCATACTTTCCCACTTCATGTTTCTATGAAACATCTGGCACTGGCTACAATTAGAGGCAGGATAGCAGATGAGACAGACCCCTAATCTTGCAGTTTCTATGCTCCTTGTCTGAAAATATTTATTTTAAACACAAACATAATTTTGCCAGGAGCTACTTTAGCTCTTTTGGTAGCAGGAATGGGGGAAGGTGTGTGGGGAGAGAAGATTTGTGTGGTGTGCAAAGTATAATAATTTGACTTCTGTGTGACTTTCAACATACATATATAAATTACTGACCACTGTTATTATTTCACTTATTGTAGGGCCTATTTTAAATGGCAGAGGACATTGTATGAGAGGAAGGATACAGTGGGAAACAAGGAGTCAGGATACCTGGGTCTGTACTGAGCTCTGTCCCTCAATTGGATAAGTCACCTCCGCACCTGTGCAATGGAGATATTGTTGATCTGCCTCGTGGAAGGGTTGTGAGAATTCAGTAACGTTTATGAAGCTGTGATGCTGGCAGAGGAGGTACCGGTTCATGCTAAGGCCCCTAGGTCTCAACTGAACACTGAGGGCTTGTCTACACTGGCAATTTACAGCGCTGCAACTTTCTTGCTCAGGGGTGTGAAAAAACACCTCCCTGAGCGCAGCAAGTTTCCGTGCTGTAAAGCACCAGTGTAGACCGTGCACCAGCGCTGGGAGCCGCGCTCCCAGTGCTAGTAGCTATGCCCTTTGTGGAAGTGGTTTTTTCTCCCAGTGCTCTGCCGCGACCACACAAGCCACTTTAAAGTGCTGCCACAGCAGTGCTTTAGCGTTGCCAGTGTCGACTAGCCCTGACAAATAGCTGGAGCCAGTCTGGGCTCACCTGTGTGCTGGAACGGTTAAAACAGGCATTAGAGTTATAAAAACGTGCTTAGTGTTTAGACTTTATGGAATACTTGTAAGTTGCTGCGTGCACTCACCTCACTTATAATACCTGTAGGCCATGTTATAAAGTAAGATTTAAGTGTTTGCTTTGTAACTGTAAATCACCAGAGAGGAGAGAAGCATTACCAAGTGCGAAATATTTGTTTCCAACATGATGTGTTATCTCTTGCCCAACAAAAGACGGCCCATCAACACCAGGGAAATCACTCTTGAACATAACCACTGCTGAAGACAAAAGGCTTTGTGCATTGCTTCTCCCCTCCCACCCCCATGAAGAGGAGATGTGCTACTGAATTCCTCCTGACAGCTGAATTCACAACTCTAATGCTTGAGGAGTTCACACTTGATACTTGGTTGGTGAAATCTAAGGTCTTGTCTACACTGCCACTTACAGGGCTGAAACTGTCTCGTTCAGGGGTGTGAAAAAACACCCCCGAGCAATGAAAGTTTCAGCGCTGCAAAGTGGCAGTGTAGACAGTGCACCAGCGCTGGTAGCTACTCCCCTTGTGGGGGTGGGTTTTTTTACAGCTTTCTCCCAGTGCTGGTGCCGCGACTACACAGCCACGTTGAACTGTTGCTGTGGCAGCGTTTTAACATTGTCAGTGAAGACGTGCCCTGTGTCTAGAACTCACAGCCAATTTGGGGTTTGTGTCCCGCTTCTCCGCAGTCAGCCCCGAAGATCGTACTCATGCTCTTGAACCACTGGAGCACAGCTCGACAGGAGCATTCTGAGATCTGCAGAGTAGATCAAGAAGAGCCAAAGTTACTTAGTCAATTCTTCTTCTTCTATGCCCATAGTTGGTGCTTAGATGGTAAAAGCCCAATAGAAATATCTCTGGGCGATGAACGCTTTGCTCTCAAAACTAAAAAACTTATTTTTAAACTTTCATAATCTAATTTAATAAAACCTCTCTCTGGAGCCTCCCTCTGGGGCTCGAGCCAGGAGTGTCTGGCAAGTTTGTTACATTCATGTTAAGCATTTAGAGGGCACATTACGTCCTCGGAGCACCCGGCTAGGACATGTCTGCTTCCATTGAAAATAAGGGGTGGGGCTGTACCACCACCTTCACTGCCCCCAGCCCACGTGGGGTAGGCAAATAGTGCTAATGCCCCTACGGGGCTGGGGACCCCGAGAGACAGAGAAAGGGGCTGGATCACGTGCCTACTGATGTTAACCAGAGCGGGATCAAACCCAGTAACTTGTCCTGGGTCACAGAGCGAGTCCCTAACAGAACCCAGGCGTCCTGGCTCCCAGCCCCCCACAGCCCAGCTCCAGGGAGATGTACAGCAGTCAACAAAGTGTGTGTGTGGGGGGGGGGGGGGGGGGGACCCCGGGGCTGGGAGGGAATCCCAGCTATGGGTGTCGAGGGGGTCGCTGGGAGAGGAGGCCCCTCCCCTCCGGGAGCGGAAGTAGGGCAGGCGGACGTGCTTTGTACGTCTGAGGTCACTTCCGGACCTCGGAGCGTTTCAAGATGGCGGCTTCATTGTTGAGGTGACGCCTGGGAGCGGGGGGAGCCGAGGGGAGGGGGGTAGGCTGGAGACCTGGCGAGGGGGGGGGGACTGGGGAGCGGGGCGGGCCGGAGGAGGCGGAGGCGGCCTGGGGGGACGAGGGGAGAGACCTGGTAGCGGGGCGGGGAGACCAGGGAGCGGGGCGGGGGGGCACCAGGTGGCCGGGCGGGCCGTGGGGAGGCCCGGCGGGGGGACGGCGGCCGGGCCCTGGAGAACCCCATGGCGGGCGGGCGGGCGGGCCGGTGACTGCCTGTGATGTGGCTGCGCTTTGGACAGGGTGGAAGCGTTGGAGGGCTCGGGGCAGTCCTGGGACCCTGCCCCCGGCTTCTCCCCGTCGCCTACAGCGGTGCTGCTCCCGCCTCCGGGGGTCTCCAGGGGCGCGCAGCTAGGCCAAGGCAACAGCCTGTAGCTCCCGCTGCCGGGGCGAGCCCGTGACAGTCTTGTCTTAAAAACAAGGGCAGGAAATTCTACGGTGTTAATAAGCAAAAGATCCCTAAGGTCCCTAAACAGCATCATCAGTTCCCCTCGCTCTGGTGCGGGGCATGTAGGGAGAGCTAAGCTAGACAGACATTTATGGTCACGTTGCGCTGTCTAATGGCTCTAAGCTGGCAGACGCCTGGATAGACTGACCCTGCATCTTAGAACTGTGAGTACGGGCCTGTGTCGACACAAACATTGTACAGCTTTAACTGTACTAGTTTAGCAATGTGGTGTAAACCATCCCACTGTGGACACATTTATACCTGTGTAACTTATCCCCATACGGGAAGGAGAATAACTTGTCTCTGTATAAGAGAGATGAGGTGGGTGAGATGATATCTTTCCATGGACCAGCTTTGCTGGTGAGAGAGAGAGTACGAAGAGCTCTTTTTCAGACCTCACCCACCTTGGTCCCAGGATATTAGGTAATACATCTATAATAACCCAGTATAAGACCTTTATATGAGTATAACTGCATCCCTACTAGGGATTGGACCAGTATAATTATTTTGGCCCTTTTTATTGGTCATAAATTAGGGGGAAAAAAACAAAACAAATACCCAACAGTCCCTGCAAAAGACAAGCACTTTTCTGCATTCAGATCGTCTTTAAAGGTATCACAACATAGTACTAACCAGCACAGGGTAGGTAGCTGAGCAACAGGTATATCTGTGACTGTGTTCTCATTTATTGCCACTGCTGTAGTCACGGTGTGGCAGAATTATGATGTACCTTTGCCAGTGTCATATGGAATGGGTAAGGCCCTACCAAATTCATGGTCCATTTTGATCAATTTTATGGTCATAGGATTTTAAAAATTGTAAATTTCATGAATCCAGATATTTAAATCTGAAATTTCATGGTGGTGTAACTGTAGGGGTCCTGCCCCAAAAGGGTATTGTGTGTATGTGTCCCCCCAAAAAGTTATTGGGGGGTCGTGGTATTGCCACCCTTACTTTTGCACAGCTACTGGCGGTGGTGCTGCCTTCAGAGCTGGGTGGCTGGAGAGCGGCAGCTGCTGGCTAGGAGCAGAAGTAAGGATGGCATGGTATGGTATATAGCCACTCTTACTTCTGCACTGCTGCCTTTAGAGCTGGGCCCTTGGCCAGCAGCTGCCACTCTCTGGCCACCCAGCTCTGAAGGCAGCAACACAGAAATAAGGGTGGCAATACCACAGCACCCCCCGCAACCCCCTTTTGGATTGGGACCCTCAGTTTAAGAAATGCTGGTCTTTCCCATGAAATCTGTATAGTATAGGGTAAGAGTACACAAAAGACCAGATTTCACAGTCTGTGACACGTTTTTCATGGCCGTGCATTTGGTAGGGCCCTAGGAATGGGTTTTTGATGTTCGTATTGGTTCAGGAGTTCTGGTTTCCTTTAGCAGATGAAGATTGATCTCACTGTAGTCTGTGGTTGTATCTCAATATGTTGCTGGTGAGTAAAGGACTATTGTGTCCAATTTTGGGGTCCCTGCTTTAGAAAGGCTGTTGAATATTTGGAAAAAGTTCAAAGAAGAGCTGCAAGAGTGATCTGAGTGCTGAAAAGCTTGCCTTACGGTGGAAGACTAAAGGATTTGAATCTGTTTAGTTTATTGATGAGAAGGTTGAGCATGGTCTATAACTCTTCTTCTTCGGCTATCCCTCAGTGCGAGGATGATGTCTGCTAAAAGCATTTATTGATGGGTTTTTAAGTGGCTGAGGAGCCCAATTTTTGCCCTGCAGATTTTCCCACGGAAGTGACAGGTGTAAGCTTGGAGGAGACATAGTTGTTGGCTAGTGTTGTGCCCTTTCTTTACTCCTTTGTCGCTTCTGTCTCATGAGCGCGTCTGTTCTCCTCAAAGTGGGCTATGGCTTGATGTATAGCGTGATGCCTCTGTGTTGAAGTCCTCCAGGTTGGTGGATTGATGCCTCCCTTTTTAAGGTGTACTTTCAGTATGTCCTTGAAGTGCTTCCGCTGCCCTCCACGATCCCTTCTTCCCTGGCTTAACTGAGAGAAGAGTACTTGCTTTGGGAGGCAAGTGTCAGACATACGTACACAGTGACCAGCCCAGCAGAGTTGATGTTTCATGACCTGCGCTTTTACACTGCTGATGTTGGCTGCAGAGAGAACGCTGATGTTAGTGCATCAGTCTTTCCACCTGATCCTGAGAATCCTCCTGAAGTAGTACGGCTGGAACCACTCCAGCTGCTTGAGATGTTGTTTGTAGGTTACCCTTAGAGAAGGGTGGGGATGACAACTGCCTTGTAAACCAAGATCTTGGTACCTGTTTGTAGATCCCTATCACTGAAGACTTGTTTGAGTAGTCTTCCAAAGAATATGCTAGCCCAGCGGATCCTGTATTCGATTTCTGTGTCAGTGCTATTTGTTTGGGAGAGGTGGCTGCAAAGGTATGGAAAATGGTCCACATTTTCCAGGGTTTCTCTGCTGATGGTGATTTGTGAAGTATGAAGAGTAGTTTATGCAGGCGAGGGCTGGTAGAATACCTTGGTATTGATAGAATATCCTAATATTGAGAGAGACCCCCCTCCAAGCTGTGATAGGATCTGCAAAAAGATTTAGGGTGCTTGCAAGTCGGCCTCTGTGTGTGCAAAGATGACACAATCATCTGCATACTGAATCTGTGATGCCAATTCTCGTGATCTTAAATTTTGTTTGGAGACGTGGGAGATTGTGAAGTTGGCCATCCATATGATACTCAATCCCGATTCTGTCAGGAAGGCTGTCGCAGATGAGAATCAGGATCACGGCAAGGTAAATGGAGAACAGTGTTGGAGCAGTGACACAGCCCTGCTTGACACCAGTATGATGAATGGTTCGATCTCTGAGCCGTTGCATCCCATCATAGAGTAGTTTGATGATGGAAATAAATTTCTTTGGACAACCAAACCTACACAGCACTATCCCTAGGGCATCACGATTGATAGAGTCAAAGGCCTTGGTTAGGTCGATGAATGCCATGAGCAGTTCCTGGTGTTGCTCTCTGCACTTCTCCTGAATCTGTCATGCCACGAAGATCATGTCAATTGTGCCTCAGGGTGTCCTGAAGCCACACTGATTCGAGGAAGAGTTCCTCGGCAAGAGGGAGGAGGTGGTTTAAAAGGATCCGGGCAAGGATCTGCCCTATGATGGAGAGGAGGGCAATACCTCTGTAGTTCCCAAACAAAGATTTGTCCCCTATCTTGAATATTGTAACAAGGTTGGCCTTCTTAAAGTCAGGTGGAATTTCTTCACAGGTCCAGATTTTGTCAAGGAATTGGCAAAGTTTGTGCTGGGGCATTGTTCCACTAGCTTTAAAAACCTCAGCTGGGATGCCGTCTGGGCCTGGTGATTATTTTTATCTGGATGATGGCACATTATACTTCCTTGGAAGATGGGAAACTCTCTGACTTGCCTGACATCATTGACATTCAAAAGCACTGGAATCAACTTAAAAATACTATTCACAGTGCATGTGCTGAAACCATAGGATATTCCACTCATCAGCACCGAGACTGGTTTGATAAAAACAACGAAGAAATCCTAGCATTAGTTCAACAGAAAATAAATTATTCTGTAACTGACAAAATGATTTCTCTAACCAACGAAAACATGAGGTCTATCATCTGCTCAAAGCTGAAGTCCAAAGGAGGCTACATGGCATCAAAAACAAGTGGTGGCAAGAGAAGGTTCTCTGAGATCCAGGTTTTCGTAGACCAGGATGACATGAGAAGCTTCTTTCAAACCACAAAAGCTCTATATGGGCCAAGCTCCAATGGCCCAACCCCCTTATGTTCCCAGAGTGGCTCCACTCTCCTCAAGGACAATGTAGCCATTAAACAACGCTGGAAGGAGCACTTTGAGAGCCTACTAAACTGTGACTCCACAGTCTCTGAAGACACCATTGAGTTCATTCCACAACACACAGCAATGGAATACCTTGCTGATTCCCCGTCTTCCGAAGTCTATAACTACCAGCGCAGGGAGAAGATGTTCTATTAGAGGGCTCTTTATTCTAGCGGACACACGGGCCCAGTCAGACATACAAGAGCCAGTGGCTGGAAGTTGCAAGTAGAAAAATTCAAATGGGAAATAAGGTTCATTTTTTAAAGTGAGGATAATTAGCCATTGGCACAGCTTCATAAGGGGTGTGGTAGATTCTCTATCGCTTGGTATATTTAAATCAGAATGAGAGACTGATCCTCTGGTCTACCAAGGCCACTTTGCTCCATATAAACACTTCAGAGTGCTCCCACGCTATCAGGAGACAACCAGTGGGGAATTCCCTCTGTGCTGGCTCTCTTTCCTCCACACCAGTGTGAGGTAGAGGAGGGGACTAGGGAAAGATAGAAGGTGTGGCTCTGTTACCACCAGTCCTCCATTAGAGTAAGGTTCCTGCGTGGAGAATTGAGGCCTGGATGCTTTACTAAGAGCTGTTGGATTTGATGCAGGAATTGCTGGATGATGTTCTCTGGCCTGTTATGCAAGAGCTCAGACTACATGACCGTAAAGGTCTCTTCTGGCCTTGGAATCTGTGAATATGTCAGTTATGGCTTCAGTACAGAAAGTCTGGTGGCTTGTATTGTCGGTGTCAGAACTGTTTGCGGTTCAGGCATAAGACTGTTCCCTGATCTTCTGCATGGTGGATGGGCAATGATATGGGAGGAGAGTTACCATTGGTTGTGTAATAACAGTGCCTCTTCCAATTTGAGCTTTATTTTCAATTTTCCCAGCTTCCCAATAGTTTGACTATAATGAAGTCTTAATGTCCCTGTCCCCCTACACTCCGTCTTGAGTTACTTATACACCTTTTCTCATTGGAATCAAGGTTAACAAAGGTGGTGTTTTTTTCTAGATATTTTCATACCTTTTTTGTTTTAAAAGACAGTTTTAGGCTTGGTGTGGTGTGGATGGAAAGAAACATCTTGGCTTGGGTGGAAAGCTTTCTGAGGTGTGCATAGACTCAGTTCCTGTCACAGAATCCATGGGCAGCTCTAAGTGAGCAGCAAGGGTCTGATTCGTCATTTCCTTGCACTTTGCACAGTAGATAATGTTTTCACTTCTTTTAGCCAACACTCCTATCAGTTTGATTTTTTTGGTGGCATTCTAAACTCACTGTGCAGGACTTTGAAACAACTCCACAAAATGTAGGACAATGGTAAATTGGGCCCTGGACGTGCATAGACTAAGCCCAGACATTAAAATAGAAGCAACTTGCCCATGCATGTAGTGTGACATTTGCGTTGGGTTACATGGGTGCATTTTAATGTGCTCGCCGATCACAATCTCTGCACATATGCTAATGCAAACATTAATACCCTCTTCCCCTGCTGATAAATAAATTTCTAACTAGCTTTCTGTCTGCATCCCACAAAGCTGCCAAATGCACTCCTAATTTTTTTTTCCATGGTACATATATGACCCCAATTACTGTAATATCTGAGCACTTCACAATCTTTTAATGTGTTTATCCTCACAACCCCCTGTGAGGCAGGGTAGGGTTATTATCCCCTTTATTCAGATGGGACCCGAGGCACTGAGACTGCGTGACTTGCCCAAGATCATACAAGGAGTCTGTGGCAGAGCAGGGAATCCTGAATCCCTTCTTGTTTCCTAGCCTCTGGATCCTCCTTCTTCCCCTCAGAATGCCAGATTTGTTTAGCTGTGTTCCTTGTTCAGTTTGCCTCCAGCTTCCAGAAAAATCTTCTACTGACAGAAGTTGGAGAGAGATGAGGGGAGGAATCTGGCCACCTTGGAAGCCCTCATCCTAAACGTGTGTTGTTATAGTAATTACCATAACTCCATAATGAAAGACACTGCAGAGAACTGCACTGGGAACCGAGCATGGAGCAACCCAGACAGTGCTTATCTTAATAGGGGGTGGTGAATTGATCTTGGGAGACAGGAGGTTCTGAATTGCTAATGCTGGCTCTGCCAGCTAACTCACAGTGTCACCTTGGTCAAGTCATTGAATGTGTGTTCTTTCCCTTCTTTTTTGTTTTATTTTGAATTGCAGTAGAGTCTAGGGGCCCCAGGCGTGGAGCAGGGCCCTGTTGTACAGCATCTGGCACAAACAATAAAAAGAAGGTCCCTGCATTAAAGACTAAGTAAATTGTAAAACAAGGCTGATCCTCAGAGTGCGGAGCCGTCAGCCCTGTCATTATGTGTACGCTGTCATTTTTTTGGAAAATCTCTTGTCTTCTGCCATCTGTGTAGATGGTGTCCAGGAGCCAGAGCTTCGATTGTATGTAAATGTTTATAGCTTAGTTGAGGTCAATGGAGCTATGACGCCCTGTTGAGGGTCTGGTCCCCAGGTGTTTTTGCCGCTGTATCCTCCAGATCTGCTGGGGGATGGTTAAAAATGCCAGCACTGTGTTTACGGACTGGTGTTAATGAAACAGTGGGAGATTTCCTGAGATGCTGGAGCAGACGCAGTCTGCATGCATCTGAGGGTTAATTAATGTTTGTCAGTGTGCTGTAGATGACAGTGTGGAGTGTTATACACTTAATTCTAATCATGCCACCAGGAAATGAAGTGCTGTCTTTTGTGCCTTGTCCTTGACAGTAACTTGGGAGAGAGAGCGGATGCTGTAGATTCCAACCCACATCTGCAAACTCTTGAGCTGTGGCTGGATTGGAGGCCTGGCTCTGCCCCTCTTGCTGGAGAAATGCCCTTGAATGTCAGAGTCACAATTACTGCAATTGATCTGTAGAGAATGGCTCCCACTGCTTTGGGGACCATAAAAACCTTATTTATCTCCCACCTCCAATGTTGATGTGCCTGAAATACTGTGTGCATTGGGCCATGGCATTGACCTGCCTTCTCGCTAACACTCAGAGAATAATGAATGGGCAAGGGTGAAACAATATAATGAAAAAGAGCTTTTAGGAGGAAAGCTGGTGATCTCTTTATTTCAGAGGCTTGAAGAGCTGTAGTCTGAACCAGCTCTTTTCATACTGTTTGGCAGGCACGCCTTTCTGGGACATTTACCACCCAGTCCTGATAATTGCTTCTCCTGAGAGTGAAGAATGGCCTGCATTAGCCTTGCTGTTAGTGCAGAGTACTGTTTATGCCTGTCTTATTAGCAAGGTATTACAGCTCAGTATGGTAATTACAGGGTATCATAAAGAGAGAATTCTTGGGCAGAGTCTGGAGAGTCTAACAGCTAGGCTCAGCGTTACAAGTGGTGTTTAAAATAATTCCTCATCCCCCAGATTCACTCTTAAAACATCAGGCATTACACTGTGGTCTCCTCTGCTCCTGGTTATAAAAATGCCCCTGTATTGTGTGCATTTACCCCTTTCAGTGCCTAGCTGATATTCACAGAGCTCTTTCTGTCTTCTTTTTTGCAGACATGTGGGTCAGCGCTGCCTGTGGACTCGGCTCGGCCCCAGCCTTTCTGTGCGACAGTGAGTTTTTGAGGCTTTATTGAGAGTAAAGGGATTAATTCCTTTCTCCCTAAGGGATCCCTTCTAAGACTTCACTGCCTGTGAATGTTCTACCTGCTTATTAATTCTAACCATTCAGATATCTGGCGGGTGCCATGTGTTGGCAGGGTATTTACTATGTCATTACATGATAAATATGTGGCTAGTTAAATAACCTGCAGGTGTTTCTTTTGTGAGGTAATAATTGTGTCCTGGGATAAAATAAACTCCTGGCTGGAGGCTGGGGTGTGTGTTAGTCTTGGGCCTGGCTGTCATTGAATGTGTCAATGATGAATATGTACAAACACAGTTGGATTAGAATCGTGTAACCGGAATAAAAGCAGGCTCACTTTAGAAGGCGCTTTGGGATAGCCTCTTATGGGGTCAGCATTGATCGGGATTTGCATGCAGTACAGGTGCATCAGTGACTATGTTGCATCCCTGTGCTTTGCCCGTCACTGCTGTCATTCTGTGTAAGTTGCAGTGCAGTGTACACAGTAACTTTATACCTAACAAAGGTATGATCAACAGAAACCCTCCCAGCTCCCATGCTCCATGCAAGCTGTGCAGCTGGGCTCAGTGAGGGGTGGGGGAAGCTTTTGCTTTTTGTTTTTTGTTTTTTTTTTTTTGCTAAATCGGGCTGTAAGAGTAATTGCTTAGTTATCTCAGGAACATGAAATTACAAGGTCTTTCTTTGGTACAATGTGCAATTACCGTGGCAGTAAAGAGCAGGTTGCATGGTATCAGCCTTGTATAACATGTTATCAGACAGCTAATAGTCCGACTCGGCTGTGGATGGTGCTTTTCAGGTTGGGAGAGCTAGGGAAATCAGCACTGTCTCACCATCCTAAGTTTTATTATGAAATGCTGAGAGCTGCCACTGACTATCACCTCCTGTTTTTCGAGAGATCAGTGCTGCATTACTGCAGTTGAGACCAGCAGAGGTGCTTGAGCTGGCAGCTTTTGTTAGTTTGGAACTCTCCCTCCACCCACAAGTCCACCAGGGCCCAGTTTTGTTACCCTTCCAAACACATTGCGAAGCCTATCTTTCTCCTTTTGGTTAAGGATGTTGAGGAGGGTGGGTTGACGTGGATATATTTATGGGCAGTACTTGTTAAAGTTGTAATTTTGAAGTTGTGGGCTTGGTGCCCAGACCACTGGATGGCACCTATAGATGGATTTAATAATGATTTTAATAAATAAATACTCCTCGATGAGCTGGGAATGGAGGAGATGAATTCATGTCAGAAGCCTGCTTCCCTGACATCTCCATTCTCACTCATGGCCTCACTGCATCTTCCTTGGGCTTCATGCAGACCTGATGTCATGTTTATTCTGCCCTTTAGTTCTTTTTCTAAGTGCTGATTTGCAGGGCAGCTATGAGCTGGCCCCATTTTCAGAACTGTGCCCAAGGTTCAGGTAGTTTTCCTGTTTCAGAATAAAACTGCAAAGAGCAAAAAACTGCTGAGTGGGAGGGGCATTGTGTGTGGACTGTTTGAGATGGGTGAGGTGTCTCCCTTGGGATGTACAGCTCTGCAAGGTGAAATGCCCCTCTGGTGTTGCCCTGTGGACCTGGAACAGCCCTGCTCAGACAGTGATGTTCCGTGGGCACAGGGTAAATCTGAGTCACTTAATTCTGTTGCTCTTCCTTTTACTCCTCTGACTTCCTGCCTCTCCTTTTGTTCCAGCGTGGTCCCCATGGGAACAACAGCAAAGGAGGAGATGGCTCAATTTTGGGATAAAAACACCCAGTCGAAGCGTCCCATGTCCCCTCATATCACCATCTACAAGTAAGAACTCCAGAGGCGTCTGCATCTCTGTGGGGTTACATCCCAGAGTCTGGCAAAGGACTTAACCCTCTGCATCCTCCCCTTCATGTGGAAAGAACTCTGTATGTTCCCTTTAGTTGTCCAGGAGCACCTGCTTTGTGGTTAAGGCAGAGAAGTGGGAGACCTGGGTTGTATTTCTAGCTCTGTCATAGACATTCTGAGACCTTGAGCGACAGAGTGTTACTTTCCCACCTGTGACAGTTTCTTCATCTCTGCAATGGCAGTAATGAAACTGACCCACCTCAAGGGGTTGTGAGCCCTAGTTAATGTCTTCAGAGCCCTCTAACATCCTTGATAGAGCGGTTCAAAGGATTATTTCCCCCAAAAACCTGAGTCCAAAGGGTGTTAGGGTGACCTGAGGCACAGGAAGGGGATCATGTGAGGCCACCAGAGCACACCACCTCAGTGTCTCTGCATTGGGCTGTTCCCATGATCTGATTCTCTTGTGGTGAATTTCCTGTTGTGTTGGGATTTTTCTCATTTCTGTGAATGTGTCTGGGAGCCTGAATCCTGTCCTTCCCCTCTGAATTGGCAGCAGCATTGCACTCTCCCCCCATCCTCCCTCCCTTTAAGCCCTCCCAGCAAACATGGGCTTTCTCCCTCCCAGGATTCCTGCCAGTGGGGTTTGTCATTCCTGAGCCACCCCTGCAAATTCCCCGCCTATTTTCCTTTTGGCTAGATTCCTTGAATAATTCTGAGTGCAGAAATACACAGCCAGAAGCACAGAGCGGTCTGGGAATAGATTGGTCATGCCTCTGCCTCTGCGCCCCTTCTCAACAAGTTTATGTGAGTTCCCAGTTTGTCTGGAAGGCTTCCAGCCTGTCCTTCACCCTCACATTACCTCAGGCTTCTCTCTAGAGTATCTCACCTCTAGCATGCTTCAGACACCCCAGATGTGCTGTTTGCATATCACCCACACTCCATGAGTGGCTCCTCTTTCTGACAAGATCTGTTGTTTTGCAGGTGGTCTCTGCCCATGATGATGTCCATCGGCCACCGTGGCACTGGTGTTGCAATGAGTGCAGGTGTGTGATTCTTTGCCTCGGGTACCTTCGGGAGTAGACGGGCCTTGGTCAGCATCAGTATAGAGAGCTTCCATTTGCAATCACTAATCCTGAGACAACTTCACTTTAATTCTGTTGATTACCTCGTCTCTCCTTGCCCTCAAGGCAAGGAGTTGGAGTGTCTCTGCTGTAGTTGCCACAGCTGGGCTCTGTAATGGGCTGTACTGACTGCACAAATAAATAGCTATTGCTCCTAATCTCATTCTTTTCCTTCTGCAAGCTGTGTCTTGCCACATACACTAGTAGAGCCCTGCGTGGATACACAATTTATATCCATGGTTACAAAGTGGATATCCGTGGAGCTGCAGGGCTCTAGTGACAATGAGCGAGACCAGCAGGGCCATAGCCAGTGAGTGGGCCAGGAACTGCAGTAGCGAAAGCAGCAGCATGTTGGGCCACTGCTCCCAGGAGCCAGTACCCAGCCAGGGCAGCTCCTCTGGTGTGGCTGTACCGCCTCCATCCCTGATCATTGGGGTGGGCACCAGGCTCACTGGCAGCTGTCCCTGGTCATGATAGGGGCTTGCACGCTCCTGTCCCGTCCATGCAGCAGTGTGTGTCTCCTGTCTGGGAGCGTGCTAGCCATTTGCACACACTAGTGGGACGAGGGATAGCTGCTGGTGAGCAGTGGGCAGGGCTGGGTGGTACAGTCTCCTCCTCGGAGCTGCCCAGGCTGGGCGCTGGCTCCTGCAAGTGGTGGCCCGACATGCTGCTGCTTTCGCCACTGTGGTTCAGGGCCTGGTCACTGGCCCTGAAGCACCTCTGATATCCACTTTATATCCTCAGATATAAATTGTGTATCCGTGCAGGGCTCTATATATTAGTATCCAGACTCCTGTACCTTGTCAGACCTGGTGCCCTGCACATGTGTGCCATATGTAAGTGGTACCCTTCCTGGGAAAGTCAAGGAGGCAGCATTTTCTATTGGTTAGAGCATGGGAGACTTGGAGTCAGAAAACCTGCATTCTGGTCTGAAATCTGCCACTGCCTTGCTTGAGCAAGTCATTTACCCTCCCAGGGCCTCATTTTTGTCTGCCGGGGACTGGCTCTCACATGGGGTGCATTAGTATAAATGCAAAGTGGGGTTCGCTTTTGCTTTGCCTTGGCTTCCCGTTAAAGGGCTACTGCCCAAAGCAAGAACCCCAGTGTGGGGAAGCCACTCATCAGGTATGAATTGAAAGAGCAAGTTCAGATTCAATTGGGTTTTCTAAGCTTTCTGCAGGTATTTATTATTTGTATTACTGTAGTGCTTAGGAGCCTTCGTCATGGATCAAGATCCCATTGGTGTAGGTCTTATACAGACACAACTGCTGCCTTCCCAATTAGGGCCCCCTACAGAGACACTGATAGTGCACCCTAGGTGGGGGAGTAGGTGGCACCAGAATTGGGGCCGCTAAACCATGTCCAAACAGATAATTTGATCTTGTACCATTTAACCAAAACACTAATGTTGAAACCTTAGTCTTTCTGACCCTCATTCTCCTGTGGCCCTTCCTTTTTCCCTGGCTGTGTAAAGCATCTGGCTCTTTAAAGTGTTTGTGCTACTGCTCAGCCTGCAGGGAAGAGGTGGAGCTGTGTTTGTAGGGGGAGGGCTGCAAGGGTGTCTGAGCAAAAGGAGCTTCACCCTTAGAGTTCTTTCTCCCGGGACCCGAGAGCGAGGCAGCAATACAGGTGGGAACAGGCGCTGAGGCCAAGGCCTATGTTTTCCGAACTGGACGTTCCCTTTAGATGCCTGATTTCCAACACCTGGAAAGCTGTGAGGACCTGCAACCACAGTTGAAGTCAATGGGAGCTGTGGGTGCTCAGCACCTCTAAGGATTTGGCCCCAGGGGTTGGAAGTTGAGCGCCCAAAGGGAGAGGCCACTTGAAAATGTAGCCATAGGCACGCTCGTAAATGTGGGCCCAAGTGACAAGAGCCAGTGCAGAGCTATGGCTGGAACTCTGCTCTCCTGTGCTCCAGCTGCAGGGGGTTTGTCTACACGGCCCACGGCAGCGAGTCTCGGAGCTCAGGTCAACAGACTTAGGTTTGTGGGGCTTGGACTACCGTGCTAAAAAGAGCTATGTAGACGCTGCAGCTCAGACTCTGAAGCCTAGGGAGGGGGGTGGGTTTTAGAGCCTGTGCTGCAAGGTCTACACAGCTTTTTTTAGTGCGATAGCCCAAGTCTGTCGACCTGGACTCTGAGACTTGCTGTTGCTCTCTGTGTAGACGTACTCTAACGGTCAAGGTGTTTGGGGGCAGTGCTGACTTGCAGGGTATTTTCAGAGCAGGAACACAACTTCTGCATAAGAAGCAGGATACATAACGGCCATACTGGGTCAGACCAAAGGTCCATCAAGCCCAGTATCCTGTCTTCCGACAGTGGCCAATGCCAGGTGCCGCCGAGAGAATGAACAGACAGGTAATCATCAGGTGTTCCATCCCGTCGCCCATTCCCTGCTTCTGGCAAACAGAGGCTAGGGACACTATCCCTGCCCATCCTCCAGGAACTTGTCTAGTTCTTTTTTGAACCCTGTTACAACAGTGGATTGTAGGGAAACCCATGGCTAAGAGGTTTGCATGAGCCCCTGCAGCCCCCCACTTGTGACTTCGTACCAAATTTAACTCAGGTCTTTGTGGTGTGCTGCTGTTGGAGCAAAATGATCAGGAAGGAAAGGGAGAGAGTGAGGGGCTGCTAAGAATAACTTCACCAGCCCTCCCCCTCCATCAACTCCTAAAGCTGGCCCTGGATTGTGGGGAATGTCTTTGGGGAGAGATGACCCCCCCCCCAGCACTCCTCCGCCCCCCCCCCCCCCCAAAAAAACAAAAACAAACACACACTTACTTGCTTTCCACAAGATGGGTGGAATCTGAAATGAAATCCACAGCAAAGCTTGTGTCTCAGGACCAGAAAACTTCTGTTTCTGCCGGTGGGGGAATTTAACTAAAGATTGGATAAAAATGGCACTAGAAACCTTGGTGCTGTTTCCAGATGGACTCATTACACAGAGGTGCTTGTTGAAGGGGGTCTAGTGTAGGTTGGGCCTCAAGGCTTGAACTGACCATGTGATCCCTGCCTCCCTCTTGGCTTTCACTCAGTTAATTGCTAATTTCACCCAGAATTGCTAATCTGTGCAGCTAGGCATTGTCACAAAAAGCTGAAGGTCCAGCCAGGTGCCAAACGTCAGCAGCATGAGCCGCAGAGTCTGAATTCGGTTACAGAAATGAACTCCAGTGAGCCCAGCAGTGTTTAACCCGACGTGAGTGCTTGCTGCAGATCACTCTGTTACGTCAGCACAATTTATCTCCTTGCTGGATCTTGTGAGCCCAGCGGGTTTATTCCCTAATGCCCCTTGAGTTAGCCCATGTGCCCTTCTCCGTAATAGCATACCAGGAGGAGTGACACCCATTGTGCCAGGCAGAGAGGTAGTTTGTCAACATGGTCCAAGCCTTGCGGTCCTGTTGGTCATTCTCCTCAGCCCAAAGCTACTCCTTCCCCAGAGGGCTGGGAAATGCCTGCCCTTCTGTGTGGGGCGCTTGGCCAGTAGCTAGTGTGCTTTCGAACCCGCTAGTTGTTGTTCAAGCTCACAAAGTTGCCATTGCCTGTAAAAGAGGATTTATTACTCACTTACAAAATGAGCCCTTTGTTGACCTCTGCCATGGGAACAGCAAGAGGCCTCCTCCCCAGGCCTTTAGAATCCAAAGGGTAACCCCACACTGGCTGCACTGTCTCACCAGACAGCTGTGCAGCCAACAAAATGGAACAGAGCAGGGAGCTCTGCTTTCACCGGCCAGGCCAGCAATTACATGAGCACTTGATTCCTGCACTTTCTCAAGGCAAACACAGATGCCATTGAAACCACGAGTGGCTGAGCTGGGAAGCAGCTAGTTGGCGTGGAGGCGCTGGCACCACTGCAGATAGAGCTGCTTACGCCCGCGTACCAGAGGAGAGCAATCGGGCTCCACTGAACGCAGGGTTAATCACGGCTTGGCTAGCTCTTCTTTCTTTGATCACTCCCATTCTTTTGGCAGCACCATCTGTAAAAAGCCTCTTGGCCTAGAAATGACAGAGAAGCTGCCACCACTTCTCCAGCTAGCGTGCTCACTTATGTCAAGCCGTCTCTTTGTGTGCCAGCCTCTTCACATGCCATTGGGCTGCTGGGCTTGGCTCCTGCCAAACTGTCTGTTTGGGTAGTGATTGGCGAGGATATTTTTGTCCTGCTATTCTGGACTCTCGAGGACTTTCTGGTGGAGCTCCTCTCTTACATTTCAGACATTGAGGGGATCCTCTGAAACTTGCATTCCCAGGTAGTTCGGCTTATGCACTAAGGCCCTGATTCTGCAAATGCTTGAGCGTGTGTCACTGTACTCTCAGGAATAGTCACTGGGGGCTACTCGCATGAGTCTAGTTACTCCCATACTTCAGTGTTGGCTGGACTGGGGCCAACAGTAAGGTACTTAATAGCCTTATTGACTTCAGGGGGTAACACTGTGGTAACAAAGTGACCTCACACCTTCTATTCTGTTGCTATTTGTTTATTTAGCCAAGCTGAGACTGGAATTGTTCTTAAAGGCATAAGTGTGTCAGAGCAAAAAGTGACCTCTCCTGCACTAATCACCTAAAAGTAACTCTCCTTTTAGCTCCTCACTATGACATGCAGAATTGAAGGCCGCTCCCTGTGGGAGCTGTGCTGTACTGATACAGAGGAACCAGGAGAGTGGGAGAAGAAGTTGGCTCATTTTGTTTGCATTGGCTTTTCAGGACCCGGGAGTAGGAACCCCTGGCTCCCAGCTGGGGAGTACTGATTATCTTGCAGGGCTCTCTCTTTCCTGGTGAGTAAGCTGCTGGCTAACATTGGAAGCTGGTTTGACTTGTGGGTTCTTTCTTTTCCAGGGGTGTCTCTCTTTGGTCTGGCTGCCTTGATTCTCCCAGAACAGTTCCCCTATTACCTGGCATTTGTGAAGTCGCTCAGTCTGGGGCCTGCTCTTATCTACTCTGCTAAGTTTGCTTTGGCTTTCCCCCTCACCTACCACACCTGGAACGGAATCCGACACCTTGTGAGTAGCCTTGATGGAGCTGCATGTATGTGTCTGTCTAAGGTGCAGGGAGTTGGGTGGGCATCTGGAGTAATACTTTCAGAAGTTCCTAAGTCCCATTTTCCAACATGACTTGTCACTTTGGCACTTCTGAAAGTGTAACCTCTTGTTTAATATCCCCAGCTTGTAATGTCATCGTCCTGTGACGATGTGAGACCTTCCAAAATGACTGTTTTTCAGTGTTAATATCCGCTCACAATAGCCATGTTATGTTATATATTAATATTATATTACATCTGTCTGTGATCTACTATAGTCCCTTTATAGAAACCAGCCCTTAATATTTGCCCTGGGCTGAAACTTGGGAGACAGCATCTCAGTGTAGGATTTAAAAACAGCTGAAGAGAATATTGGCTCCCCAATGTGGGAACAAGATGTGCTGCTTTTGCTGCAGATAACAATTGTCTTCTGTTTCTGTAACTTCAAATACATTTAGTGTTACAAAATCTAAATTGCAGAGGCAGCTGGCTCAGTGTGTGACCTGATCCCATCTGCTTTAGGGGAGGTGTGGCTCAGGGGTGCTGCACTTCAGACATGGGTTTGTGCTGCACACGTTGGGTGCCCACTGTGTTCTCGTCTCGGTGGCATAAGCATTGCTTCTCTAATAACGTATCGATCCCCGGAGTTTGTATCTTGCTTCTGGTATTACCAGATGCTTATGATGAAAGAAACCCATCATGCACCTGGCAGAGCTGTCCCTGAGGAGTTAGGTGAGGGGACTTTGTAAATCCCTCAGCTGGGGAGACTGGTTGACCCTGGTATGGCTGGCACTGCTGCAAACATTGTTCATTTTGCAGCCCGCCAAGAATTCCAGATCAGATCTGCAAACATGAGGCCTGGCCCAGGGCTCCAGCATTGATCCAGCTGGCTGAGCCCCATTTGCTCACGGAGTTGCTGTCAAGCAAATAGAAAAAGTCTTAACAGTCCTCTCATTAGGGCCTTGTGAGTCAAATGCGGGTTGAAAGACTGTAACTGCGTATTTACATTAAAAAGGCAACGAAACTGCCTCCAAATCTACGTTAAAATAACCAGCAGTGCTGACAGCTGGCCAGGCGGATGGCTGCATCGCAGAAATGTGGGGCAGGGAACGGTTAATGATTACATTGTTAGGTGTTTCATTTCCTTGAATAAACTGCAGTGCTGTGGTGATGGTGGGGTGTGTGTGCGTGTGCATGCACTCCGGTCGCTCCACTGCTGGAGAGCTGGTTACTGTTGTGTCTAGACCTAAATTTAGTTAGGTCTCCAAAATCAGACCTATTATCACATCACTAGCCACGTAAACCAAAGGCACTGCCAGCTTAGGCTGAAATTCCCAGCTCTTTCCTCCCTTAACTTAGACTTTTAGTGCACTGGTACATCTTCTGATCACCTGATAGCACCTGTATGTGACACGGAGCAGTCCTACGTTGGCCAGGGCTAGCAGCAGACTGAATGACCAACTAGGTCCATGTCTGACACCGTGGTGATTGACTCACACTCCATATACAGAGACAGTCGGAGAGAAATTCAGACAGTGAGGAAAATGACTCCTGAATGCTGCGTTCCCTGTCTTTGAGGGGACGGGGCTGGGTTAGGAGCACTGGTAAGATTCCCCACTGGAGAAGGGGAGATGCCTCCTGTGACTGATGTTTGGCTCTCCTGTGGAGCTCCTTGGCGTAATACTGAGTGGGATCTGTAAGTTCCCATGTACAGAGGGAGAGCTGAGGCACAGAGCGACTGTTACATCCAGTGTTATCTGGAGTGTGGACTTACTATGGGTGCCCACTCTGAGACATCTGGGGCCTGATTTTTCCAGTGGTGTCTCCATTAGATTTGTGAGGCAGCCTCTGCTCTAAACAAACTTTTGAAAACCAGGACATTGTCTCAGGTTGCTCACCCAGCACCAGTGGATGCTTAGAAAGTTTAGGCCTAAGTAACTGGCACAAAGTCATACAGGTAGTCAGTGGCAGAACTGGGAACAGACAAGACTGTCTGCCTTGTCTGTTGCTGCCTGCCACCTCAGTGCATTACTGATGGCTAAGGCTAAGTTTTAGTCAGGGGTATTTTAAAGTCATGGACAGGTCATGGGCAGTAAACAAAAATTCACAGCCCGTGATCTGTCCATGACTTTTACTAAAAATACCCATGACTAAAACTTGGATGGGGAGGGGGCTGCCTGGGGGCCCAGCAGGTGCTGGGGGAGTGCGGGTGGCACTGCGTGGCCCAGGACACCTGCTGGTGGAGGGGGGAAGGAGAATTGGTGGGGCTGGCAGGCTCCCTACCTGGTTCTGTGCCCCCCGCTCCCCCCAAGCTCAGCTGCTAAGCGGAGGCATGGCCAGGCAGCCTGTGTGCTACCTCTGCCGCCCCCGCAGCTCCCATTGGCCATGGTTCCCAGCCAATGGGAACGGCAAAACCAGTGCTCTGGGTGGAGGCTGCGTGCAGAGCTGCCTGGCCACACCTTCGCCTAGCAGCTGAGCAAGGGGGATGTCGCTGCTTCTGGGGAGCTCCCCAGGTAAGTGCCACCAGAGCCTGTCCCGTACCTCAACCCCCTGCCCTGTCCCACACCCAAACTCTTCTGCTGCTGCAGGGGGGCGGTGGCCCGAGACTGCCCCAGCAGCAGCTGGTGTGACTGGCACAGGGGCTGCCTGAGCTGCCCCATAGCCAGGTGAACTGGCCGCTGCAGAAGTCACGAAGGTCATGGAAAGTCACGGAATCCGTGACCTCTGTGACAAACTCGCAGCCTTACTGATAGTCAGAAACCAGATGGAACCAGCTTCGCTGGGACAGGGTTTGTCGTTCGTGTGATGAACGGGAGTCACGGTAGCTAATTCCACAGGGCATTATCAAAGATTGTTCATTTCTATTGGGTCATCTAGGCCATTCCCAGGATGATCCCTGGCATCAGCATCTCTAGTGCTCTGTCCAATCTAAGTGCTGGGGCTCACACTGCCCCTGCACGCAGCCTGCACCCCTCACCCTAGAGACTCCTACAGAACTTGTGATAGGTCCCCTGGCCCCTTCCTCACTTGGGCAGTTCTCGGCACTCCCTCCCATTTGCAGTCAGGTGCTCAGAACACACTACTCCAAGAGGGATCTCAACAGCTCCATAGCCAGAGGGGCTGTTCCCTTCTCTGGCTTGTTCTTTGCCTATTTTCTGCAAAGCACTGATGGCTCTGGAGGCCTGGCGTGCCTGGGGTTCAGTTGCAGACTGTGCGAGTGCTCCAGTGGGACGCCCTGATTCCTTACTGAGTGTGTCTCTGTTCTCTTTGTCTCTAGATGTGGGACATGGGAAAAGGATTTAAGATTCCCCAAGTCTACCAGTCTGGAGTCCTGGTCCTGGTCTTGACCCTACTTTCCTCCGCTGGACTCGCAGCCATGTGAAGGCACCTCCCTTCTCCTACAAGGATTTGATTCATCTGGTGATCTGGTCCAGACAGAGCTCTGTGTGTGTGTGTGTGTGTGTGTGGTGGGGGGGGAGGGCAGGAGGGACTAGACTCCTAGATAACTAAATTGTTAGGGCAAGATGGTGCTTTCCGCTCTTTGTAAAGCATGTGACTGATCAGAGTTTGCTTATTACTAGCCCTGAGTGATGTGCTGTCTCCAGCTATCCTAGCCCAGCGAGATCCCAGAACATCCTTCCAGAATGCCACGGGCAGGAGTCCCAGTCCAGGATGTTCAAGACTCTAGGTAGTCACAAGCAGCTGGTAACTGACAGCTGATTAGCAGTTGATTCTTATCCACCTAGAGCATGCTCAGAGGAGCTGCCTTCCTTAATTCATTGCTGTTCTTTCAAATTAACTCTGGTTCACTTGCTTTCTGCTCTGCCCTGAAGCTTGAGACAATACTGGCACTGTGTGCCCCCTCACTGGGCCTGAGCGGGGTTGGGGGAGGAGAGGCGAGTGCCTCTAGCCTAGCGTCTGTGTGTAGGCTCATGTAAAAGACAACTGTCCCCATTGATGCTGGCGCTGGTTCTAGGGCAAGCACAGACTGAGCCGCCGACGCCAGTAAGGGGAATATGGAATTTGGTGCTGTCCTGGGTAAAATGCCTAACTGCTGGAATCTGGCTTTCTGCTGCAGTCAGCATCCTGTGGGCTTTACAGTGGGGAGAGGGGCAGCCTGTAGCGGGCCCAGTGCTTGGGGGCTGGGCATATTGAGTTCAAAGCACTCTGTGCAGCAGCTCACAACTCTTCCAGCAGATCAAGGATAAGCACCCGTATATTTTTGGAGTCTTCAATCAAATCTGTATTTTTTTTTTTCCTTCTGAAAATAAATCTGTTCTTTGAACCTTTTGGATGACTGCCAATGCCACGGTCTCCCCCTCACTGTGCACTGTCACTCCGTCCCGTGTGTTTGTAACAGACCCACCCTCCCCAGTAAAGCGGACTTTGCTCTTTCACACCGCACGCTGGCAGCTGAGTTATTGTTACAGATTTTCAAATGAGCTGCCACTTTGGCTTTTCGATACTCTAATGAAACATCCGAAATCTGAACAGAGACACATGGAGAATTTACCCTGAGTGGATGGAGAATGTCGTGTTCTCTTCAGGGAAGCAGCGCAGAGGTGTGTGGTGTGACATGGGAGTCGGGGTCCTCTGATCTCATGTTATGGAGCCCATAGTGACTGGCTACCCTTTGGGTATGCAGTTGAGAAGCCTGACTCTGGGCCTGCACCCCATGGTCATTTACACAGATGTGAAATGCTCCCGGCTCAGTGTGGTGGCATTTCAAACCCAGCCCGTGCTCGCTTTGTGCTAGTGCCCCAGGTGCAGGCTGCTGGAGAGTGCTGCTAAAACCCAATGTGCTCCAGTAGTTGCGTTTACACTTGGAGCCTCTGTTCTGTTCTGCTCTGCCAAGTGACTGTAAAAATGGCTCCTTCCTATTCAGGGGCTCTGCCTCCTCTATGGAGCTGTTGACTCTGTCTGCAGGAGGGGTTTTCCTCCCCCTCCTGTTGATGCTGTGGAGCCAGCATGGACTGCCCTGAAACATGAATTCCGCTGTCTCCAAAATGGCTCCAGGGCCAGCAATAGCAGCACAAGGTTCCTCCCACACAATGCTTCAGCTCTGGGTGCTTTGGTGTCCAATGCCTAGTGAGGGTTTGGCCTCAGAGTAACAGTGAGGTTATAACTCCCCTGACAGCTCTAGGCCCTTGTGTGCACTACCTGCGGATGCATTTACCACTGGGTTGTCATGGGGTTAAGATGCATGAGGCTATAACCACTCTAGCCAGTGCTGGTGGCAGAGCAGTGTGGGGGAAGTGCCCTATAACTGTCAGTGAAGGTGCAGACCCAGAGAGGCAGTGGTGCATGGGCGCCTCTCCCAGAGGAGGCAGAGAGATAATCCTCCTTCCCTTCCAATGTCATGGAGCCAGCTAACAGCGCTGCCTTTTGGTGGCTACCAGCTTTAGTCTTTCACTGGTCCCCCAAGTGGGCCAGGTGGGTAGTGACTGAACAGAAGCATGGGCTGATCTGGAGGCCCCAGTGGTAAGGTCAGGGCCTGGTGCAAGTGGTGACCATGGACAGAGGAGAGTGTGCTTAAAGTGCCCTGAAAAGCATTTGTACAAGATGGGGTGTAGGCACCGTGTCTGTGCTGGATCGGGGGCCTGGCAGGGGCTGAAAGGGTTTTTTGCTTTTAGAAATATTAGCAGCGTCCAGTTTGCTTGTCCTGGTTTTGGTGGGGGATGTCTGTCCGGGGGTCTCAGGATATCTATGAAGGGAGCACTAGTTAAAAGGGAAGGGGTAGAGTCTTTGGCAAAGACTTCCTTTATCCAAAAGGTTAGTCACTGACATTAGATTCATAAATTCCAAGACCAGAAGGGACCACTGCAATCATCTTGTCTGACCCCTTGGATAAAGGGGAGGAATGCCTCAAAATAATGAATAGAGCAGAGCTTTTAGAAAATTGGCCACGGGGGAGAATCCACTCTGACCCTTGGTAAATTGTTCCAATGGTTAATTACTCTCACAGTTAAAAATTTACACTTTATTTTCAGTCTGAATTTTTCTAGCTTCAACTTCCATCCACTGGATTGTGTTATACTTTTCTCTGCTAAACTGAAGAGCTCATTATTAAATATTTGTTCCCCATGTAAATACTTACAGACTTTGATCAAATCACCCCTTAACCAGCTTTTTGTTACGCTAAGTAGATAGACTCAAGGTGGTCAATCACTGTAAGGTCTGTTTTCTAATCCTTTAATCGTTCTCATGGCTTTCTAAACCCTCCCCAATTTATCAATATTCTTCTTGAATTCTGGACTTCAGAACTGGACATGGTATTCCAGCAGTGCCAAGTACAGAAGTAAAATAACCCCTCTGCTTCTACTCGAGATTCCGGTTTATGCATCCAGAGATTCAGCTGATTATCCACCATGATCCTCCAATCTTTTTCACAGTCAGTGCTTCTCAGGAAAAGAGTCCCCCGTTGTGCATGTATGACTGACATTCATTATTCTTAGATGTATACGTTTACATTTAGCCATGTTCAAATGCATATTGTTTGCTTCCGCCTGATTTACCAAGTATCCAGATTGCTGTGTCAGTGACCTGTCATCTTCATTACTTACCACTCCCCCGATTTTTGTATCATCTGCAAACTTTATCAGTGATGATTTGATGTTTTCTTCAAGGTTATTGAAACAAATGTTAAATAGCATAGGGCAGAGAACCGGTCCCTGCGGGATCCCACTGGAAACACCTGCTTGATGATTCCTAGTTTACAATTACAAAATTGCAAAACACAAAACAGCAAAAGCAAACACAGGAGTGTAACAGTCTGAATAAACCCTTCCCCCTGCCAGGTGTTCAGCTTTCACTTCTGCGATGTTGTCATCCTCACTGGTTCTTCAGTCACCACAGAGGTCTCCAAGCCCAGAGAAGACCTGAATCTCCAAATTCAAAAATCAAGCAGGGACAAACCTCCAGCCTTCCCCTCCCCATCAGAAAGTGTGTGTGTTGGGGGGATGGGGACACAGACTTAATCCCACCCCCTTCGTAGATCACTATTCTGCAGCCATCCACTGATGGCAGCTCATCAGGAGTTACCTTCTCCCAAAGAGTGAAAATTGTTGTATTTCAGCTTTAAAACCAATTATATTCTGCAGTTGCCAAAATGACTTTCAATTGGAGTCCTCTTGATTTCTAATCAGTTGTTGTTTGGCACATGCCAACTGTTAAGTTTGGACTTTGCCATGCCTAATTACCCTCTCACAAATGCTCCCGGCACCGAGTTGGCTTCAATACAGACAGGGCGATGGGAGGCCATGCTCTGAGTTCTGGGGAATCAGGGCAGCCCAGGACCTGGTAACTCTGGGGGAGAAGCAGCAGAGGCAGGCACTGGTTTTACAGTCGCAGAAAGCGGAGCAGCCATGTTTCCATCATGCCCTTTCTGGTGTTTTGCCTACAATTTTTCTGTCCATTTGAAACCTGCCTTGTAAAATCGAACCTAGGCTTGCATCTCATCTTAAGAGAGTCGGGTGGATGTCACTGGCCAACTGGTTAAGTTCCTGCAGGTTATTCTGGGCTCGCTAGGAGGCACTGGGTGTGGCTTCTATTTGATGGAAGGCATACCAGGGTGGGATTGGGAGGATCCAGTCCTGTGTGCCCTTGTGCACCCATGCTCCTCAGCTGCTGCTGATCAAACTTCTTCAGGTTGGGACCAGCAAAGGGAGGTGAGTCAGAGTGGGAGGGCAGGATGAGCATGGAGGAGCCTAATGCTGGGCCCCTGTGGTGGCATTGTCTAGCTGGGAGCGTGTGCCATAGCCTCGCTGTAGGTGGGGCCAGACAGGATCAGGTGCGCTAAGGGCTTTGGCCAGGTGATGCATGTTACAGCCGAGGCCTGTTGCCCTCCAGCCTGACTCTTATAAGTTATTTTTCTGTAATGCAAATTGATGCTAATAAAGGTGCTGCCTCACCTGCTTCCCTTGGCCCACAGGCCTTGCTCTGGAGAGCTCCACCCAGCCTCCATCTCCATTCAAGCTGGGGCCTCTCTGGGGCTGCTGTTAGAGAGCTCGATGATGCCTGTTAGGAATTGCAGAATGCCCCCTGCTCCCACAATCTGATCGCTGTTCTGTGCACTGCATCTGGCTCACTCCGATCCTGGGCTGGGTTCAAACCAGCTGCTGAGAGGTGTTGGGTTCCCTAGCCCCTGCCAGCCCCCTCCCCCTGCTCATCACTGCATTTTAGACAAGCACAGGGGACCTACAGTGCAGTGAAAGCATCCCCCATGCGTCGCAAAGATGATTCTTCTGCCAGCGCTGAGTGCGGTAGGCCTGGCTCCCCCTCCCCCATGCTGGGCAGACAAGAGCCAGCCTGAAAACGTGATGCTACAGATGGTGCAATACTGAGGCATTGCAGCCTGCATCCCCTTGGGACGGAGTCAGAACTGCACAGAGCCCCCCTGGCGACTGGCTTTGTGTTTGCTCCATGACTCTAGACTGCTCCCCATTGGCTGTTGTTACTGGGGTGAATGAAGCTCTTAGCTGTGCTAGAAGAAGAGCCAACCCTGCAGGAAAGCACTCAACATATCAAACTCGGTGAGTCCACGAGTGGCTGCAAAGGCATCTCACCCGGAGCCCCAGGGCTGCAGCTAATCAGCCTGAAATGGAGAAGATTGTAGCCCCCCTGCAATTAGAACATAGACGTGACCCATGGAGAGCAAGAGGCCCAGCATACTGTGTTCTAGCATGATCTGATGCTGCAGCACCAAGCATGCTGTCAGGAGCCATGGTGGATGGAGGGTGAGTGCCGGCCCATGGCCCTCGGTGCTAACGCTTGTGGGAGTGGACGGTGAGTGTCAGCCCATGGCCCGCCACTGGTGCTAATGATGGTAAATGAAAACAGGTGGGAGATTTTTTTTGTTGTGTTTTTTTTTTTTTTTAGTTTTATTTTTGTGTTGATTACCATGAACACACACGCTGGCCACATGGTACTGTCGAATCATCAGCATCACTTGGGCTCCTTCAGAACCAACCACCCTCTTGCCAACCTGGGCATCAGCCCTGGCTGGTTTTGTTCCTATGCTCAGGTTGAAAAGCAATTTGTGCATATGGGTGAATGTCCCTGTGAGGCAGCGTCTTGGTCTGAGAGCCCCGACCTTGGGGCTCAACAGGCTGGGAAGTCGATTGTGTCACTGCTGGGTCGGTTGGGCTCACTCTTATCCGGGGCGGGGGGAAGTTCCTACTCGCAAAGAATCTAGCTCACAAACAGGATTAAAAGTTGAGATTTACAACTAGATGGAGGGAAAGGAAACACCTCCAGCCTGGGGATGAAGGTGACTAGAACTGAAGAAAGTATAGGGCCAGAAAGCTTGAAATGCTGAGCAAGATGTTTGTCCTTGATCTCATTAGCGTTCGTGTCTCGGGCATAGAATTTGCTTTGACCTTCAGTTGAATGTTTGCTCAAATCTTTCTTCAGGGCAGGACTGGGATCTTGCTGACCCTTCCATCTTGGGTGACATGCTCCCGTTCCCCTCTGCTGCCCTCCTTGACATCCTCTTCTGGGTCTCAGCTGCTTCGCTAGCCTTTGAACCAGGGCGGCCTGATGCCAAGGCCTCAAGTGAGATGGCTCCCCTGGGACTGGCCTCCATTGACCCAGGACAACCTGAAACCACGAGCTCAGGTGAGCTGACTCCTTTGGCTTTAGCCTCCATTGACCCAGGTCGACTTGCAGCTGGGACTTCGGCAGAGATGGCTCGCCTGGGATTAGCTTCCCTTGAAGGAGGTCGGTTGGAAGCTGGGACTTTGGGTGAGGAGATCTCTTTGATTCGAACATCCATGCAGCCGGGTTGGCGTGACAATGGGACCTCAGATGATATGCTTCCTCTGTGCCAAGCCTCCTTTGATCCTGGCTTGCGCGAACCTGAGATCTCTTGGGAGGTAGCTCCTTTGATTCGAACATCCATGCAGCCAGGCTGGCGTGATAGTGGGACCTTGGAGGGGGTGGATCCTTTGTGATAAGCCTCTTCTTCAGGGGGCATTTTGGCTGAGGACCTGGGGCCCTGGGAGCCTCTGCTAGATGCTCGGCTGTTCTTACTGGAAAGCTCCTTTGTGGGCTGCGTGTGTGATTCAGGCTCTCGAGGCTGTTTAGGGAGGAAGAAGCGCAATGGTGGTTTGAACCCTGCCCTTGGTGCTTTGAACCCTGCTGGGGTGCTGCACAGAGGCCATCAGTGCCATGGAGGAGCACTGCGAAGCCAGAGGGGGAGAGGAATGTGAAGGGCAGAGCTGGCACTATAGGCAAGCTCTTTACTGCCAGTTGGACTCTGCACCTGGGCCCCCATGCAGAGAGGGTTTGCTGCAGTTCTTCCTCTGCCTGGGTCTCTGCATTCCTAGTAGGTGATAGCCCGTTCCAGCAGCACTGCAGAAGGGAAGGAGTTATTTCCACTGACATCTGAGGATGAACTGGTGCTGCTCAAGCACCACCCAGGGCCGGGGCCCGTCTGCTCCCATCATTGACCCCAGCGGCATTGGAGACCTTCCTGTCAGTGCTGCAAAATCAATCCTTTAGAAACGGGCTGGCCAGTGTCCTGTGAGTTCAAGAAGGGATTCTGGCCACTGGGAAAACTTGTCAGGCTTGACCTGCCTACCTATTACCAGGTGCCCCTTCTTCCTGCCCTGGGTAGTGTACCCAACATGACCTACATCCACCATAGGTCTATGGGTTCCCAGCTCCTCCCTTGGGAGGGCAATGTGGGCAGAGGTCAAAGGTCCCTACCTGCTTGGGGCATGGGCTTCTGTGCAAGAGCGAGTTTGTCAGGTAAGAAAAGAGATGCCACTCAGCACTACCAGGAGCAGCTGGGGCAGGGGCATTTCTGCATTCTGGGCAGCTCCCACTTAGTACCTGGAGACTGGCAATAGTGAGAGCTGTGGTTTGTGAGCTCCCCCTGCTGGCACAGCTGCAGCACTGCATGGGCACATGCCCCAAGCTGCCACAGCAGAGTGCACAACCAATGCTATACTGAACCTAACAGCCCCATCACACTGGCCGATGCAGCCCTGCAAGCCAGCAGAGAAAACCCCCCAGCACCTCCCCAAATACCAGGGGCTGTCAGTTTCCAGAGCACATTACTATGTGAGATGAGAACGAACCCTCAGCATTAGCCTCTGCTATGCTGAGTACAGAGATTAGGGTTTTGTGTGTGGGTTGCTGATGGGTGTGTGGCAGCCCATTGAGGTGCCTTTGCCATGCAGCTGAGTCAGCCCCTCCCCAGCACAGCACAGGCTGCCATGTTCAGGAGATTAAATACACTCTGAAAGGATGGACAAGAGGCTAGGAGAGTGTCCTTGAAATCTGCCTTTGGGACACCCCCAGCTGGCTTTATAAACCCTGGCTTTGGTATTTTGGGGCACAGCCTCTCTCTGCTCACTTGCCCAGCTCAGAGACCCAGACACCCTCGTGTCAGTCAGGCCAGGCACAGGTTATTGCCAACAGTTATATACACTTGCCATTTCCTAGTGCCCATTGAGGAGGCCCACAGGCTGGGCCCCCCCACTTTGTTCTGCAAGGGTTCAAGCCAAGCCTCAGCAAACAGGGGCTGTCTGCTCCCTGTAGGAAGGTGTGGCCCCTGCACACAGGGCTCCCTACCTTGCCAGTGATCTGCGGGCGGAGGCCGTTGCAGGCGCTGGTCAGTGCAGTGGACTTGTGGATCCAGTCCGTGAGGTGCGAGGCTGCGGCAGCCGAGCGGGAGGTCAGGTTCAGTTTGGCTGGGGGAATCTTCAGTGGCATCTCCCAGGTTCCCATAAATGTGCCCCAGGGGGAAGCCTGCAGGGCAGGGGGAGATGGCTTTGGTCTTGGGCGGCAGAGCCCTGAGAACTCTCCGAGACAGAGCAGCCCTGTCTGCACTGGCATCAAAGGCCTGCTACAGCCATGTTTGAAGGGGGCTGAACCCTGCCAGCTGGCAGTGAGACCCCCACTACCCAAAGCTTCCTGCCCCGCAGGGAAACCCAGCCAGCAACAACCAGGTTCACACACAATTTTAGCTTCCCTAGCTCTAGTTCTGAGGGAGGCAGGAACAACCCAGGAATCCAGCTGCTGCCCCTGGCTCCTCTGCATCAACTTCCTGGGCTAACTAAATGCTGGCCCTGGCTAGCTGCACCCTCTCTAAGGGAGGCACAGCCTGGGCTTTCACCTCACCAGGCAGAGCTAGTGTTACCAGGAGAGGGCTCTGCACAGTGGGTTGGGTGCCTGGGGAAAGATGGGCCCTGCATAAACCAGCTGGTTTCCTAGCTCATGGTTAGAAAATAACTTCCCCACGCAGAACTCCCTCAAACCCAGGCCAGGAAGGGCAAAATGCAGCACCCTCTCTGGTGGGGGCTCATGGGCACATCCCCTCCTGTTCGTGATCACACCCCTCCCTGGGGCCAGCACCAGCACTGAGTGCTAATGGGCAGGGGCCTTCAGGGTTAACTTCTCAATGTGATTCAACAAGGGGACATGAGGAAGAGGAGTTGTCGCCATCTGATCACCCAGGGCATGGACACTGCTGCTCAGTTTAGTTCCCTATAGCCTTCACAGTGCAGGTTTGATGTACCTGGCAGGGCTTAGATACCATGGTGACGGGCACCAGAGACAAGGCAGATAGTTACTTGCCCACTTACTGGGCTCCCGACTCCAAACCCTGAAAACTGCTTAGCAGACAGGAGCCAAAGCAGCCCACTCACCTTTGAACGTGGCACTGTGGGGAGCAGGTGTCCTCGGTCATTGGCTATAAATTGGGTGTAGCCTTCCCGGGCAGAGGGGTGCTGAGGGCAGAAGGAAAAAAACAGGGGTTAAACTGCCGACGTGGAGGCAGAACAGAAATGGACGGAAACAGCCACTGTGGGGCTGGGCTATGAGGGAGTGCCTGGGAGGGCAGCGGGAGTCCATCACCCTGGCTCTCAGCATTGGGGCCTGGGCAAACAGGGTTTCCCAGCTGCATGTGATCCAAACTTGTAGATCCCCAAACTGGCTGCCTGGCCCACCCTGGTGTGATCCCAGCACAGAGGCAAGTGGGAGGCAGGGTCTGTCTCCAGATTACTCTAGCTCTATTGACACTATCTTATCGCCACACCCTTCCATTGGATTCCAACTCATGTTAGAGGCTAACAACTCCTGACTGGCAGCAGCCAGGAAGAACAGCAGAGGAGGCCGTTGGGCTAAGAGGCTCCTGGGTGCGCGCTGTGTTGTGAGACGGTGCAGCCACCCTTCCTGCACAGGTGAGGTACAGCTGCAGCACAGTGAGGCCTGCAGAGAGCTCTGAGACGCGTCCCCGTGAAAGGGGAGCGCAGGCAATGCAGGGTGAGGGCAGAGGCGTCCTACCTCCTTGTAGAGCTTGGGCAGGGTCCAGTTTTGCAAATTCTGTGCAATGAAGGCATCCTCATACTGCAAAAGAGAGAGGGGGCAGACCATTAAACAGAGGCAGCAGAGCCAGAGAGTTCCACCGCCCTCTTAGGGTGACCAGATAGCAAGTATGAAAAATCAGGATGGGGGTGTGGGGTAATAGGAGCCCAGATAAAAGAAAGCCCCAAATATCAGGACTGTCCCTATAAAATCAGGACATCTGGTCACCCTACGCCCACAGCAGATACTCAGGGTATGCTTAAATAGTCTGGGATGGCCCATTTCCCAAACCTACCACCTCCCCTGTCAGAGATCTCTCCAGCCCATCCAGTTGCACTGACACCCTTGTGCCCTTAACAGCAGGGGGCCAGTGGTGAGGAGGGCTCACAAAAACATATTCCTGCTTGGAATGCATGCAAGCTACCCCTGGAGCCTGTGAAACAACCCAGAAACACCAAGATCATGAGCTTCCAGCATGGCCCAATGGGCAGGCAGCCTGGCCTGGGGGAAGGAGCTCGGGCTGGGAGCGGGCCATGGGTTAGCTTGGAGCCAGGGACCCTAGATACACCTGCACTGCGACCTTGGACAAGTTGCCTCCCACTGGGCCTCAGTTTCCTCTGCTGTAAAGGGGGTGGGCATGATTCCGAATTCCCGGCCATGCATGGGTGGGAAGCCCTGGCCAAGAGCCCCCCACAGCTGTGGTGGCAGGGCCCAGGCTGGACCTGCCATCGAAAAGGGGCAGCCTGAGGGGGCAAAAGCTGAAGGTGTTGGGTGGGGCTGTGTGGGAGGCAGTCTCAGGGGAGGAGATTGTTTCTCTGGGGGGTTCTGTGTAGGGATCTGTCTCATTGGGGGAGAGGTTGGAATGGGGGGGTGTTAGTGGGGGACCTAAGGGAGTGTCAGGCCTGAGGGGAGTGTTGGGGGACCTAGATGGCTTGGACTAGGGCAGTGTTGGGGGGGGCATGGGGACAGGTTAGGGGCCCCAGGTTGGTGCCTGTGGGGGGTGGTTTGGGAGAGGTAGGGCTGAGGGGCAGACCCGTGGGGAGGTCTGGGGGTGTTGGGAGGTTGGGGGGGGAGTTCTCTGGGGGGCCCGTGGGAGGTGGGCAGTACCATGGGGGGTAGGGCCTGGGTTGGTGGGACCCATGGAGGATGTAAGAGGGGTCGGGCAGGGTAGGACTGGGGTCAGTGGGGTCCGCGGGGGGGACAGGGGTCAGCGAGGCGGGTGGGGGTGGGGTCGGTGGGGTCTCGTGGGGGGGTAGGGCCGGGGTCATTAGGGTACCGGGGGGTCCCCGCCCCCCAGCTCTCACCTGCCCCGCTTTGTAGTTCGTTGCCATGCCGCCTCCGGCAGCTTTCCGCTCTGTTTACACTTGTCTCCTAGCAACCATGCGGGGCAGACAGCAACCAATGGGGAAACAGCGCCCTGGTTCCGTCCCCGAATCTCACAAAGTCTCGCGTAACTGTCCGAGAGCTGAGCCCTCCCTGTGGCCCCGCGGCATCCGCCCCCGTCTGACGCGCTGACTCCGCCTCCCGGCGCTGCCCGACCCAGGGAACGTCGCGCGCAGACAGGGGCTGCGCTGGCCCGGCCCGGGCTCCCTGCTCCTGTCCCCGTGGGAGTGTGCGGGGGGGGGCATTACAGCCGCTGGTGACTAGCCGGGCCCTGTGTTTAGCTCCTGGTTGCTACTGGCAGAGCCTGCCCCGCCCAGACAGGGTGACCAAGTGTCCCCTTTTTATAGGGACAGTCCCGAGAATTGGGGCTTTGTCTTATATAGGTGCCTATTCCCCCCCCCCCGGTTTTCACACTAGCTATCTAGTCACCCTAAGTCTGGGCCGCAAACAGCAGCTGGCCCAGGCCTGAGTCTGCCCCGGCTCGGGCCATGCCGGCTGCTGAGCCCTGCAGCCACCCCACTGCACAGGCCGGGTTAACAGTGATGGTCCGTCTGTTCCTCGGAAACATGAAATTGTGGCCCGTAGGGAGGCAAAAGCACAGGCTTAGGCCAGTGAACCTGCTGGGCTGCTACCAGAGGCGCCCAGCACCTGCCCTGTGCTCATTGCACCAAGCTGCCACCTTGTGTGGCTGGTGTCATGGCCAGCTGGCAGTCCCCATCAGAGAAGGGCTGGAATGAAACCCAAACAGCAGCAGGAGCGGGGCAAGGGGCAGGACATACATACAGGAGACAGACAGTCACTGCAGGAGAGCAGCATTTTCGGATGCAGAGCAAAAGTGACACCTTGTGGCTAATTTGGGCTAACCACAGCTGCTGGATTTCTGCCTCCCCAGTCCCAGCTGTGCGGGACTGCAGGGCATGTTCCAGAGGGGCAGGACTGGCTCCCAGCAAGTTCTGATGTCTGAAGCTGAACTTCCTAGATTATCACTTGGCTCAGTGCAGCCCATGTCATTGCAGCTGTGTTATTACAGTTGCAACGTTGACAGACCCCAGTCATTGGCAGGCAGGATCGAACCTGGGACCTCTGGAGCTTAGTGCATGAGCTAAAAGCCACCTCGTTGTTAGGTAAGGCTGTAGAGCAGACTCATTTAACTCTCTCTCTAAGTGGTCTCAGTGCCACTAGCTGGGACAGAACACCACACCCAGAAGGTGTGTGGTTTACACAGGCACTTCAGTTGTATGTATACGTTGGTTGCTCCATATGCCCTTGTAATGGTGCAAATCGCTGCAGATCGTTTAGCAGGGAAACACCTACGCTGTATCCCTGCACAGCGCTCCTTTCATCCGCTGTTGGATCATTGCATTGTGGGTGTCAGCACAGCTTCCCAGAGCACGGACTCAAACACCTGATGAACAGTTGGCAGATTCCTAAAGGGTCAACACTCCTGCTATGAAAGCTCCCAACACACCTTTCTGGGTCCTCCGGGAAGTGCTCCAGCAAAACCAGGGAAGCTCAGATTTGATATTTTGGGCATTCCATGGTAAACACCAGACAGAGCTGCCCCCTTCACCCCTACAGGCCTTCTCCAGGCACCAGAAAGAAGCAAAAAAGGGCACAAACCTGCTTTTTTTTTTCTTAATTCAATAAATAAAACAAACCCCAAACAGAGGAGATTTGTGAGGAAATAGTGCAAATGCTGGTGGCATATAACCTTTGCTATGGCCAAAGTGCTGACAGGAGGAGCTGGGCACCTGCCCCATAATCGATTGAGGTATCCAGGGAAGTCCTCTGGGAATACGCAAAGGGATGGGATTTCAAAAAGTGCTCAGTATTGGCTTGACTCTGCTCCAGTTGAAGTCAATGAAAGTTTTACTATTTCCCTGAGAGCAGAGTTAGGTCAACCCTGAGGCCCGGGTCGATGAAGGTATTTAGATTCCTAACTCCCAGAGAAATCAATGGGCGTTAGGTGCCTTTGTGGAGCTGGAGTTGAATGCTTTTGCAGATCTCATGCGAGGTGCCTACATGTATCTGGGAGGCAGGGATGTATGAACCCCTGGGTAGGTGCTGAGCCCTGCTCAGGGATAGAGGAGGGATGGCTTGTGTCTCCTGGTGCTGCCAGGAGCCCATTTGGCCCCCGGCACAGAATAGAGCAGCACTACCAGCTTTCCTAGCTTGTGACCTGGCTGCAAGAGCCCCCCGAGGATACCCTGACCACCACCTTCCTGCCCCCACCCTGGGGACACCGGCAGGGTGGGAGGGCTGCAGCGTTGCTAAGTCAATTGCTCTGGCTGAGGAAGCCTGTAGGTTTTCTGTAGGTTTTCTTTGCAGTTCCATCCATGCCAGCAGAAAGTGACCACAGTGCACCGAGGAATCCCTTGTCAGCTTCCATCTGGCTGCTGCCTCCTCTCCTTGCTGCTAGCACCAGGGACATGGCGGTCCTGGGCTGTTGGATACATGCAGCCTCTGACACCTGTTCTCCTTCTCTTAGGGATGCCCGCATGATGGGTCTCTGAGACGTCCTGAGTGCAATGAGTTTGTGGTTCTCAGTCCAGTTCCTAGTGGGCCCACTTGACCCAAACCATCCTGCGACTGGCAGCAGTTGGCCCCCTTGGCTGGCAGCGTTAGCAGCCTGAAAGTATCAAAGAGGATGACCCCTCTCGGGGCAGAGTGCGTGCGGTGGGGCAACTTGCCCTGTCGGTGCCCCTGCTGTACCTGTTCTGCGGTGAGACGGCCAGGCTGCAGTGTCCAGGCGGCATCACTGTCCCCTCTATCCCACCATGGTCACAATGGGATCTTTCCAGTCCTAGTGGGTTGGCTTTGTCCTTTCACCCTAAAGACGTGACTGAGTCCAGTCTCCTCCAGCCTGGCTGGCAGCCGCCCCCTCGCTTTAGGAGCCCTGTTTGACTCCACATGACTCAAAAATCGTGCAGTGTACGTGTACATAGAGGCGGGGCTTTCCTACTCCAGGCCTTCCTTCCTGCTGGGGACAGGAGTCCGGCAACCCAGACGGTGCAGGGCCGGGGATATCTGCTACAGACGGTGCCGCCTCCCTGGAGCCTGCAAAGTAAGTGACAGGATTTCCTGGGGCTCTTCCCACCTCCTTGCCCAAGTGGGAGTGCTGGGATCAGAGGAGAGGAGCAGAATCTCCCCAAACTGCAGCTTTCTGGGTGTGAGGCAGAATGAAAATGAAAGTGAGGTGCCGGGCGGGAGGTGGCTCTGCAGAAGGGAGCTCTGTGGGTGTGTGTGTCTTTGGCTTTTCCATTTCACGAGGGGCCTGAGATCTTGGCAAGAGCTCAGCCAAAGAGCCTGCTCTCCAGGACGCGCCTGAGGGTTCTCCACAGGGGCCCAGACCTATATCCAGCCCCGTTGTAAACGGCTGGAGCACGCTGGAGTCGCCTGCTTGTACCAGGGCTGACTTTGGCCTCGTAACAGGAAGGTTGCAGTTTCTGCACAGCTGATCCAATGACCCCTGTGAGTGATCAGCTCAGTTTTCACTGCCGGAGGCTGTGGCCCGTTGAGCTGGTTCACGTGCCCATGCATGAAGCTGCTTTCTCGAAAGATAAGCCCTGCAGTTTTGGGGGCTGATGCAGGCAGGGTCTCCTGTCTGCACACTGACTAAATCTCCCACCCGCTGTGCTCAGTCTCAGGGTTTGGCTGTGATGCGGAGTTAACTCGAGCTATAACTCAAGTGCTGCCCCTAATCTGAGTCCAGTCCACACACACTGTCAAGGCTGCTTCCCCACTCTGAACTTTAGGGTACAAATGTGGGGGCCTGCATGAAAACTTCTAAGCTTAACTACTAGCTTAGATCTGGTCCACTGCCACCACTCCCAATGTGCTAATTCCCTTCCCTGGGTAGCCTTGAGAAACTCTTCACCAATTCCCTGGTTAATACAGATCCAAACCCCTTGGATCTTAAAACAAGGAGAAATTAACCATCCCCCCTCCTTCCTCCCACCAACTCCTGGTGGATCAAGATCCAACCCCCTTGGATCTAAAAACAAGGAAAAATCAATCAGGTTCTTAAAAAGAAGGCTTTTAATTAAAGAAAAAGGTAAAAATCATCTCTGTAAAATCAGGATGGAAAGTAACTTTACAGGGTAATCAAACTTAAAGAGCTCAGAGGACCCTCCTCTAGCCTTAGGTTCAAAGTACAGCAAACAGAGATAAACACTCTAGTAAAAGGTACATTTACAAGTTGAGAAAACAAAGATAAAAACTAACACGCCTTGCCTGGCTGTTCACTTACAAGTTTGAAATATGAGAGACTTGTTCAGAAAGATTTGGAGAACCTGGATTGATGTCTGGTCCCTCTCAATCCCAAGAGCGAACAACTTCCCAAACTAAGAGCACAAACAAAAGCCTTCCTCCCACCAAGATTTGAAAGTATCTTGTCCCCTTATTGGTCCTTTGGGTCAGATGCCAGCCAGGTTACCTGAGCTTCTTAACCCTTTACAGGGAAAAGGATTTTGGAGTCTCTGGCCAGGAGGGATTTTATAGTACTGTACACAGGACAGCTGTTACCCTTCCCTTTATAGTTATGACACACACAAACCCTTAATTTGAGTGCAATGGTGCTTTTAACTGGAGCTGGCTGGCCCGTCAGGTCATGGGCGGCCTGTGACCCGCCTGTTGGGGGAGGCTAGCCCCTGGCCCCTCCCCTTCTGCCCAAGGCCCCCTCCCCTCTCCTCTCCCTCCCCTTCTGCCCCCCCTACCCCGCAGGAGCCTAGAGCATCCCCACTACTGGCCCCAGCACCAGGTGGCCAGGTGGTGTGGCAGCAGTGCCCCCACCCTGGTGCACCAGGCAGCCAGCCCTGGAGCGCTGGGTGGCCGGGCGGCATGGTCTGAGCATTGGGTGGGCAGCGCAGCCCCGTAGTGTTTCCAATTTAGCTATTTTTGTCACTAGATTTAGTGACTTTTTGGTTTTCCTAGCGAGAAAATAAGTGTCAAAGTGACCAGTGACAAATCTAGCGACTTTCACTGCCAACTACAGTGACATTCAGAGAAAGAAATCACCAATATGTATAGTCACAAAATCATTCACAAGCAGATCAATAGTGTTAACAAAATCCATTCCGTGCTCTTCTTACTACATTCTACCGCACACCAAGTCAATGTCATTATGTCTCGATTGAGCATGTCCTCGGAAGGAATCGCATTCCAGGGCTTCTTGGGATGAGATCACTGGACTCTGCAGGCGAGGAAAATAAGTTTGTGGAGGCTAATTAAATACTAAAGCCAGGTGCACTTCAGAAAGAGCTGCACGTTAGCCAGGGCTTGTTTTTACCCAAATGTTTTTTCTCTCTGCTCCGTAGTAGGTAGTACACCCTGTCAGGCAGGGAAAGCCAGCTAATGAAGCGGGCTGGGTGGGAGACAGGTTAGCCAGTGAGGAGAGCCGCACAGATGGAAGATGGGGTGGGATGAGACAGGGTCATGTGCCCAGTGGGGCAAGGGACACTGTGTGTCCAGGAACGAAGCCCTTACTACAGAATCAAAGGTGGAGCTAGCGTGATTTCAGTTCCCCTTTACTCCTTCCCCTGGCTTGGCCTGGGGTTAGCTGCCCAGCTGTTTTCAGAAATGAAACCCTGGAAGCGGGCGGAAGGGGTCTGGGTAGTGGATTTTTGTTTTTAAATCTACTTTCTTTGCTCCCTGCAGTGCTGAGCTCAGGCCAGGCGAATGCCCTCCTCCCCCTGGCTCTGGGCTCTCCCTTTCACTAAGCTGTTGGCTCAAATCCAGGCTGGCAAGAGTCGGCCGAAATTAACCAACCCCAGCCGGCCTGGGTTGCAGAGCACAGAGCATCCTTCCCAATAAGCAGAGGACTGCAGTTTCCTTCCCAATAAGCAGAGGGCGCCCTCCTGATGTAGTTGCTGCCGGTGTGCAACAGAATGTAGTCAGAAGACCATGGAATGAATTTTATTAACATTATCGAGCTGCTTGTCAATGATTTTAGAACATTGCAAGCTCTCCCGGGTGCTGGGACTCCAGCCCCGTCAGGCCATGCAGACTGCTAGTTTCGGCAATATAAGAGATCTCGGGTTGCCGTGTCGAGCTTTTGTTGGTAGTCCTCCAGTTTGTCATGCACCTTCTGGTACAGCACAAAGCTGTGATGGTTTCAGAGTAGCAGCCGTGTTAGTCTGTATCCGCAAAAAAACCAGGAGTACTTGTGGCACCTTAGAGACTAACAAATTTATTAGAGCATAAGCTTTCGTGGACTACAGCCCACTTCTTCGGATGCTGTGATGGTTTGTCGTGTTCTCTCCCAAGCCTGAAGCAGCTGGTCAGTACCTGAGTACACAAGAAGGGAGGAATACTTTAGAAGAGCATGGAATGGATTTTATTAACACTATTGAGATGCTTATGAATGATTTTGTGACTATACTCGCCTGGGTATGTGTGTGCGTAGTGTGTGTGTGTGTGTGTGTGTGTGTGTGTGTGTGTGTATAACTCTCTGTTGCATTCTCTGGATATAATTCTCTGTAAACTTTGTTCAGTGACATTTTTGACTCCTTTTGAGTGCTTAAACAGCTACATCTAAGGACTTTTCAGGGTTTGTCTGGTGACTTCCTGCTATGTGGAGTTGGCAACACTGACTTCCCTCCTTACCAAAATAACACATTCCCCCAGTACGTTACAAACACACTCCATCTAAATTCACATATATCAGAGAGGGTTCCCCACAGTTCTGAATGCCAGTCTCACAATTCTGACTGTCACCAGCCCAGTCTGGGGAACCCCCTCTTCCTCTCAGCGTTGGCGAGGGCTCTGCGCTCAGAGTCTCTGTTTCTCCCTCACGCTCACTGAGCATCAGGATCAGGAGGCCTTTTGTCTCCTGGGTGGCCAGCTGCTATTTCTCCTGCAGCCAGTTGCTATTTCTCTTGGCAAGCCATCTGTAGCTCGCTTTCTGTGGCCTCCAGCCCCTCTGGGAGATCTCCAGTCCTTGGGATGGGAGCCATAAAGTAGGCGTTTATCCTAGTAGTCACTAGAAGGGAAAGCGACTCACAGTTTGCCAGAGGGTTACACAACAGCCGTAAAACTCTGGGACTCAGTCATAGATTCCAAGGCCAGAGGGCACCATTGTCATCTAGTCTGACCTCCTGGATGACATAGGCCAGAGACCTGCCCCAAAATAATTCCTAGAGCTTTGAGAAAAACATCCAATCTTGATTTAAAAATGGCCAGTGATGGAGAATCCACCATGACCTTGGGTAAATCGTTCCAGGGGTTAATTACCCTCACTGTTAAAAATGTACACCTTATATCCAGTCTGAATTTGTCTAGCTTCAACTTCCAGCCATCAGATTGTGTTAGCCAGTGGGTCTCAAACTGTGGGTTGGGACCCCAAAGTGGGTCACGACTCCGTTTTAATGGGGTCACCAGGGCTAGTGTTAGACTTGCTGGGACCTGCTGCCCAGGCCGAAGCCCGAGCCCTGCCACCTGGCACTGAGGCCTGAGACTGGTTCAGGTTACAGGCCCCCTGCCTGGGGCTGAAGCCCTTGGTCTTCGACTTTGGCCCCTCTGCTCAGGGTAGTGGGCTCAGGCTTTGGCTTTGGCCCACCCGCCCAGTGCAGCATGGCTCAGGCGGGCTCAGACTTGGGTCTCCCATCCTGGGGTCATGTAGTAATTTTTGTTGTCAAAAGGGCGTTGCAGTGTAATGAAGTTTGAGAACCCTTGAGTACAGAACAGAAATATTTATTGAACACGTCTGCCTTTTCTGCATTATTATTGTTAATTCTACCTTTTTCATCCAGTAATGGACAATACCATTGTCAGGATTCTTTTTGTTCCTAATATATTAAAAAAAATCTTTCTTATTGTCCTTAATTCTGCTGGCCAGAGATTTTTCTTTGAGTCCCTTTGCTTCCCTTATCACTTTCCTACAATTCCTAACTTCTGATTAATATTCATTAGTGTCAACTTCCCCTTTTTTCCACTTGTTATATATTATTTTTGTATTTTTATAGTTGCCTTCACTTCCCCTCTAAACCAGATCTTTGTTTAATCAGCCCAGCCTTCTTCCTCAGTTATGGGATTGTGGCTTTTGGGGCAACTAGTAAGGTGTTCTTAAATAATTCCCAATGATCATTCACATTTTTCTGGTTAAATTCTTCCTCCCAGCTGATTTGTCTCATAATTGTTTTCAGCTTTGTAAAACTGGCTCCATTAAAGCATCAAGTATATATATATATACCTCTACCTCAATATAACGCTGTCCTCGGGAGCCAAAAAATCTTACTGCGTTATAGGTGAAACTGCGTTATATCGAACTTGCTTTGATCCACCGGAGTGCGCAGCCCCGCCCCCACGGAGCGCTGCTTTACTGCATTCTATCCGAATTTGTGTTATATCAGGTCGTGTTATATCAGGGTAGAGGTGTATTACTGGTCTGGACTTCAGGACTTCATTCTGCTTGCATAGTACAAATGTGATCAAGTCATGATCACTTGTACTTAAGATACCATTAGTTTTAATTCTGAGATGGGAGTGTGATTTAGTGGTTAAAGCAGGCAAAACTGGGGGTCAAGAATCATAGGTTCTACTCCTTGCTCTGAGAGGGGAATATGGCCCAACAATTAGAACAGCTGTGATAAACAGCATAGATCTAACAGATTTGTGCTAAGTGGATGAGGTTGGAATCTACCATCTCAGAGACCAAGGTTCTATTCCCTGCTGTGCTAGAAATGACCTTGTCCAACCCCATATTTTACCCCATTTGTAAAATGGAGTGGCTGATGCTTTTCTGCCTCTGCACCACTGTGATGAATATGGCGATGCTTGTTCTTGTTTGGGAGGGGTCAGGCAGGAAGGAGAAGATGGTCATCTGTGGTCTTCCACTTAGAGCTGTCAGGGAACAAGGGCAGAACTATTAGTTCTGACGATGCTGGCTCGATCCCTCGCTGAGCCTACAGAACTGGCTTGGCTTGTGCCAAACTAGCCAATACTGCAGAAGCCTGGGGGAGCCAGGTTGCGAATTCATTTAGACGTGGAAACTGTGGGGTGTCTGCAGAACACTGTTGGCCAAGTCACCGTGACGGCGTGGTAGTACTTTGGGTAAGGTAGACATGCCTTCAGGTTGTCTGTTTTAACATCCTTTTCTCTAATGTTTTGTCCCCAATGCTCAATACAAATACTTTGGCTGCTGGTCATTATCACTGGTCTCAGGCTCCTGAAGGGAAGAACCACAGGTGCCCAGAGTCCAATTTTACCTGACGGGTGATAATGACTGGCTACCTGGGGTAGCCTGACCTAGTCCTGGCCTAAGAGTGGAAGCCTCCCACAATTCCAACCTGTGATAGGCAAGTGGCCCCAGGCCTGAGGTGAGCACTCCCAGAGACAGCAGCAAGGGGACAGAGGTTGAGCTAGCCTTGTAACCATGAGAACCACTATTATGGTACAGGACTATAGGGTATGTACCATTTAGGTGTCTTAATTTTTTCATTTCCTTGTTTTTGTGTCGGGACAGCCTGCGTAGATTAAACAGAACCAACAGAGTTTTCCCCAGGTGGTTGGACTAAGAAAAGCTCTCCAGCACATCAACGGCTACTTCCAGGAAAAAGCAGATCTCTGTGAAAGCGCCAAGATGGCACAAGAGCTCCACATTCATCAGGGGCATTTCATGAAGATCTTATTCTTGTGGAAGTAGCCGCTGTTCCCTCTAGGTCCTTCCTCTGCAATGCAACACAAATGTTAGTGGGCTAGAAAAATCCACTCCCGTGTTGGATGGAGGGCACACTATCAAAGTTGGCTGTACCCATTTCTGACTTTCTGCAGTCTGTAGCATTTAAGCTAGAGGTAAGAGATAATCAGGAGCTCAAAGGGTTTGTCTACATGGGGAAATTTACTTGCATAATTTCACCACTGTCATTATTCTGGTATAACTCCCTTGTGGACACTCTTAGTCCGCGACAACTATAGAGGCCCTACTGCCTCTTTACAGCCCTCGGGCAGCAAACTGTAACGTGTGCCAGAGTGATGTGCAGGGGCCTTATCTGTTTTTAAAAACCGAATAGAACTCAGAAACTAATTAACAGATTTATTTGAAAGTCCTCAGACAATCCAAGCTTTATTCTGAGCCTAGGGACTGAAAAGCTGAAGTAGATAGACATTTTCATACAAAACACAGAGGCTAAATTCCAGATTTAAGTGCAAAACCACCCAGTTGTAGATATGGCTGCTCCTCCCTCATGCTGAGCTGTTAACCTGGAGATGGAAGTGACGTTCCTTGCCTCTGTGTGACGTACGTTTCCCTCTCCTTAGACTTCTCAGCGACGCAAGAGCAGAGTGAATAAAATGGCTTCCAACCAACGGGCTGCGGTGAGCGAAGGTGAGTGTGATCGACGGGCTCCTCTCGTCATGAGCAAAGCAGCACTGCTCCTGCAGTAAAGCTCAGTGCCGCAGCTAGAGCCTGCCCCATTCCTGACTGCGCCTCCTGGGAGAGGCTGGGACTAGAGCAGTGCTGACATTGTAACAGCCCTGCTCCTGCACCATTCCCTGTAGCGCCTCCTGCAGGGAGAGGCGGGCACTGCAATTGCTGTGAACTCCCTCACGGCCTGTGCTCCTATACGATTCCTTAAAATGCAACCTTCTGGTACAAGCTGCATCTGAAGTAGCTGTGATGTCTCAGATAAGGGTGCTAGTTATCAGTGAGTGGATATGAGCCCACCCCAAGCTATAAGTGCCAGACTGTCTAAGTGTTGGTCTTCTCCACAGATAATATTGTAGCCTTCAGAAAACACTTGGATAATTATACATCTGGGGAGCTGAAGAGGCTGAGTGAGCACTTCCGCCCCGACTTGGTCTACGTCATTGAGAACGACATTCTCACTGTGCTGCAGGAACTCACCAGCAGATGTGTCATCACTGCTCAGCAGGCCCAGGTATGGTGCCGCTCATTGACCTGCAGGAAGCCAGGCTAATGCTGCCGGAGCTGAATTCTAAAGGCCCCAGCCATTCTAGGACCTTAGCGCTCTCCCCATGGAGACCTGGTCCCTTGTTGGTGACAGGAGAGAGGCTAATGCTGGTCATGAGGTCCAGGGAGATATAACAACAGATCCCAGAAACTGTAAACCAGGAACGGTAAATACAGTGTGGAAGTGAGCACCCAAGCTGAGTGACAGAGATCTGCCCCTTAGTTCATCATTATTGTAATTCATGGTTAATTGTAATCACACACATACACACACACCCCCATGCAAACACTTCACATTGCCTGTTTTGAGATCTCTTGTTCTGGACTGTTCCCTGGCTGCTGGGACACTGTGTTGTGCAGCACTTTCCAGCTTTCAAATACCTCCAAGAGTGAGCAGGTGCCAATGTTCCCCACTGAGATTTTGGACTCTGGAGGGCTCTCAGCCTGTCCCTCCGTTCTAGGCCCCTCGGCCTCCACCCGTCAGACATCTCTAGATCCAGGTGTGCAGGGAACAAAGATAACTCTTAATTACACTTCGAGCTGGCAAGGAGAAGGCATCGTAAGAACAATATTTGCCCCTGACCTCTTCTGGGCATGAAAATGCTGCACAGCCCCCAATCTGCATTGATCTGGGGACTAAACGCAACGGGGAGTCAGACATGAACCCAGATCTCTGCCACAGCAACAAAACGCCACCACTTTTACTTCCCCACCAACCCACTGTGCCCGGCAGAGCCTTTCACTTCCCTTCTACCCAGGGGCCAGGTTCTGTGTTGGTCACTTTTAAGAAATGGCCCTTGGCCGTGCAGCATTATGTCCCTCTTCTGATTCCATTCTAGCAGCTACATTCCACTCTGACTCTTCCTCCTCTGCTGTCCCTCTGTGGTTTAGGATTACCATGACTGGGAGAGGAACCACGACTCAGCCAGCACTGCAGAGAAGCTGGCCGATGACATTTTGGCTATGAACCAGGCCACAGGGCTGGGTCTCTGGACATGTCTGTTTGCTCTGCAGAGCAGGTGGGCTCACCCCAATCTCCATGGGATGCTGGACGAAATCATTCAGAATGGTAACGTACCCATCGCACAGAATCGGGGGCATAGGCGGTGGGTATAATAGGCTTAGCCTTCCCTGGTGCAGCTGCTACCGCGGGATGCCGGGTTGCAGGTTTTTGCTTATTTTCATGCACCATGCAGGCTCTGAGGTGGCTGAGGAGGCGGTATCTGCTATTCAGCTTCCTGGGTTCATCAGTCAGCTCCTTGGACTCCAGAGAGATTACTGATGTATCCTCAGCGGCCCCGGAACCTGCATGGCGCATATAAAAAGCTCAGCATTCTTCCGCTGGGTGGCTGGGGGTCTCGGGACAGGAGGCATGTTGCATTTCTCATTCTCTGTCCGGCACAGCTGGGGTGGTTGGGGATGGCCCAGGCCAGCTCAGGGCTGTTCAGGCCGGCTCGGGGCTGGGGCAGTTGGCCAGCACGACTTGGGCTGCCCCGGGCTGGCTCGGGATGGCTGGGGTTGGCTGGCCCAGTGCTCGGGTCAGCTGGCCAGCATGGCTTGGGTTGCTCGGACTGGACCATCTGAGGCCGTCCCAGGGCTAGGGTAGCTGAGGCCAGGGCTGGGGTGGCTGGGGCCAGCCCAGGGCTGGCTGGGGCTGCTCGTGCTGGACTGGCTGGGGCTGGCCAGGGTCTCGGGCAGCTGTCTGGCGCGGCTGGGGCTGGCCTGGGGCTTGGGTTGGCTGGCTGGGGTGGGAGGGTGGGAGGCTTGGGGTTCCAGCCACCGGGGGGGACCCTCGTGCGGAAGGGGTGGGGCTGGGAGCTAGCCTCCCTGAAGGCTATGTGGGGGGGAATCCACAGGAATCGTATGAACAAGTGACCAGAGAGCTGGGGAAAAGCGAGTGTGACCAGAGCTGGGCACAAGCAGAGAAAAAGAAGGATCTGTGCAGAAGAGGGAACCCCTTTTGGATGGATAAGGAGCCTGTAGAGAGATTGCTCGGCAGAGAGCAGCACCTACAGTGCAGTGATGAGCATGAAAAGAGAACAGGAAATAGGTGGTCAGGAGACAGAGGACTGTGTCCTGATCTCAGACACGGCTTCATGTCTGCACAAGGGTGGGAGCTGGTTTTACCAGCCATGTGGAGATGAGCCCAGCGTACCTGCAGGCTCTCTCATAGTAGAGAGGAAACAAGATTCAGTTGTAATAAATATAAAAGGGAAACTCAGTGTGGCATTGCTGATGTTAAATAAAGAGGTAAAACTAAGAGCCCAGAACAGTGAAATGTGGTGAAATGTAAGGCCATATTTGTAACCAGAACCCATGTTACGTAACAGCATAGTCTGTGCCTTCTCTCTGTCTCTCTCTAGGTCAAAACCTGTTAAAGGAAAATCTCCTGAATGAAAATGGACATACTCTTGATGCCGAACTGAAAGGTACCGTGATGGAATTTCATCCCTGTTCGTGCCAATAAAGGGCTCAGTCATGCCTTATGGGCACTGAGCTGTCCTGGGGCTGGGACAGAACCGCTCGACTCAGGGTCAACTTCAGTGGGGCACAGCTCCCCAGTAGTCCGAGGAAATACCCCTGTAGAGCGTGCAGCTTACCCCCACTGTGAGCCCAGCCATCTCTGCTAGCCAGGGCACCCAGAACAGGGCCATGGCCCTGCCTCCTCCTGAGCCCCTATAGGGGTCTCATGTGTCCCAGAAGGTGCAGGCAGCAGGAGGAGGAAGCAGGAGAATTGTGCCATTACAATTGTGTCCAGCTGGTGTAGGGGTAGGAAGGCTTCTGACACCCTTTCCCCTTGTGTAAGCGCAGAACAGCTGGGCTCAAATTGGCTTGGCATGTATTGAACTGCAGGGGCATCCATTGGGCAGCTCAGCATGAGTGCCAGGGCTTCTCTGCTCTCCTTCAGCTACACCGCAGCTGCACTTCCAGGATCCTTATTTTATAGGCACACGGAACCAGCTATGGTCAAAATTAGACCTAGCAGAGTTGCTGGGTTTGCTGGCATTGAATCACACAAGCTGGAACAGGAAACCTGATGCCATCCTGTTGGATCTCAGTGCAAGTTCCAGGGTAAACCAGAAAGTATTCACGATCTGACTCAGCAGAGGAAAGGGCAGAGGGAAGACAAAGATGTGAGATCAGAGCAGTTACTTATCTGTCCAGGCCTCAGCTTGGTATCTGGCTAGAATATAAATGAGAAGAAAAGTGTCTCTATCAGGCTTCTGCTTGGAATCTCTCCAGGTGCACATGGTCATGGGCAGTAAGGGGGGAGGTCTGAAATGGGAACGACAGAGAGAAATATGACTGGGGGGGGGTGTGTAAGAGACAGGGCTGTCTGGGTTCATGCCATGTCTGTCTCAACACATTTCTTCATTCCAGTTTGCCAAAAAAAGCACAAAGATAATCTCTGTGACCTGACATGGATGATGAAGGAAAACAGGAGCTCAGGAAAGTCACAGGGACTTCAGCCTCCCTCCATCTCTAGCCACTATGTGGAGCTGAAGGTGGTCTCAGACTGTCACTTCAAGAAGCAGACACACCAGGAGCATGAGGCTCTGGCCGCGGCTGGGGAGCTGAATGAATATCGCCTCCAGAGGAGAATGAAGAGTGAGCTGGAGCACATCGCCCCTGACCGGCTCTTCCGCTGGTGCTTTCGATCCCGCCGTGTCCCCCTATCTGTGATGGTGAGCGGAGTAGCCGGCGTGGGCAAGACAACCCTGGTGCAGAAATTCATCTTTGACTGGGCAACAGGGAAGCACTACCAGAAATTTGCCTTTGTTTTATTCTTCAAGTTCCGGGACCTGAACACTATTACTGAGAAGAGGAGCCTAGAATCTCTGATCTGTCAAACATATCCACACCTCCGGGACAAGCTCTCTAGAGTCCTGGAAGACCCTGAGAAGTTGCTCTTCATCTTTGATGGCTTGGATGAGAGCAAGACTGATTTGAAATTAAGCAGAAGTGGATCCCATGAGCTGTGTATGAATCCAGGGGATGTGAAGCCAGTTACTGTGATTGTTGCCAGCCTGCTGAAACAGACTCTGCTGAAGGGATGTTCTGTGCTGCTGACCAGCCGCCCCTGCAAGTTGACCAGTTTGGAGGCTGGAGTCTTCCATAGAGTGGCCAGTATTGTGGGCTTCCTCTCCAAGGAAAGGGAAAGATACTTTTCCGTGTTCTTTGGAGATGAGCGAGTCTCCAGAGAGGCCTTTGCGTATGTGAGGGACAGTCAGGTTCTGTACACGCTGTGCTACAACCCGTCTTACTGCTGGATCACATGCACGGCCCTGAAACCCTGCTTCACACCCAAGGCAGGGAAACCACAGCCTGCACCCAAAACAGTGACCCAGCTCTTTGTGAGCTACGTCACCCATATTATGGCCAATCACACCCAGGAGCGGCCTGAGCCTCAGAAGATGCGAGATACATTGATAAGGGTCGGATGGTTGGCTGAATACAGCATCACAAACCACATTCTAGTCTTTGATCTGAAGTATTTACAGGATTTCAATGTTGAGTTTTCTCCATTCCTCACTGGCTTCTTGGTGGAGAACCCTCAAACTGATGACTCTTCCCAGGTGACCTACTCCTTCCTTCACCTCACCATCCAGGAGTTCTTCGCTGCCCTCGTGCATTACCTAGATTACAAGGAGGACAAGTTCAGAGACACAATGGCTAAAGCCAGGTCCTGTAAGGAAGGTGACTATGAGATCTTCTCTCGCTTCCTGGCTGGGCTCTCCCATCCTGTAACCAGGATGCCCCTGGAGAAATATGTGGGGAAGTTCTCTGCAGAGGCAACTCGTAAGGTTATTGGATGGCTCAGTGAGATGAACTATGAGGACCTGCAAAGCCCAGAAGAGCCTGAGGGGAAGAGGAGGCTGATGAACGTATTCAATTTGTTTTTTGAATCTCAGAACAGCCAACTTGTGCAGGATGTGGTGGGTAAAGCTGCCCATATGGACTTCTCTGACTTATACCTCATGCCGGTGGATTGCACAGTCCTTGCTTATGTGTTGAGTTGCTGTGAAGAAATACAGCGCCTAACCCTAGATTCCTGCTTCATCCAGAATGAGGGCCTGGAGCGACTCAGACCTGAGCTGCACAAAGTCAGAGAACTGAGGTAGGAAAAGAGGTCATGTGTAAAGTTTAAAATATCAGGGACTTGACGTGTCAGTGGCCTCAGCCATGCTGTCAGGTAGATGGTGATTCCCAAGAGTGTTACAGATATGGACATTACACCATTCTGTAACATACAAGATCCAAGCCCATGCTATAGTCATCCTCTATTTCACTTTTGGCCCATTTTGCAAGAGAAAAGTCATTTCATGGACCAAACATCTCACCTCCCTAAGGCTTGCTTCCCAAATATTTAATTCTGCAGACCTCCAAGGAAGGGCTCCATGGATCACTAGTGATCCACAGACCCACAAGTAGAATCGTCTATCTGGTTTTTAGGGTTTTATACTGGCACCCATCATCACAGTATGTGAACACCTTCAGCGTGCAATCTATAGCAATAGTGAAGTCCTTAGTCTGAACGTCATGAAGCTCCAGCACTTCTCTATTTTCAGAGTCAAAACTCTGCTTGGAGAAGGGTTTTTGTTTTTAGATTTTTTTAAGCTTTTATTAAGTTTCTCTCTTGGGGGGTTGGTAGAAGGCGTGCCCATGCCATGGCATCCTTAGGGCAGAAAAGCTACTGTGTTATTATCACGTAGTGGGAATGAGAGCTTCCTGAAAAAGACATGTTTGGAAGAGTTCTTTGCCCTGACAGGGATCTCCATCCAACATGTCAGAGTTCAGTGTAGGTGTTTCTCTGATACTTACCCTCCGGAGCAGTGGTGTGGCAGGAATTCCTCCTCACTCTTGGGAATTCCTTCCTCTTCCCAGAACTTCATCCCTGGGATAAAATTGCTCCACCACCAGGAGAGCCAAATGTGAATCAGGTTGGAGTCCAGCTCAATGGAGGAAGCATTCACGTCTCCCCACAGCTCTCCTCCCTCAGGCTCCTGCTGTGCACAAAACAAACTACCTCCTGTACCTGCAAAGTAGCAGGACGCCCTGGTGTCCTTCCCGCTGCGATCTCTGTGATCGTTGGGGTTTTTGGTGGCAGCTGCAGCTTTTTGTAAAAATTCGAAAGGAAATGGAATTAAAACGCCCTCCCCGAGATGTTACCAGAGAGTAACTTTAAAACTGGCAAAGTACAGGGAGGTTCTATAGGACAGTGGCCTGCAGCTCTGGTTAGTGCTGCTCTTGGGGGAGCTCAGCTTTTACAGCTGAGGAATTGGGGCGACAAAGTGAACAATAAGGTCTGAATTACTTGGGGCATCATAGATTCAAATCCCTGGGGGATCCGCTTAGCTGTCCTTCCATTCCAAAGAGATACATTGAGTTCCAGAGTGTTACTGTATGTGTGTGCTTGGAATCAAGGTCCATCAATAGCTATTAGCCAGGATGGGCAGGGATGCAAAACCATGGTCTGAGTATCCCTAGCCTCCGTTTGCCAGAAGCTGGGAATGGGCGACAGGGGATGGATCACTGGATGATTCCCTGTTCTGTTCATTCCCTCTGAAGCACCTGGCATTGGCCACTGTCGGAAGACAGGATACTGGGCTAGATGGACCTTTGTTCTGACCCAGTCTGGGGACAGTAAAGGCCCTTAGGCACTCTGGTTAAGAACAGGGTGTGATGGGATGCACTCCCCGGGGTGCAGGCTGGAACTGTGAGACTGCTGTGCCCCCTAACTCACCAGCCTGAGCTGTTTCTCACAATGCTTTGCTAGCAACAAGCAGCAAACCCCTCCAGGTGCTGTTATCTCTCAGAACAACCCCATGTGGAGCCCCACACCCAGCTAGATTGCATGAATGCTCCCAGAGCCATACATGAATCACGCAGAGAAAGGCACCAGCCAATCTCCCCAGCTCCCAGCCTTGTACCTCAGGAATATACCGTCTTGCAGTGCTGAAGACGAGCAGTGCAAACTTATTAATTGGTTCACCACTTCATCAATGGACTGTGGATATACACCAGCCTTTACAACCCTATTAGACTGGGCAACATCTAGATTAAGCAGTTTTTCTCACCCCACTGGGTATTGTAGTCCTTAGTATACAGGTTTGTCCCTTAAATCTGGGCCAGTCTCTTCTGTTGGAGTCTTCAGTCTTCTGAGTGTCCTTGTTGCTTTTGCCCTGGTGTCCTGAGACAGACAAATTCCTCTTCCTCACCGAGTTGTAGTGCGCTGTAGCTCCTGCCCATCTCGGCAGAGCAGGTTGCATGTCAGTTCTAGTCTGCGTCCATGGGACCCTGTTCTGCTTGTCTTGTGCACCCAGCGCTCCCACTGAATTCACAGGAGCTTTGGGTGGGCAGGAAGGGCAGGATCAGACCTTGCACTTTGGGAGCCTGCAGGATGAAAAGTCCCCTCCCGCTAGCTGTGGTGCAAGCGAAGGTGAAGGTGCAGCTCCCCCTCTGCTGTGCTCTTGCAAGGAAGGATGGGTTTGTAGTTAAAGCGCTAATTTCTGCCTGGCTCTGCCGCTGACTCACTGTGTGATCCTAGGCAAGTCGTTTCCTCTCTCTGAGCCTCAGTTTCCCCTTCTCACAATAGCAACACTGCGGTAGCACGTGGTGGGAGGATTGGTGGCTGGGAGGTTTCACTGATCAGTGTCCTCAGGTGCAGGAGCTGGTGAAATGCACAATGCCGTTCGGCTGGACCTGGTTTCATTCTCTCCTAGCTGTCTCAGGATCTCTGGGCTGCGGATGGTCTGTAGAAGGCTGAAGCAAAGCCTTCCAAAGCAAAGCAAGTCCTGGCAGAACCCAGGAGTCGCGAGTGCCTGTCTGTATCATGCTGCCCCCTGGGAATGAACAGAGAGCTCAGCCCAGGGACGCAGCACTGATCGCAGCCCCGCACCAACTGGCCTGGAGGCTCCCAGGAGCCTTGGTCCTGAGCAGCCGCTTCATTCTCCCAATTAGGCACGTCACAGAGCGGTGGGGAGGCACTCTAGGCTGTGTCTCTATGGTTAGATCCCACCATGGGAGGACTCTAATCAGAGACCCTGCACAGAGCACAGCCCCCACCTTGCCTGCAGCCACAGAGCTATGGCTAGAGCGACACTGTGCCGTGTGTTGTAGGGTGTTGCTGTGGGCGTGTTGGGGGCCCTGCTTTAGGCAGGGGTAGCTCAGGGAGGGGGACACTGGGTGTGGATGGGGGGGAACTTGAGGAGGCGCTAGGCGCGGTGGGAGTCAGCGCAGGTTTCGGAGCACGCCGAGGGTCTGTCTACACTGTGCTGAGAGGTGTGACTGCAGCCCGTGTCAACGTGCCCGAGCTAGCTTTGATCTAGCTCAAGTGACAACAGTGGTGAAGCCACAGCAGCGTGGGCTACATGTGCACAGTCCATGCTGCTGCTGTTATCTGAGCTAGCTGGATCACGTCAGCACATGCTGCAGTCACCCCTCTGAGCGCAGTGCAGTGTGAGTGGGGGCAGCGCAGCCAGCGAGAGAAGAGTGGGGAGCCACCTGGGGCGAATAGGGGAAATGCCATTGGGGTGCCAGAGAGAGCCATGAGACAGGGAGGAAGCTCAAAGAGGGGATTGTGAAGCGCAGGGAGGATTTATGGATTGGAGAGGGAGGAGGAGCGAGCAGTGGAAGGATTTGATGGGTCTGGAATTGATGTAAATGAGGTAATGCATATTGAACAAACATGCAAATCCTCCATTGCGTAATTTGCATAGCACATCCAGCTTTCCAAACCCGCAGCCTTTGCAGATTTGTCTCCGTATCCAGCCTGAAATGGTTTGTTCTTTAATTTCCCACCAGTCTCCTGGATAATGATCTGAAGGATCCTACAATGAAGGATATTTGCAAGGCCCTAAAGCACCAGAACTGTAGGCTAGAGGCTCTGAGGTAACTGCGTGGTCCGTGTCTCATGAGTAATTCAGTATCGCTCATTTTCAAATGTATTTCATGTTCTGAAGTGTCATGGGGCCTGCAGCCTGTGTCCATGGGGATGGGAGATAAAGCATAACGATAAGCTTGGGGCTCTGCCATTTTTTCCTGGGCCATTGTCTGTTTTGTTTTGTTTTGTTTGATAATTGGATGGGGGGTGGGGGATGGCCAGGGAAAATCCAGGATGTGCAGGAAGTTGTGGTGACGATTTGGAACACGGCTCTTTTCCCTTGGAGTTACATGGAACCAATGTCCCAGCAGCGGCCAGGCCAGGGACCTGTGAACTCCAGCTCCTCCTGAGCGCTTGTGGTCACTAATGGGCCGCTCACTCTGCCAGCTGTAACCCATCCCCCTTGAGATCCTTCTGGCTCAGAGGCCTGTCTGGGTCTCCTCCCTGCCAGGCTGGCTCCTCAGGTCGGTAGTGTGGTTTGTGCTTTATCCCTCTCCACCTCCTGGGGCCAGCTGTGCTGCTCCCACAGGGCTCTCCCTGCAGGGCCAGGGAGTGACAGGGTGAGTTTGAGAACTAAACCTGGGTTTTCTACTTGGCTGCATGCAGCTCAGACCCTAGTTCACCAGGCCTGTCCCCCACTCCTCCTCCCTCACTGCGGAGTTGACTCTGTAGTGTGTTATAGTGCCATGTTACACTCTCCTGGGGCTGCGCGTGATTGCATTTCAGTAGGTCACTCTGCTAGAGTCCCAAAGACAGAATCACATCCCAGCATGCAAACGCTTTGGCTTCCAGTAGCAGTCTGTTAGTGCTGCAGTGCAGAGCCCGTGTTAAGCGAAAAGCTAACGTAACCATCTCCTAATTCAGCCTCATTCTTCCCTGGGCTCCTGCCCTCTCTGCGCATGTGGCCTCTGTGTCCTATCCCCATCTGTGTGCCATTGGTTCTGATGGGTCTCCTCCCCCCTGCCTGGCTGATTGCTCTCTGGGCCTCTCTCCCATTGTGTCTCTCTCTCATTTCCTTCCTACCTCTGTTCTGATTTGTCAGCTCCTTGTCCCTTTGTTCTGTTCTCCTGTTTATTCTCACTCCTCCTCCTCCTGACTTTGACAATTTCTCTCTCTCTCCTCTTTACCTTTTCTTGGTTTTCTCTCTCATTCATTTGGCTCCTTCTCTCCCTGCCTGCTCTCTAGCCTAGGGAAGAACGCGTTCACTGAACAGTGCTGTGAAGAACTGGCATCTGCCCTCGCGGAAAACCGGACCCTCCTGCGTCTTGAACTCAAGAAGAATAAACTGCGGACAATGGGCCTTTCTTACCTATCCAGGGTGTTTGAGTCCCCAGAGTGCAAGATTCGGAAATTAGGGTAAGTATCAGTCTGACAGTGACGCTTCTGCTGTAGGGCACTAAAGGTTTCCAGGGTGTTTGCTCTTCCCCTTTAGACACCTGTGTTTGTCTGTCAAAGCCCTTCACCCATTTCCTGGCATAAGCATCATTTCAGATCATGTCAGAGAGGGTGAGACAGAAACAAGGATTCACAAGGGTACAAAAAAATCTTGTCAGGTTCACAAGGAGGGGAGGGATAGCTCGGTGGTTTGAGCATTAGCCTGTTAAACTCAGGGTTGTGAGTTCAATCCTTGAGGGGGGCATTTAGGGATCTGGGGCAAAAATCTGTCTGGGGATTGGTCCTGCTTTGAGCAGGGGGTTGGACTAGATGACCTCCTGAGGTCCCTTCCAACCCTGATATTCTAGGATTCTATATGCTGGTCCCATCTCCTGAGGAGGAAACCGCCCAGGGGAAGGGAAGGTGAAACATTCCTCCTGTCCTTGGCAGGAATGGCCAGCCCTGCCTTGATCAGCCAGTTGCTGCCACAGGAGAGAGATCCATTAAATTTGCACCACTCTGAAATCCCAGCCCAGAGGAGCTCAAAATCCTGATCATGCCTGGGCTCCAGAAGCAAAATGCTTTTCAGAAAAGAGCGGTGGGGGCTGTTATGATCTTGTGCTGGTGTGAGCACAGCAGGGAGTGGAAATGGAGGGGTTTCTACATACTCAGATCACTGGTCAGCTATAGCACGAGGAGGAATTGTTTCTGGGAAGTTCTATGGGCTATGTCAGTGTTTTGCAAGGCACTGGGTCGCTCTGGTCAGCACCACTGACCGAGACGTTAAAAGTCCCGTCGGTGGTGCTGCCCAGCTAAGGCAGGCTAGCGCCTACCTGTTCTGACACTGCTGCACCCTGGAAGTGGCCAGCAGCGGGTCTGGCTTCTAGGTGTGGGGCCACAGGGCTCCGCATGCTGCCCCTGCCCTGAGCACCGGCTCCGCACGGCCAATGGGAGCTGGGTGGGGTCAGTGCCTGCGGGCGAGAGCCGCACGGAGCTGCTTGCGCGCTTCCGCCTAGGAGCCAGACCTGCTTGGTCCGCGTGGCCAGGACAGGCGGGAAGCCTGCCTTAGCCCCCCGGCCGTGCCGCTGACCGGGAGCTGCCTGAGGTAAGTCCCTGCCCCAGCCCTGAGCCCCCCCCAAAACCCAGAACCCCTCCTGCACCCCAAACCCCTCATCCCTGGCCCCACCCCAGAGCCTGCACCCCCAGCCCAGAGCCCTGACCTCCAACATTCTGCCCCAGCCCTGAGCCCCTCCCACACTCCAAACCCCTCATTCCCAGCTCCGTTGGGTTGCAGGTGTTAGGTAAAAAGCAAGTCCTCACTCACCTCTCCAGCACCCGAGTTCGTGCGGAGTTGGTATGGGGCTCACAATCTGTCAGAGACCAGACACCAATTCGTTGATCAACGGGCTCACACTATCCTTAGCTTGAAAAGCTTCAGAGTAAGTGTGGCAAGTTTATTAGGGGTGAGCATCAATATTTATACACAGAAGTAAACAAAGTGATTAACAGATCATAATGGTCATGTATAATCAATCAAGATTCTACAGGATAAAACAGGTTAAAATGTAAATTCAGAAAGAGAAAAGGGGAGATGACTACTTAAGGGGAGGGGGGTGTCATGAGTAGTTCGCAGGTCAGAGCTTTGATTAAAAGTTCAGACAAAGACATCAAGTCTGGGTTAAGTTTAAGCTCATCAAAAGTTCAGACTCAACATTCCTCCATTTGTAGCTTTGGGATAACTATTTACCAAAAGCTACACCCCATTTTAAGGAGCCAAGGGCCGCTTGGCAATTTCAGCCTGGGCCAACTCGAAGAGAGTAAGGCCCTTGGCTGAAGTAGGAAAAGAATAAACTGACCCACATGAGTCTATGAGGGAGGGGACACACTGAATACAGCAACACAGTATTATAAGGATTACTATGGCCCCAACAATACCCACCAAGAGTTTTTTTAACCCACCCAAATCCAGGCAGCCAATTTCATAAGGCTCCCCACCAATTATAAGGTGGCTGGCCAGAGGAGTAGTTCTTAGCCATTTCCCTTAGATGTTTGGTACATTGAAAAGTGTCAGAGTAGGTGTCATTTACAAAAACACAGCATTCTTCATTTATGAGGGCACAAGTTCCTCCCTGGGCTGCTAACATTATGTCTAAAGCCATGTGGTTTTGCAAAGCTAACTGGCGCAGCTGGGACATTTCCCCGGCCTGATTCTCAAATAGGGTCGCAGTTTCATTGGTTAAAGATTCTAGTAGTCCCTGTTCTGCATTTACTGGAAATTGAGTACATACCCAGCAATTACTTCTATTTCCTAAAATACGAGTTTTAACCTCATGGGAATATCTAATAAAAGCATTATCTTCATAAGTAGAAAATAAACTAAAAAGGCATAATAAAAAACATACAGTTGTCAGAATAAAAGGTCCTCTCATTTTTGCCGAGTCAATTTAAGTCTGATGTCTGAAAGAGGTAAGCTGGTCCACTGGTTGGAGGCAGTGTCCTCAGTGGTGGCAAGAGCTGCTGGTCCGTCACTGTGGTCCACTACGGCTGGCTTGACGTGGGAGTGGTGGATCCAGGATTTGCGTCCTTCCAGGAACACTGCAGTCTGGGTTGTTAAAAGAACCTGGTGGGGTCCAGTAAACCTCGGCTGGAGGGTGTCGCCACGAACGAACTTTTTGGCCCAGACGAAGTCCCCTGGTTGGAACGGGTGGATCTGTTCTTCCAGCGGCACGGTCTGGGAAAACTGCGAGGCTTTCCAAAGGGTACGGAGGCGAGCCTGTAGGGAGAGAAACTGGCACGCGGTCATATGATCCCCTCCCAATAGTGAAACATCAGCACGTGGTAGCGCCCTGCCTTTGAAAGAGGGGTGTCCATAGAGCAGTTCAAAGGGGGATAATCCCAATACACGGGTTGGGCGAGTACGAAGGTGAAACAGGACCAAGGGAAGTACCTGAGGCCACTTTAACCCTGTTTCCTGACAGTATTTAGCCAATGTAAACTTAAGCTCCCTATTCATACGCTCAACTTTCCCGCCAGACTGGGGGTGGTAGGGTGTATGAAAGAAGTGTGAAATGCCCAGTCCTTGTTCTAAACGGCCAAGGACATGACCAGTAAAGTGAGGTCCGCGATCTGAGTCAAGCACGAGAGGGATGCCAAAACGGGGTACAATGTCTCTAAGGAGAATCTTCGCCACTGTGGCAGCAGTACAATTAGCAGTAGGAAAAGCTTCGACCCAGGAATTCAGAGGGCAAACCAAAACAAGGAGGTGCTTTTTCCCAAAAGCCTTTGGCATATCTGCAAAGTCAATTTGAAGATGTTGAAATGGAGCAGCAGGCGGAGGTCTTCCACCCTTAATTTTGTTAAGAGGCGGAGCAGGTCCATTACGCTGACATGTGCTGCATGCTTTCACTATTGACAGGCAGTAGGGTTGAATGCCTGGAGCATACCAAAAGCGAGCGATGGTGTCCACAAGGGTGTGCGTGCCGTAGTGACCCCCCTTATCATGGTGCCAGTGAACTGCCACGGGGTATGTGGAGCGAGGGAGGCAGGCTCAGTCATCCGGCATAAGCCAGGTCCCTTATTTGTAAGATGCTATAAACTACTTCCAAACAGTCGTGCTGATCCTGGAGGACTGGCAGGTCAGGAAGCAAGGTAGCTGGATTAAGGGGCCCACACCTTTCAAAAATTAGGTTAGTGTCTTTTAAGAGTTCGGCCTCTAGCTGTTGCTGACGATGGGCCGAAAAGACTTGGGTTGTGCCCCTACGCAGAAGGGCTGACAAGGCATGAGAGGTCCAAACCGTGGTAAAATGACCCAGGGTCAGGCTCTTTGCCTTTGTGATCAGCAGGGCAGCTGCTGCCAGAGTCCGGGTGCAGGATGGGGTTCCCTGAGCGACAGGGTCGATCTGCTGAGAGTAAAAAGCAAGCGGGAAATGGTGGGGCCCGCTCAGCTGGGTAAGGACGCCACTAGCAATTCCGCCCCTCTCGTGGACAAAAAGGTGAAAGGGTTGCTGTAATTGGGGGGGGGCGGAGAGACATGGAGGAGGCCACACTGTCCTTGAGTAACTGAAAGGCTTGGATTGTGTCCGGGGACCACTGCAAAGGGTCAGGAGCAAGGTTAGCAGTGAGTCGGTGGAGCGGTTTGCTTAACTCCCCGCAGGACGGCAACCAGGGGTGACAGAAGCCAATTAATTCTAAGAAACCTTGAAGTTGTTTCTTGGTGTTTGGCAGAGGGCAGTTTTGGATAGTCTTTATGCAGACTGGGTCCATTTGTCTCCCCTCTGGGGTTAACAGGAAGCCCAGATATCGGACCTTCTGTGAGACCCACTGAATCTTGTTAGGGTCTATCTTGTGGCCTCTGGTGTGTAGGTATAATAAAAGTGCCTTACCATCGATGCGGAGGGCAGCTTCTTCGCGGTTACCTAATAGGATGTCATCTACGTATAGGACTAACGTGGATCCCTGCGGACTGGTGAAGCCTTCCAAGTAGTGGCGGAGGCATTGGCTGAAAATCATGGGGCTGTCTCTGTAGCCTTGAGGAAGTCGTTGCCAGACATAACTTTGTCCCTCCCAGGTGAAACCAAAGAGATACTGAGAGTTTGGGTGCACAGGAATGCTGAAAAAGGCTGATTTTAAGTCAATAACAGTGAACCACTTAGCATCCCAGGGGATTTGGCTGATGATAGTAGCTGGATCAGGAACTACTGCATGAAGAGGGACCACCTACTGATTAACAACCCGTAGATCCTGTACAAAGCGCCAACGAATAGGGTCTCCGTCCTTTTTAGGAGGCTTTTTGACAGGCAGTATAGGGGTGTTACAGGGAGTGTGCTGAGGGCGGACTAGCTTTTGTGCAATGAATCCCTCGATAATGGGGCGGATGCCCTCCCGGGCTTCCAGCGACAGGGGGTATTGAGGGACTGACGGGGGGGTTAAGGAGGGCTTCACTTGAATCCTTACTGGCTCTGCCGAAAGGAGCAGGCCAACATCAGTGTCAGAAATTCCCCAGAGGGTTAAAGGCAAGTCAGTGAGGTCAGGGGAGAGAGGGAGGGGGGTTCCCAATTACCCTGAGTTGGGGCCGAATCTCCTAACACTGTCATCAATAATCCTACCCCTTCAGGAGTGCAGGTTAAAGTAGCCTCAAGCTTACAGAGTAAATCCCGGCCCATCAAAGGGATCAGACAAGCTGGGGAAAAAAGAAAATGGTGAGAAAAACATTTATCAGCATAAATAACATTTAGAGGCAAAGTGAGTCCCAGAGACTGTGGTTGCCCTCCACCCCAGTTGCAGTTTTAACCTCAGAGGATAGCCAGGGAGAGGGGGCATGATTTAAAAGAGAGAAAGTAGCTCCAGTATCATTGAGGAAGGAGACAGGCAGTCCCTGGACTGAAAGGGTTAGACGAGGCTCTTTGCTGGGAGGGGAGAAAGTGAGGAAGGAGCCGGCTAAAGACATTAAGGAAATAAGACCATCACATTGTTTGCCTTCGCCCCCGGGGTACCGTCATTGAGGAGGCTGAGTTTGCTGCAGCTGCTGCTGTTGCCCGTAGTTGATCCAGGCCTGGGGAACGGGCTGAGCTGGTGGTGCAGGGGTGTATTCGTCCCTGCTGTAAGTATCTGCGGATGCGACCGGACCCTCTGGGCGTCCCCAGGGGAGGGGTATGCAACCTGCTGCATCTGCTTGATCTTTTGCCTAGTAATTACTCCTCCCGAGGTGTGCCCTTCCATTTCCCCCTTATCCCTCTGCAGAGATTCCGATCTGGAGTCCTGCAGATTCCCCTCTGCGCCCTGGAGAGAGTCCCCCTGCGGAGGAATAGGGGCAGGTGCAGTGGGGACCAACTGACGAGTCAAAGCACGCCGTGGTTTACACCCTTCATCGAAATAACATGGAGGGGGGTTCACTCTCGGGAGAATACCTGACTGCCATAATTTTTAAAGATTTCCACAGCTCTGCTGCTGTGTCCCAACAAAACCAGTAACATAACTGTCCCGGATGGTCTTTTTCGATCTGGCTCCTTACTCCTCTTAAGGCAGCCTGTTCGAAAGAGCCATACGAAGGCCACCTCATCTCCGGGTCGGCCAATACCGCGGTATACCCAGTCCAATTCCTTACACACAGTGTGTACAACTTCCTCCTAGACATTCCTGTCTGTACTGGGAGTTTTCCTTCGTTCCATAACTTATTTACAATCCCCAACGGACTCTCAAGAGGCACGCTAGTCCCTTGACCCATGGTGTCTGACAGGAGCCCTCCAACTGGCGTTTACCCTGCTGTCCAGTACACGACCCCTCAATAGTGAATTGGCTGGGAGAAATCTCCCGTGGCGCCTGCCAATTCGTATATGAGTGGTCTGACCACTGGACAGAGGCACCGCACCAGAAGGAAATCCCGGACGAGCCCCCAAATTGTTAGGTAAAAAGCAAGTCCTCACTCACCTCTCCAGCACCCGAGTTCGTGCGGAGTTGGTATGGGGCTCACAATCTGTCAGAGACCAGACACCAATTCGTTGATCAACGGGCTCACACTATCCTTAGCTTGAAAAGCTTCAGAGTAAGTGTGGCAAGTTTATTAGGGGTGAGCATCAATATTTATACACAGAAGTAAACAAAGTGATTAACAGATCATAATGGTCATGTATAATCAATCAAGATTCTACAGGATAAAACAGGTTAAAATGTAAATTCAGAAAGAGAAAAGGGGAGATGACTACTTAAGGGGAGGGGGGTGTCATGAGTAGTTCGCAGGTCAGAGCTTTGATTAAAAGTTCAGACAAAGACATCAAGTCTGGGTTAAGTTTAAGCTCATCAAAAGTTCAGACTCAACATAGGCATCAACAATTTTCTTCAACTGGGTCCCCAGAAAAAAAGTTTGAAAACCACTGGGCTATGTTGTGCAGGAGGTCAAACCAGATGATCCTAATGGTCCCTTCTGGTCTGAGAATCTATGCATCTAGTGGATTGCGGATTAGGAATTAGCATGGTGAAGAGTCCCTGCTAATATGGATACAGCCCCTGTGCCAGCTTTAGGTTTGTTAAACCTGTGTGATTCTGCATACGTTGTGAGATTAGCAGAAAGAGGAAGCGAGGCTGAGGGAGGCAAAGTGAGGATGGTGGGGAGATGGACATAGACACAGAGATAGACATAGGCAGCCAGACAATGCAGGAAGTCCTGTCAATGCTGTGCTGCAGCCTTTCTCTAAGGTATGTGTCCGATGTTCTGCTGCAGCCTCCAGGGAACTGGTTTGTCAGATGAATCCTGCAGGAGCCTCTGCTCTGCTCTCTCCAAAAACTCCAGCCTCCGGCATCTGAACCTGAGTGCGAATATGTTCACCGATCGGTGCGCTGAAGAAGTGCATCTTCTTATCCTGACGTGCCCCAGCCTCACTGAGATCAGGTAAGGTGGCGACCCCGGCTCGTCCTGCAGGGCAGACACAGCAAATTTGTTTTCTTTTCTCCTCTTGTTATGCCCTTTGCCTGTGCAAACCTGGTGTGTAATTTCTTTATTCTTGGTTATGGAGAGGTTGATTGGGGAGAGATGCCTCAGGGGACTGGGAATGGATCCAATCCTGGTTGGTGGGACCAAAGGTCACTGCTGTCCCATGGCTGCTTGGTGATCCGTGTCACAAACTTTCGTGCTTTTAACCACTCCCTAGTGGACAAGTATCACATCACAACAGTCAGTACCCAAACTGGCATCACTCACCCCGGTCTGCTGGCAATCTCAGCAGAGAAACCAAGGAAGACATGGGCTGCCAAGCCCGGCCAGTTCTCTCAGCACTCGAAGGTCCTGCCGGGTAAGGGGTGAGGCACTGGCTGGTGCCAGTGCGCATGGCATGAGGGCTTCCTGTGCTTTGCTTGTTCTGGGAGTCTGCCGAGGAATCAGACTCCAGTGATGTTCGTTCAGCACTTGTCACCACCCAGCTGAGTTGGCGTTGCACATCCGTGGATAGAGGGAGATGGGAGTCTGTTGGTCAGGGTTTAGAGAGTTTTTAGGCTGTCTTGGTGGTCCTTGCCAGAGACCAGTGACTCAGTGGCCAAACACCTGTGAAAGCCTTGTGGGGGGAGTTTGGCAGCTTTACAGGGCTGTGTGGACATCGCATTGAAGGGACCTTTTCTGTCTCTACAAAGATTGATCACAGGGACTTGAGCTGGCGTACTCCTGACTATTTCACCCTCCTGTTTTCTGCCCTCCCAGCTTTCTGGATTTTTATACCACCCCTGTGGTGCCTTCCCAGTCCTGCCCCTCCCCGGTCTATTCAGAATGCAGCCAAAGTCACCTGGCTGGCCTGCCAGTTCGACTCCATCACTCCTCTCCCGTTTAACCCAATCACCTCTCAGAGTCTCACTTCACATCTCTCCCCAGTGCTGCTCCGGCCTAAAGCTCTGCTCTTGGCAGCGTGGTTCCCAAACTTTGACATGCCCCGACCCACTTTGCACTCACATCTGTTAACGCGACCCCAGGGGCCTGAGAGGTGGGGGCCCAGGCTAAGGTGGGATTGGTCCTTCCCCCAAGAGGTGGGAGTCCCAGGTGGGTTTTAGGTGCTGCTTCCGGGGGAGGGGGAAAAGGAGGCCCTAGAGGGTATCAGGTGCTGTCTTCTGGGGATGGGAGGCCTGGGATGGGATTTGCAGTGTGAGCCCAGCCTGCATTCACCCCCGCACCAGTAGCTCCTGCAGCTGTTGTCCCAAAAGACTGGCTGGGCTTGGCTCCCCACTCTGCATCCTGGCCCCTGGCGCACGGGGTTGCAATGCCACTCAGGTTTAGCCAGGTCCCCCAATGTGGGGGCAGCCAGGCTAAATTTGAGTGAGTGGCATTGTGACCCTGTGCACCAGCAGCCAGGTCGCAACACCCAGAGTGGGGAGCTGAGCCCAGTCGGCACCAGGGGACAGGAGATGCAGGAGTCTTGCGACCCCCCTGGTATCCTTTTGCAAACCCCCTGGGCATGACCCACAGTTTGGGAAATGCTGATGTAGCACATCCACCTCACCACCTTCGTTCTGCCAGGGTGCGCTCTTTGTTTCTGTCTCCCACTCTTTGTCTTTGCGACTTCTTCAGTGCAGCCTGAAACGACTTCATTGTCCCAGTATGCCGGGCTTGCTGCACTCTGCAGTTAAATTCCTCCTGGAAACCCTCTTCATCTGCAGTTGTGGCTCCTTTTGTAGTTTTCATGTTCTTCAGGGGAAAGACTGGGTGTGACATTCCCCAGAGTACAATCTGGACTGTTGAACAGCTGTATCCCCTTCGTCTCCAACCTGGGATGCCTTTGACACTGGTTTGCTGTGAAAGCAACCACTTTGGGTCCTGCTCACACACAGCCTTTAGCATGCAAAATGACTCCCAGCTATGTTTCATGAATGCTATGCCAGCCACTCATGAATTGTATTGCAGAGCGACACCAGCAAATTCCCAGTCCCAGCCTTGTCCCCCAGAAATGTGCATCTTGTTCTGCCCAACAAGCTCATAGAACGTCTGCCATTGCATCAAAGGGAAATGATATGCACAGGCCCTATTATCTCAAGTGAAGATTCCCAAACAGACACCCACTGGTATAGATAAAGCAATAAAACAAGCTTATTAACTACAAAAAGACAGATTTTAAGTGATTACAAGAAATGAGGCATAAAAGTCAGAATTGGTTGCAAAGAAAATAAAAAGATTAAACCGCAAGCTAATACCTAACTTAACAAGCTAAGTGAACTTAAAAAAGCAAAATGGTTCTTTTTCTCACCAAAAGCTTACAGCAGTCTGTACTGGCTGAAAAGCCTCCTGCCAGGACCCCTCTCCCAGTTCAATGATGCTCCTTTTGTCTTTGAAGCACTATAGCTGCCGTGAGTAGCGATAGGAGGAGAGAGGTGAATTGTGTTGTGTGTCTCCTGTATTTTTATAGCACTCCACTCTTTGAGGATTATCTCCAGCTGGGGTCCTGGCAACAGCCAGTCTTTTTACACATGATCGCCAGCTGTTTCATTGTCAATATATAAAGTTCTTGCTCACTCCCTTCTTCCTGCCAAAGAATAGCTGCTTAACTAGATGATGGGGGGCATAGATCAGCATTTGTGTCACATTCCCCATCAGTACCTGGCCCGGGCCAGGGAAGCTAATGATCCAACCAGCGGACCAAATTTGGTGATGAATCCTGGTCACGTGCCACCTGAGGCATGTTGTGCATATATTAAGAAGACTAGGTGATAGCCCACAGTAGGCCATCTGATTATGCTGATACCTGGCTGGGACATCAGTGTGTCTTTTGTCTCTAAAAAACTTGTTTGGGCCTGCTTTTCTAACTCTGGAGCATGTTACAGAAATGCTATGCAGTAGAATCTTATAACTTTACATACAATGTTGAAACACATATTTACCAGGATAATAATGTTCAGCAGGTTATGTGTTTTGAAAGGATACAAGGCATTCTTTGTACAAAATTTATCATAGTGTTGTAAAAATTGTGAACAGAATGGTATAAACTGGCACACTGGGTTTCTGTTTGTGTTTTTTATAATGCCAAGCACGCTGTCAGTGCTTAGCAAATAACAATAATACACAATGATTCCTGCAGTGAAAACAGCTGTTCTCTTAGAGTAGCAACAATATGGGACACAGAAAAGAACTGCTACACCTTGGAAAGACAGAAATCGTAGAGTTCTGTACATAGAGACTAATCATGGAAGAAAGATATTCCATGTCTCTGTGGCCCTCATAACCAGTAATATTCCTATAGCAACATGGTAGTGCTGCAGACCAGGGTTGCTGGGTAACAAGTGGAAAGATTATGCAGTGGTTAGGATGCTGGCTTGAGAGACCAGTATTCATTTCCTTGCTCTGGCACAGACTTTCTGTGGGCAAGTCATTTAGGATAAACTCTTCAAAAGCCCCTAAAGTTCCATTTCCAAAACTGACTTTAAACGATACTAAGGTTTTGTTGACTTCCATGTAGACTTAGGCACCTGAGCCATGTTTAAAAATGGGATTTGGGATCCTAAGTCACTTGAATGCTTTTGCAAATTTTACCCATAGGGCTTGTCTAGAAGAACAGTGAATGCGCGGCATGCTGGGGTATATACCTACAGCGCACCAGTGTGCCACACACTAAGTGTCTGTGCGGACCCTACTATTGCATGCTAAGAGTTCCTTAGTGCACATTGACCTGCTCTGCTTTGAAATGGGTGTAGGTCAAAGTGCACTAGGGAGCTTTCATCATGCAGTAGCAAGGTTCACACGGCTAGTCAGTGCACAGCGGGCTAATGCGCTGTAGATTACACCCCCTCCTAGGGGTGCTGCACGGATAAATATGCTAAGACCGAGAATAGAGTCATATAAATACCTAACAGAGAGCAATAGCAGAGTCCTGTTCATTTGTGATATGAGTTACCGGCGGGTAACCCTGGATATTTTCTGTTTGTCTTCTAGGCTAGGTTTGAACGACTTCTCTCCAGAGGTGGAAAAGCAGCTGAAGAACGTGCAGAGAAAAGGGCTGGACATTCATTTTTAAAGAACAGAGCTGTGCTGTTCCATGCTGTGAAAGCAGCACTGGACGCTAGTGATGCACTGCCTGGTGCAGCATCCACTGCCTGTGATTCAGTGCGAGGGGTGACAGCTGGAGATTAAAGCACACTGCATAAGACATATAGGGGCACATTGCAATGAAACTCGGGCCAAACTCCTATGATGGGTCTGCTGAACTGGGGACTACAACTCCCATCAGTCCCCTCTGCACATCCCCTTCCTCCTGGCCAGGTAAGGAAGCGGCAGTCACATGGCAAGTAAGTGGCTGCAGGGAAACTGAAACAGCAGCCGCTTGGCAAGCAGGGAGTTGGAGAGAAGCTGAATTCAGAGTGGAGTTCCCAGGAACCATATGTGTGGAACAGAGCCATGTGGGACTTATGGGGGAGCAGCAGTGGCTGGGCAGGAACCCACCACAGAGGGGCCCCAATGACAGACACTAACTGAGCCTGGCCTGAAAACCTACAAGTTCCTATTTGCTTGGAATAGAGACTGGACTGGACAGGGCACCCCAAGGACAAGGCGGGACAAGCCCTGACTCTCGACTGGACTGTCCCAGGGGCCCAAACTTTTACTGCTATCGCTCTGTTTGAACTGTAATTGTTTAAGCCTCTGTACCTAAGGTATCTACAACCTTTCCTTTTCTGCTGGCATTTGTAAAGCATTTCTGTTCTCGGTAGGAAAATTATTGTCCCCTCTTTCTACTAACAAACCTGTTCAGCTGCGGAAGGACCCCTCACTTCCTGGCTACAAATCCAGCATTTTAAAACGTCTCCCAGGCCTCTTGGCTTTCCCCCAGAGTCAAGGCAAGTTCTGATTTGAACATCCATTTTTCTTGGATTTCAGTGGTAGATTACATGTTAGGTCGTGTTAGAGAGGATAATAAGGTGATAAGTAACAGTCAACTTGGATTTGTTAAGAACAAATCATGTCAAATCCGTCTACTATCCTTCTTTGACAGGGTAACAAGCCTTATGGCAGGGGTTCTCAAACTGGGGGTCGGGGCCCCTCAGGGGGTGACGAGGCTATTAAATGGGGGGTTGCGAGCTCTCAGCCTCCACCCCAAACCCCACTTTGCCTTCAGCATTTGTAATGGTGTTAAATATATTAAAAAGTGTTTTTAATGTATAAGGGGGTTACACTCAGAGGCTTGCAATGTGAAAGGGGTCACCAGTACAAAAGTCTGAGAACCCCTGCCTTATGGATTGGGAGGGGAAGCTACAGATGTAATATATCTTGACTTTAGTAAGGTTTTTGATACTGTCTCACATGATCTTTTCATAAACAAAGTAGGGAAATATAGCCTGGGGAATCTGCTATCGGGTAGGTGCACAACTGGTTGGAAAACCATACTCAGAGAGTAGTTATCAATGGTTCACAGTCAAGCTGGAAGGGCATATCAAGTGGGGTCCTGCAGGGATCTGTCTTGGGTATGTTTCTATTCACTATCTTCATAAATTATTTGGATAATGGCATAGAGAGTTGACTTATAAAGTCTGTGGACAGGGCCGGCTTTAGCAAGAGCGGGGCCCGATTCCTGGGGGTGGGGCTTGCTGCAAGCCCTGCCCCCAGGAATTGAACCGCGCTCCGGCCGGGGTTGCCGGGCTTGGGTCCGACCTGGAGCCGCGCCGCGGGAGCCGCGCCGGGGCCGGACCCGAGCTGTGGGTGCCGCGCCGCGGGGGGGCTGGACCCGAGCAGCGCCGCGGGGGCTGGAGCCACGCCGCGGGGGCCGGGCTGGGGCCGAGCCGGAGCCGCGCCGCGGGGACTGGGCCGGGCTGGAACCGCGCCAACCGGGTCGGAGCCGCGCTGCGCCGACCGGGCCGGAGCCGCGCCGCGCCGACCGGGCCGGAGCCGGGCTGGACCCGAGCAGCGCCGCGGGGGCCGGGCCGGGGCTGGGCTGGACCCGAGCAGCGCCACGGGGGCCGGGCCGAGCCGGAGCAGGGCCGCGCCACGGGGGCCGGGCCAGAGCCGCGCCGCAGGGACCGGGCTGGGCTGGAGCCGCGCCGCGGGGGCCGGGCCGGGCCAGAGCCGCTGGGGCCTGCGTGCTCGGCGGGAACGGGCGGCGCCTCCCTGGAGCCCTTCTTGCGCCCCCACCACCCCAGCTTACCTGGTGCTGCCGGCCCGCCCCTACTTCTTTTCAGACTTCAGAAGCAGGGGAGGGGGTGGAGCATTCAGGGGAGGAGGGGGAAGTGAGCTGGGGGCGGGGTGGAGAGCTGCAGCGCCGGGCCCTCTTGGCGCGGGGCCCAATTCAGCCGAATCGGTTGAATCGGCCTAAAGCCGGCCCTGTCTGTGGACAATACCAAGCTGAGAGGGGTTGCAAGTGCTGTGGAGGACAGGAACAGAGTTCAAAATGATCTTGGCAAACTGGAGAAATGGTCTGAAATAAATAGGATGAAATTCAATAAAGACAAATGCAAAGTACTACCCTTAGGAAGGAGTAATCAGTTGCACAAATACAAAATG